>NW_020799101.1:2621873-2682299 GCF_003259725.1 Athene cunicularia | reverse complement strand
GGGGGGGGCTGTCCTCCTGTGGGGACAGGCTGAGAGAGTTGGGGTTCAGCCTGGAGAATAGAAGGTTCTGGGGAGACCTTTCAATACTTAAAGGGGGCTTATGAGAAAGGGACAAACTTTTTAGTAGGGTCTGTTGCGATAGGGCAAGGGATGATGGTTGTAAACTGAAAGAGGGTAGATGTAGATTAGATATACGGAAGAAATTTTTTACAATGAGGGTGGTAAACCACTGGAACGGGTTGCCCAGAGCGGTGGTGGATGCCCCATCCCTGGAAACATTCAAAGTCATGTTGGACGGGGCTTTGAGCAACCTGATCTAGTGGAAGATGTCCCTGCTCGTTGCAGGGGGGTTGGACTAGATGGTCTTTAAAGGTCCCTTCCAACCCAAACTATTATAGGATTCTGTTGACACTCTATTTTTTCTGTAATAGCAAAGCTTATTCTTAAACATGCCACTGAAAGGACAGAAAAATACACGACAAAATAATAAAAATGGAGCAGTAATCCGCAAAAGGTTTGTAGTTTAACAGATTTAAAGGAAGCAACTCCTCAGATACTGCCAGTTGCTATTGGGCCAATATCTGTATTTCATTTATTATTATTAAATGTTAGAGAAGAAAATCGAGAATGGGGAAAGACTGATACAATTTGCCACTGATGATGATTTCTGTATTTTGATGCTTGATGCATTTACAAAACCAGAGTTGCTTGTGTGCTGAAATGTGTAATATAAACCCAGAAAAATAATGTATGACAGCAGGGCTGGTAAGAGTGAAGGGGCTCTGAGGTGCAGAGAGCTTTCAGTGTCATTACTTGCTTTCTTGCTTGAGAAGCAATATATCCAGGAGTAATGTTTTTTTGGGTTGGACTACTTATACTTCTTCACCATTTTCTCTTCTCTGAGACTCTCTTTGGGTATAACAGGGAATTAAGCACGTGAAAGCAGGGAAAAGTGCATCATCAGAGCGCAAAAAAATAATGTTTAGCACTTCAGTAAGAAAAGAGCAGCCTGTAAGGGGAGAAAATGATGGTGAATAAGCTTGCGGAAAACACCAGTTATGTGTCACATCCTAAGCAGACCCAAAGTGTGGGCTGCTAGCTTTTGATATGCTTTTTTTTTTTTTTTTTGATTATTAATTCATATTCTTTTACCTGGCATACCACACAGAGGACACCCAGGGGAAATATATATTCTTGTGATAAAAGACCAAAGAAGAAACAGAAGAGCTATTACTCCAGTTTCTTGAAATCTATAGATAATTGTGAGTAAAGGGCACAAAATAGACCACCTGAATATACCCATACGGGCAGGTATTTGGTGCTACCAAGAAAAACGTCCTAAAGGGCTTTTGTGCCTAAAGCACAGGTGCATGATGGCTCTGAACCAGCCTGCTGGGAAAGTATTAATTGGTTTCAGGCCTTCCTTGTCTGCTAGGAGCTTGGTGTGGCTGTAGGAAGGGTTTCCTCAGCTGTCCTTTGTGTTATTGAAGGCCTTGAGGACTTGGTGCTGGGTGTGCTGCTTCACCGGGGTGGGTTACCCGCCCCTGGAGGTTGCCAGGAGGAGGAATTTAGGCATCTTTCTGGAGACATCATGTCTGCACAGGCTTTGCTGCATCTTGGGAAGCTACAGAGATGCTGGGACCCAAGCCTACAAGCAGGGATCTCCCCTGCAGTGACTACGGTAGGAAAACGGACTTATAAACCCTTTTCATTTCTGTTGTTGATCCAATTTCTGAGTACTTCTTTGCTTTAATGTTGCTTACCCTCACTAATATTCTGATAAGCTCACTTTTAATTTTGGGGTTCCTTGCTGAGAGGTGTTGTGGGTGTCTGTTTCAAGGCTGTGGTGGTCCTCAAGTGCCGCCGTAGGTGCCTGCGGGCTCTGTGCAGAGGTGTTGGGTGCTGTCCAGACACAAGTGGGATGCAGGGGTTAAACCCTCCATCGCTTGGTGGGACCTCTGTGCTGTGTGGGCTGGTGCACACCCAAGCCTCTGGGTGTTGCTCTGTCCTTGCAGAAAGGACAAAAGGCCTTGTCTGTAAGCAGGTTTTAACTGTGCGTCCCAAGCCATGTTCTCCTGCAGCTGTTGTGTAATTCAGAGCTTTGGATGCAGACCAGTATTTCCTTAAACCCATCAGCCTGGGGATCATGATGTCTCGTGGTTATATATTGTAATCGCTTCTTTATTGAGAATTGCTGAAACTCAAGTTTTTGCAGGCTGTCTGAAGGCTTCTTTTTAAGTGTTGCTTCAAGTACAAGCTACCAATATAGAGGTTAAACATGGACAAGTGCGATACTGTGTTGAATACGACGTATCTTGTGAAAAAAGGTTTGATATGCATGTTCAAGAGGATCTGTTTTTCTAGTGTATGTATCTTATATCCTCTTGTAATGAAGGGCTGTGGCAACAGACTTGAATAAGAACACAGATTTCCTGGCCAAACAGATCTCAGCTTTTTCTCAGTATTGCTGTTTATCTGAGGAGAAGATTAAAATTAGATTTTCAATTCCTATGAGAACTTTCTGTACCTCTCCAGCTATATCTCTTAAGAACTTGGGAATTGCCCACAATCAAAACTCCCTCATACAGTAGGAGCTCCCCTTTTACTGGGAAGTGCTGTTTGTTTTCAGCATTTCTTTGGCTACCAGAGCCTGTGCCTTGACCAGCTCTGAACATGTTGTGTGGCTTGGGTATTTTTCAGGTGATGATTCCTGCCTAGGCCCCCTTTATTTCTTTTCATCTTGCCAGTCCCAAAGTGCTAAAGGACATCAAGAAAGGCATACGGATGACAGGGAGGTGATTAGAGACAGGCAGCATGGTTTTACATGGTAAATCTTGTGGCCTTCTACAATCAGCTGTTGGTGGTTAAGGGAAGAGTCACTGATGTCATCTACCTTGACCTCTGTAAGGCTTTGAGATGACCCCACACAACATTGCTGTTGCTAAAAGATATGGATGGAGTATTTGATGGATAAGGAATTGGCTTCCTAGCCTCATCCAAAGAGTTGCAGTCAAAGTCTTGGTGTCCAGATGGAGATCAGTATCAAGCGGTGTTCCCCAGGGGTCCGTACTGGGACGGGTACTGTTCAATATCATTATTAACAAAGCAAGGCTGTGGATGACACCAAGCTGAGTGGTGCAGAGGGAAGGGATGCCATCCAGAGGGACCTTGAGAGGCTTGAGAAATGGCCTCGTGAACTTCATCAAGTTCACCAAGGCCAAGTGCGAGGTCCTGCACATCAGTCAGGGCAGTCGCCAGTATCAGTACAGACTGGGGGATGAATGGATTGAGAGCAGCTCTGTAGCGAAGGACTTAGAGGTACTGATGGATGAAAAATTAGATATGAACCAGCAACGTGTTCTTCCACCCCAGAAAGCCAATCATATCCCGGGCTGATTCTGTGATCAGTTTTGTTATTTGCAGTTGAGAAGACCTAGGCAGAGTGTTTGAACATCATTAGCAGCCCCCAAAATTTCCTTGGTGCTGGAATAAAGATACCGGGGTGTGATTTCTGGTTTGATGTCATCCCATGTAAAATATTCTCAAAAATAGCCCCTCATTTTCAGTGGAAAATGCGTATTACAGAACAGTAAGAATGAAAGATGACAATCGGTAACACTTGACAAATTGCACTTTTGAAGAGTAGATTTTTTTTTTTTTTGTACTGTTTGTCAGACTGACTCCAGCTGCTGCGGCTATGAGCAGATGTGTGCCCCTCGGGTGGGAATCACCGGGCCATCCTGGAAGGATGGTGGCCAGTCCTGGGTGCTGCTGAACTGTGGAGATGGACTGATGATTCAGGGAGAGGCATTTACTGCACCTGAATTGTTTTGCTGGGATAATAGTGGATATATTACGGGATATAGAGGGGAAGGCACATCAGAGAGATGGTGATAGCAAAGGTTGGAGGAAAGTTTATAGGAACCTACAGAAAATGAGTCTTTCTTCAGTTAGGTCTGTAGGGAAGGTATTTGTTTGCGAAAGAGCAAGTAAAACTCTTCTGTGACAGAGCAAAGGTCTGAGCACAGCTTGGACACCACAACCCTAAACCAGTGCAGGTGACAGGGCAAATGCTCTCTGTGGGACTTCACCTAATTTCAACCTATTTTTGAGGTGTTTTCTGCACAGCTTGGTTGCAGGTGTCAGTCTGGGTCGGCGTGCCTGGGAGAGGGGATGGAGAACAGCTTTTCGTGGTCTGAGATTTGTGGCAGTCGTCTCTTGTACTAATTCCTGTTTCGGACAGGTATGGCTCCAGAAATACCCTTATCACGTGGCTTTCCCTGTCCTTGAGATTACGTTCTTGTTTGGCTGGATAAGATTTGAGTCTGTAAGTGTGAGATTTTTATAATCACTTGGCCTTGGAGATATTTCCTAGCCGGAGTCAGCAGCTTACTCAAATCCTCTTTCGAGATCAGCTGTAACCACTTTCCCTCCACTCCTCCCAGTCCACGATGGGTATTTGTGTGAGGTTTTTATTTCGTGTACAATGCCAACCTTGTTGCACAAAACCCCAGTGTTTGAGAAGCACAGCTGATAAAATGGATGCTTTCTTTACGAAGGCTTCAGTACTTCGTGGGAGACATGAAGTGCTTTTTCTTTTTTGTTTTCTTCCCAGATCAAAGGCCTCGTCATTCAGCAGATCACCATCAGCAGCAGGCTGCTCTATTATACACGACATCCTCCTATGCTCACAGCATGCTCTCTTCACAAGTACTCTTCAAACCTATGAAACAAGGGTACTCCTCACTTTCTAAAGCAGACCCTTTATTCTTCTATCAGATACTCATTTGAAATAGTTGTGTGCTGTATCTGGCTGCGATTCAGTGTATGGGGGCTATATTTCTTTATTGTTGGTTGCAGATTTAATAAGCTGAGTAGCTCTTGGGCTCAGCAACGTGGCTTCAGCTTGCTTGCACCTTGGCACTATTTCTCTGAATATGCTTTGGAGGAAGGATGGGATAATTCAGTGTTTTGTGGCTGCTTTGGGTTTGTAGATAATCCTGCTGTCATCCAGGTGCTTTCTCCCACCCTGTCCCACCTTTGTAGATCCTGATCTAACCTACTGAGTCATCACTAAACAAATATCTGGATTGTACCGGAGTCAGCTGAGCTTTGGGTGTTTCACGCCAAGCCCAAGATGTATCTGTGGCTCTAAGGGCTTTCACCAGTTTTATGTGGCTGATTGCTGAGGGTTAATAGTTTTTGATTATTAGTCCCAGACTGAAGCTGTGCAGGGAGCAGAGATTCAGCTCTGTGAAAAGTTTTTGGAGGGGAGAGGGGATTTTGAAATTTGGCTGCTTTGTCAAGAGAAGTGAAAATGCAAAACTAAAAGTCTTTACAGTAGTGGAAGAGCAACAGTGAAAATACGATGGCAGTTTATCAGTGAAAAATGCTTGGTTTATGGTATGTCTCTTATCACCGATCCATTTTTCAAACATCTTACGCAATGTTTATACATGCCACTTAAAAATGAGAAATCAGAAGATGGGACATTGATTCTTTTGAAGGTGATAGTTTGGGTTTTTCCTTTGTAGAGCAAAATGTGATTTAATATTGGACCGATTCTGTCTTCGTAGAAAAAGTGTTTTCTGCTAGAAAATGTCTCCAGCAGAACTCTTTCTGCTCAGCAATGCAGAAAGGGTCGGATTCCTCTCTGAGGGAGGAGGCTGATGGCAGAGCTGACTGGACCACAGCTGGACATGTCAATGGAGCCAGAAGCGTTAGCACCCAGCGATGCTGCCGGCCACGGAAACTGTGATGTGCTTTAGGCTGGTGCTGTTCCCAGGCTGGACAGCTCTGCCTTTGTCTTGGGTATGTGACAACAGCTCTTTGCTCTGCCCCGGCCCAGCCACCCTGGTCTCAGAGCTGCTCCAGGTCCTTGGATCAATTTTTCCCAGAAAAAGCTTTGGGGAAAAAAAGTTTCTCATGTGCCTCTGCTTTGCAACTCCTGTTTTGAGAAAAAGTTGGCTCGGAAAGTGTGTGGTAAAACCCCAACAGAGGTAGAGGTAGCTCTAGCTTTGTGAGAAGCCAAAGTCTAGTTTGCAAGCTTTGAAGAGAAACACAAAGTAGATCATGTGGGGGTAAGTTAATTAGGCGTAGCACTCCCCAAGTGCATCTGTACCCTGTCGATGGCATTGACTATATGATGCCGTCAACAAATTCAGGTCTTTCAATACTGAAATGAACAGGTACCGGCTAGAGAGAAGAGGACTGAGCTTCACTGCCGTCATTGGAACAGCATACTAAGAGCAGAGAGGGCCATAAATTATAGTAGTCGGCTTCCACTAGCGGCTGCGCGCTGTTAAGGTGCTAATTTTAGTCTGACTTGATAAGAGAACAGTGGTGCTGACTGCTGTGTTCCTGGATTTCAAACTAAAGTACTTTCCATTAACAAAGATGAGGATATATTGACCTGAACTAGAAGAATAAGTGTCTCCTGCTCACTTATTTGGCTCCTTATGCCCCTCCCACCTCGGGTGAGCTGCTCTGCAAGGCGGGGATTATTGTCTCTCCTTGGTTCCTTCTTAATCCTACAGAATGCACGGTCACCGTCATTGCAACGTATAGTGGAACAGCTCCTCTTCTTGCCACAGCTTCAGCTAGAGCATCAGACAGTATTTTGCACGCGGTCTCGTGGTGATGATCTCTAATTATTGTCATACTCAGCTGTAAAAAATGGGTGTTTCGCTTTTTTCCATTGGAGAAGGAACTTAATTACAGAGCTGTGAATGTTTGTGCTCGCTAGTGCCAGCACGCCCTACATGACAATAAGAGATTCATTAGGAAAACTGCTTTGTGGTACAGGCAACGTTCCCTCTCCTCTGCCTGTGTATTAAGTCAGTGAGCAACATAAATGTTAACCTATTATGAAAATTAAAACTTAGATATTAACTCCAGTTTCGCATGCAAGGATGGCTCAAAATTCCAAAAACAAGCTCGGTCTTGGCAGGCTTATAATATGACATGCACTCTTTGTCAACTCATTTAATATGTAATTGTGATTATCAGCTCTAATAATAATGACCAAATAAGCAATTAACGAGGCTGAGCTTGGCATGGGCTTAGGACAGAAATGCTATGCGAGTAATCGGAGTCTTTAATTTTAAAATTGTTTAACTCTATTTTCTCTTCAATAGTAGTTAAATGAAGTGCTGGAGAGGTTGTACGTTAAGCTGGAACACTGAGGGCCTCCACAGCTTGTGTTACAACCATAACGGGCATCAAACTGAAATGGAGGGTGGGGAGGATCTCTGTAGGTCCCTTATTTTCTGATGGGCAGCATCAAATAGAGAATTGGTCACCAAAAGTCTGGACCCGGGTTTCTATTTTTGTGTATGATACATCTCAGGGATGCGGATAGTGACATTTTCAGTGCTGGGAGAGCTGGAACAAGACTGGGGAGGGGAGGAGGATGCTCAGCTTTCTCTGTCACGAAGTTTTGGTATCTTTCCTTTTATGTCAGAGAAATGATTTTAAAAATTTTTAAATTTTATCAGAGCACTTCCTTCATTTTCACATTTTCCCCGATTTTAACCTAAATCTCGGTAGTATTTGGGGTACTGACACAATATGGTTGTGGCTAATCATGCCATATGGGCTCCCAATTATGTGAGATCACCCAAGGACTGGGCAGGCTGCTTGATTTCCCCATCTTGTGGGAGTCCTGGGATCATGGGGTCTTCCCTGGTCTCTTGGTGGCCAATGTCAGCCCTGTGGGGATGACTCTGCCCCCTGGGGAGTGATCACATCTTGTTGCCTGATGTTGTGGCTGATCTCAGTCTCAGGCAGGAGAATGCCACCATGGCTGCAGAAAAGCAGTTGGTGGGACTGACTGGAGTAACAACTGTGACAAGAAAAAATCCCCCTGTCCTGCTGCCAGCATCTCCTCTGGTTGACTCTTCTCACTGCTCCAGTGGGGCTCCGGACAGCCCAGTTGAGAGCTGAGTCCCATCGGATCACTCCCCCCAGCTTGGGTGATTAGTGGGTGCTCAGTCTAGTGTGCATTGTCCTAGCAGGACCAAATTTCCTGCTATCTGCCAGATCTGGGCCAAAAATATAACAGCAGGCATCTACCTGTTGTTCCGCTCTTCCTGTCTCAGACCCAGCCAGCAGCTGGCAGTGCAGCTGTAAGAAGGTGGTGGGATGGTGGTGGGATGGGTGGTGTCCTCTTTCCCCGTGCTGGTATATTAAAGGATAACAGCCCAGGGCTGCTGCCACATAGCACAGAGAGCAGGGCTTCATCGGTGACATAAAAAGGAGTAATAACGCAAAAATGCGAAGCCATCCCTGAGATTCATTATTAGCTAAGCTCTATGAAGAGGTGGTGGTTGGGAAGCAAAGCTGCCTTTTGAGGCTTGCCACCAAGTCCATGCTCAGCAACTCCATCCAGCAAGGCCAGGCTGAGTATTAAGAGAAGCAGGTCAAATTATTGCAATCTCTTGTCAGCCTCATATTAGAGCGGAGCTGAGAGATGCTGGTGCTTAATACGGAACAAGAAGCATGTGGGATCCTCAGGCATATTATTGACTTTAAGTGCAGCTTGCTCTCACTGGCACACATCTCATTTATATTTTTAAAGAAAAATATTTTAAAACATTATTTCTTATGGTTCTGGACTTGCCAGAGCCTGCTGGAGAATAATGCATCCCTACGACACTGGAGCTCTGATGGCATATCCCAGTCATTCGTCATCCCCCAAATCGCGTCCCGGTGATGTGTTTCACTAATACATCATCAGCAAAGCAGCTTGCTGATCACTAGAGCTTTAATGATGTATTTGTGTGAACTCTGATCAAAAGGCCATCCTTCTGTTGATATATTGCCTCACAGCATAACCAGCCCTGTTTTGGAAAAACTGTGTTGTGGAAAGCAAATAAGCTGGATTTCCTAATGTGAGCTGGAGGCAGGAGATGGCTTTTTTTTGGCTCCTGTGTGCATACTGGTGAAGTGAGGATGAATGCGAGTAAAGTTACTCCGAAGTCTGCTTGTTTACAAGCTGATTTAGGGACTTGTACCAGCTCAAGTGCAAGGGCATTGAGTGCTGCTTGTGTTGGCCTGAGCTGGGTATCAGACATGGGATAATAACTAGCTTAAAACCTGTTTTTTTTTTTTTTTTTTTTTTTTTTTTTTTTTTAAAACAACAACCGAAACTCTGTTAATATTTCATTTCTGTGCTCGGTGGTCTTTCGGCCAGATGGCGTAGGAGGTGTTCGGTACTGCAAAGTGCTTCATTCAGAATTACTTTGTCTTGTTCTGGTGGTGTTTCCTGCCGTCGGGAAGGAAGGGCAGGGAACGTACCTCCTGATCTTTAACTCTGAGCATGCGGAAGCTTGGAGCATGACCAGGTGCTCATCTTGCTTGGAGGAGGATTACAGAGGTTCTCCACGACAAGTCTTGGTTTAGTTACCGCTGCAGAACGATGCTTTGGATTTCGCAGGGTTTTTATTGCTGAACAGGAAACTCTGTGGTGAGCAGGGAAAGAGACCAGTAGGAGATCTTTCTCTGCAGGAAGGAGTCTATTGGATTTTTATTTTTCTGTTTTTGGCAGAATCCTGGTGTCATAGGGGATGACTATATTTCCAGAGGGCGTGGCTTACGTTATCTCGCTTGTCACGGGTTGTGGCAGCCTGGGCAAGGGGCATCTGACGACGCGTGGGGCAGAGGGACCCGAAGTCATTGGCCTGAGCTGGCTGTGTGTGAGCAAACTCCTGGCTACCAGCCACAGACCTGTGTCTGTGTGCCTGGTTCCCTGGCTAACACAGCCCTGTGCAGTCAAAGAAACCTCCTGTCACCCTTCCCTGACTCGGAAAGGAGATGTCCGTGCTGCCCAGCAGTGGGACATCCCACTCGATTTTACGCTGTCCCCTCTCTTGGCACAAGGCGTTCCGAGCCAGACACGAGCTTCCGAGCGTTTTGCCTAATTTTTCCTTCAGCTGGCAAAGGGTTTTGGGAAGTTCAGTCCCTTTTCCTGCATGTGTTCTGCACTTCACAGGACATACCATCACATACAATCCTAGCACCTTCGTCCTCATGCTGTTGTACCCTTTCTAGAAGAGTATCTTGGATGAAAAGTGCAGTTTGCTGGAAGACAAAGTTCTGCTGTTAAGTTCAAGAAGAGGGATATATATATATATCTGTCTCTTATACACAGCGGTGTGAAATCTTTCTTATTTGATTTTGATTGAGTGCACTGTTGGCGAGGCACTACAATGCCCAGAGTCAGATCTATATTTCAACATTTCTGGAGAGTTCATGCCCCCACCTCCTGTTGTGTGCTGTAAATAACCTTGTTTGAGAGCAAAGGTACTTCTCATTTCTCATCCTTCGCATCTCCCTGGGTGGGAATCTGTGTACGACTTTACGCTGAGCTCTCTGCTCTGTTCTGAGCAGGACCTGGAAAAAAACTTGAGGGGAGTGGAATGGGACACATGAGGACACAAAAATGAAGAGGCCATGCAGATGCTTCTTGGGAATCTGCTTTACCTGCCCCTCCTTGAGCAGACGGTTGGACAAGGTGATCCCCAGATGTTCCCTTCCAGCCTTAGTGACCCCATGTGAACTTCTTGAAACACACATGATGATTATCAGTAGAAGAAAAATATTAAAAATATTTTAAATATTCTTATTTAAAATATGATATTTTTATTTAAAATATTTTATTTTAAAGCAATAAGACACAAGCCTGGGAGATAGCTAAAAATGTAGACACCCAAGTGACGTCTTCTCTCTGGACCTGAGCAGATTTTGAGTGTGACCTGCAGGAAGTAAAGGGCCATGGCTGATCTATGGGTAGATATTCTGACACACTCTCTGCTTTATAACAAGCCAAGCTTTTAGTGGAGGATCACAGGACTGGACATTTTTTTTTTTTTCCTGAGGAGGGCTGAAGTGTCTTCTTCAGCAGGCCGGTGGCTTCTCAGAAGCAAGTTGCATTGCTGATTTTTTGTGATGATCTGTACAGGAAAGAAGCTCCTACCAGTTTTGTGGAAGCTATAATGCACTGAAGGCTCAGGCAAGTATTGTTAGCATAGTGTAACCTGCTAGCAAACATCAGCTGAGGTACGGTAGCAGCCTGTGCGCGTGTCTACTTTGCAGCAAAATCAAAACGATACCACTTAATTCTCTGCCAGGGAGGATTCAGCTCAACACTGTTATTTTTCCTGTGGCATTGGTCAACGCTATGAGGAAAACCACCCTCACCCAGTACTTATGTGGAAACTCGGGTCAATTGTGGCTCAGTCCTGTGAAATGGAATTGTTTTTGGCAAAGAACAAGTAAAACTTGGATTTTTATGGTATCTGTAGTCGCTTCAGTAGATATGAAGGATGTATCATTTTTCTTAGGCGGTACCTATGGTGCTCACTGAGCCGCCCTTGGAGTGCGTGCCCAAGAGCAGCCTTGTTTTGCTTCCCAAGTCTGCAGTGAGAAGTGGCCTTTCTTCTGGCTCTGGAGCCTGATGGGGGTACAGAGCCCCTCGCACCTCAGCACCAACCCGTTCCTGCTTACTGGGGTGCTCTGGCCTGGGTAATCATGGCGGGGGCTCTGTTGAGGCCCCAGTTAGCAGCAGTCATGTCATGTGCTCTGGTAGCTCTAGAGAGGCTTTAGATGTTATTACCCTTTGCTAGCGTACATCTCCCTTGGGTCTGGGCTTGGTTGAGTGCAAAGCGGGGGCTGCACACACAAACTAAAGAAGAGCTGAGTTCTGCCAAGTCAGCGGCACAAACAGATAATGAAGAAGTTGGAGGATGTTGTTTGAACAAGCCTGATTTCCCATGCTGTGCAGAAATACCCTCTGAAAATCATTGTGACGGTCCCTTCGGAGTTGATGGTCTAATGGCTCCTGCAACAATTTGGGATCATACACATACGGACAGAATCACATTCACTTATTTGTTAAAAGCATTTCTGAGGGGGGAAAAAAAAAAAGAAAATAAATTGCCAATATTTTGTGAGTAGGTCAAATTGACAACATTTTTGTAAATGACTGTCAAACTTGATAAGTATTTCAGGTCTTTTTCTTGCTAGAAGAAGTTTGAAATGATGGAACCACGCCTGGTATCAGACCTGGGGAACAGGCACAGTAGTTTGTCTCCTGTGTGGTTTTGGTGGCAGGAGAAGGAGGCGAGGTGAAATGCTGTTACGTGGATGTACACGTTTGCTGTGAGTATCCTGGTACCTCAGCGGGATAGATCCATTTTAAATGTTCTTAATTAGCTTTCCGTTGACTGTTGGCAAGAGAACCCTCACCTCAGCCCTGGGCTTCGTGACTCAACTTCCCCATGAATAGGGCCAAATCTTTTGATGGAGTGGGATTCACCAACCATGCCTTAGGTAAGTTTTTAGCCTCTCTGTGTAGGCTAGTCACCTTGGGCTTTTTTATAGCCAATGGAGCGAAACATTTGCGTTCAAAGAGTGATTCAACCCTTCTGGCAGATGTCTAAGTGAAGCCGGATGAATCGCCATTTGCATGTGTCTATCTTTGAACTCCAAGGGTGAGGAAGAGCAGCCAAGTCAGATCTGTAACATCTCACGTAATTTTGTAGGACTGGTAATATCATACCTATTGTGTAAATTCCATAAATGTCACAGATGTTGTAGCGTTTTGCACCAATGGAAGTTTATAGAATTATTTAAATAAAAGTGAAAACCTGGCAAAATGTGTGTGGGTTTGGTTTTTTTTTTTCTTTTTTCTATAAAACCCCTCTGCATTGTAACCTCCAGAGCTGTGTTGATTTCTGTTGCATTGTTAACATCTGGCACTCTGGATATGCTCCCCACTGAAGGGCTGAGGATCACTTGGAAAATCCACTTCAGATGGGGTCAGGAGCCACCTCTGTCATGCACCTGCACCCCCAAAATTTCTGGAAGGACCAGGCGACACCCAACAAAACCAGTTCAGAGATATTTAAGGCAGTAGAAGATTAGCTGTTTGGAAAGGAGAATGTCTGAGGCTGGTAGGTCACATATGACCTAGGAACGATGGGCATGGTCAATGCTTCTGTCAAAGACAGTTACTGGGGGCTCTGTTTCTTGTTATTTCCAGTTAACAGACTCTGAAGCATTGCCCTTGGGAACTGAATTCTCCAAAGCCCATGCACAAAGTTGAATGAAACCCAGGTAAGATTAAAAAGTGAAATGAAAGTTTGAGATGTGCTTCCTTGTGATGACCAAGGCAAAAAAAAAAAAAAAAAAAAGTTTAAGTCCCTGTAATTTTGGGTTTGAAGCTTGTTCAGTTTAATTTTTAAGTAGGAAATTAAGGCTTGGAGATGAAAATATTCAGCATGTGGTAGCATATATTACAATGTAATGTTATGACAGGTTTAATTGCTGATAATCATTATAAACTAGCAAAGATGGATGGGGCAGAGAGAAGGGATGGAGCCAATGACCTTGGAGCATTCAAAGGTAAAAAGACTTAAGGGCTCAATTATCCCTTTCCCTGAACTCCCTCTGGTACCTCAGTATTTGCTGGTGCCATTGTAAATTAAGAGAGAAGTTGGCTCGCTCTCTCAAAGCAGACTTTCCGTGTGCATTTTCGGGCTGTCTGTAGGGAATCTCGGTAGCTGGCACGACGTGTCGGTAGCCTACAGTTCAGCAGAACGATCCTATCATCACGAATCTGAAGAGTAAAGACCTGCACCAGTGGCCTTCTGACACAGAATACGTCAATATTGTGTGAGATTGAAAAACGCGGTGAATCAATCAAGATATACCTGTATCAGCAAACTAGCCAGCGTTGTTCTGGACACGTGGAGGTTACAGGCACTATCGCTGCTCCAGGTACATTAGCTTGGGGTTTATTGTGAGTGGATGCTCCATGAATGTAAGAGGGGTATTTAGTGTGTTTGGGGATAAAGTGTTGCTTTTTTATAGAGACACAGTCCTGAAAAGTGTGTTTTTTGATAAGCAGATATCAGAGATAAAAATAATTTTTTTTTTTTTTTTTTTTTTAATTAGTAACAATTATCTATGGTAAACCGGTGCACAGCATCTATTCCAGTTTTTCATTGATATATGTATGTATTTCTTGGATATTTGTGCCAGGCAGGGTCCTAGGAATGTGCATAACCTGAAGTCTGTGACCTATGTCACTGAAACCAATCAGCGTGTTGATTTGCTCGAACGCTTTGATGGCAGGAATCCTGCCGTGACAGGAAAGGATAACACAGGAGTTAAGATTCGGCATCTTGTCCTGAAAGTGATGTCTTTTAATTTCAAGAATTCAAGTTGACAAATGGATCTGTACCACAAGAGCTGTTGTGATTGCCTCTGAAATGCTTTCCCAGAGTGTACTGCACCTGCTAAGTGAAAGCCTCCTGGAGTACAGTTTTATCTAATTGTGACGAGGACAATTATGAAATGCATCCATTACTTAGATTGCACGGGTCCTGTCAAAATAGGGATCCATTATGCTGGGAATGATACATGCACCAGATACTGCTATTTTAGCAAGCTCATTAGGAAACACAAACAGATGAAAGGTAGGGGGTAGGAGAAATATATATTGTGAGTGAATATAGGGCTTGGGAACAATTTTGCTTTTATGCTTTTTGCTGTATGGTAAAACTTATCCAGTGCTTCAATGAAAATCCCCAAACCAGGACCTGAGTAGGAAATGCGCGTGTGTAACTTCATGCGAGCGATTCACATCATGGTGATTCTGGTCTTTAAATGTGAAATCACAGGTTTCCTGGTAAAGACAACATGAAGATTCAAATGTTCCTTGTAGGAGCATATGTTATTTTACAGCTTCTAGAACAACACGCTCCAAGAAGCTTTCTGACTGGAAAAAGAATTCTTAATATTTGAGGGGCAATTCACAACATCTATGTGTTAATAGAGATTAAAAAAAACCACTTGCTTGCGTTTTTTCCAAGTGTGTGTTTATTTGTGACGTAACAAGGGCTGTCATACACAGTATTCTCTAATCATTCTGAACTTGATGGATAAGAAAATTGCGTTTGAGCTGTGAATTGAGGAAAAGCTTTGTTGGGATTCGACAATTCAACCCAGATGTGCAAGAAGGAAGGAACAGCAAGCTGTGTGGCTCTGGCCGTGCCCTCGTGTCCCTGGTAGTGACTTCAAATGAAGTGCAGCAGAGCACCAAACCCACCTCGGTGATCTTCCTACTTCTTATCAGGCTCAATGTCAAGTAAATGTCACAAAGATTTAAAGCCTCAGTGATAAGGGTCCAATTGAAAATGCATTCCTATTATACATTTATAGCAATGTGATATTGCCTGTTAACCAAACGGAATTTAAAACACTTGAGCTGTTGTGAGATGCAATTCTTACGGTCTAATACCAATTTTCATTGATCACTTTTATGATACAATCATCATCTCTGAGATTCAGCTTTTGGTGCAAACTTAAGGCCACCATAATTTGGGAATATAATAACCTGTGCATTAGTAATGAGACAGCCTAAGGATCTCCGCGTGGCAATCGTTTAAAACCAGTCGGCGCTTGCGTTGTTTATCAGGGCCTTCTCTGCTATGAGGAGCACTTGCTGCGTTCAGATTTTTGGCTACAAAATATTTATGGGGTCTCATATTGAGGAGAGCTGCATTCAGGGTAATGCGATCAAGGTTTTCAAACGCGGGTAGTGGCGGCGTGAACGCAGCTGTATCTGGAAGGGCAATGTTTTGTGTCTCCCTGCAAGAGATTTGATATGAATGATGAACAACAATGGTATATCAAATGCCATAGCCAAAATGGAAGTGGTTTTAAACCCCGGGGTGCATGTGACGCTTTTACTGGGACACATACAGGCAGTTGTCCTGTAGAAACTGGTTGTAATTGAGAAATTAATAGAAATCCTAGTAGGGAAAAAACCCAGCTTTACCAGTAGCTTTGAAGAGGTTTGAGTCCGCATATCTGACTGGTAGCACTTAGTGCTCTCTTTCCATGCATACAGATAAAATCAGGATGGGAGTTGTAGTGATCTAAAAGTGAACCTAATTAACGGACACCATAATTTCTTGTCGCAGTCCTAAATTGTAAATGCCACTGTTTATTCCTGACTATGGCGGGTGTAATGAGGATAAGAAATGCACGCATTAAGCTTTCTTTGCTGTCACCCTTCCAGGCATAAATATGTGATGTGAACTTTTACCAGCTGGAATGGTTATTCCGGTGAATCATTAAATTTCCTTTCTCTGGAGTTGTAAAAAAAAAAAAAAAAAAAAAAAAAAAAAAAAAAAAAAAATGAGTGACAACTCCTGGATGACAGTCAGAGGAAAAGCAAAAGGCCACGTCCTCTGTTGGTGCGTGCTGGCAGAGCTTCATGGGTGCTGTACCAATTTGCATTGACAGAGGGTCTGGCTCGGTGACTATGAAAAGTTCAACATGAGCACTGGGTAGGTTAGGAGAATATAACCGAATAATTTTTTCGGGAAGGTGCCAGACGAAAAGCACATGGTATATTCAAAACAGTCTTTCCCTTAATTAGTGCTTTAAGTGATGCCAGACTGTACGATGTACGTCCCATTCCTCAGGATTAATGAGCAGTTACCGTTACATTTTTTATCACTTATGGCTTGGCAAATACACAGCAAAGTGAAAACAATTAGGGGAAACAAAATACAGCTTAAAACAGTCATATTTACAAAAAAAGATAATTGGTTACATGCAGCCTAAGGTGGAGGTATTACAGTGGCTGTTTTTAATCAATTCGCACACATGTTCTCAATCTTAATGTATCTACGGGACTATTTTGCTGTGACCGTGACTAATTACGCACACCAATCATGCATTGCTTTTGGTTATAAACAAGTTAGAGCAAGAAAATGCTGATACAGAGTTCAGCCTGACGTTTCCCAGGGGCTCCGAGTCTGTCAAATTAGCAGGACAGAAATATCTGGTCTTGTGTTAAGAGTTGCCTAAGACTTCTACTTTTAATTTGTAGCATCTTTTTCACTTCAGTGGGCATCTTCATGGACCAGGTACTCACATCTTTATTTTTTTACCTTCTGTGCTCTGTTTTGCTCCCCCTGGGTTTGCTGTTTTTGTTTCCCATGTTTAGGCTTTGGATCTAGGGCTGCTTAATGCGGATGCTCGTATCAAGTATCTGCATTTAAAATATTGGGGTGTGCGTGAGCATACGTGTGTGGTGTTTGGTGTTTTTTTTTTTTTTTTTTTTTTTTTTTGGCAAGATCAGGACCTTAAGCACAAAATTAATCAGTAAAGAGTGATAGGATGGAATTCACTTTAACTTTCTGAATAGGGCTGGGTTTTTTTTTTTTGGAAATAAGGTCTGGGATTACGAGCAGTGTCTTGTGTACATGTGCAGCACTGTTGATTGTAATACACACCAGTGAGTACAGGGATCGGAGTTCGCTGCTCATCTGTAGTTTTTAATCTCAAAAAAGATGGAATACATCAAGATCAGTTTTAGGACCAAACTAATTTAGATCATCTTTTTTTCCTTTAAATTACTTAGATTACTTGGAGGAAAAAAAACCCCAAAGCATTGATTTCACATAATGCTTCCATACAGCAGATAAAGTGCTTTGTTTTGGGCAGATTAAAAAGTATTAATAAAGGATCAAGAATGCTAAAGTTAGCGAGTGGTCAAAGGATAAATCCTCACCCGTGGTGTTTGAGCAGCCATTCAGCCAGATGTTGCAGATGCTCATTCAAGCGGCTCTGCTGCCTGTGCCGAGCTGAACCCCTGCATCCCGGGATGGGGAAGTCTCCTGCAGGTAGGGTGGGAATGGGCAACAGCTGCACCTACACCCTGAGCTCCTGTAACCAAGGGAGGAGCAAAGTGCCCTGGAGAGGAGAAAAAGTAAAACAGGGAAAAAAAAAATCACCTCAAACAGAGACTGGAATTGGACTTTGTTTCCTTAATCTGGAGGAAGTAGTTCAATGACCAAATTTGAGCATCGAAGAGTTTAGGGTGCCTGTTGTCATCACCTTCATGTCGGTAGGAGTTGTGTCCTTCCTCTTTTCCTCTTTTTTTGGTCTGAAAGCGTTTAGTAAGTTTTTACTGAAGTGCTTTAGTAAATTCAAGTTCAATTCTGTCATAATTTCCAACTGCGTCTTTTGGCAAATATTCTGTTCTCCAGAAACAATTTTCCTACTTTTAGTTAGTGACTGAGCAAGTAATTTAATTTCAAAGAATCAGTAAGCATAAAGAAATCATGATCTGATTAATCTAAACTACTCAGTGCTGTGAGAACTTTTTTTTTTTTTTTTTTTCCTCGCATTGAATGCAAATCCGTGGTAAGACAGAGTGGGAACGCTTGAATGGATCTAGAAATTGCAAAATAGGAGTATGTGCAAGCAAAATAATGACACACCTATGGATTGAAGCCCTTTCGCTCCCCGATGAATAAATCACAGGATTTAAAACAAAAGAGGGAAGGCGCACCAGTCGAGCTTTTCACCTCGGTTTCCTATCTGAAGGAAGGTGTTGATCTGTGCCACCTGAGAAGATGAGGAAAGAAGTGCAAGCGCATGAAATTTCCATAAGATTTCCCATAAGCAGCCCAGTTTGTCTCGTCTGCGTTTTGGAAGCACAGTGGATTCACATTTGAGTCTTGTGTTTGGGGGTCCGTGGGTTGAAGTGTCGGCTGCTAAAAAAGAAGTTCAGATTTATTTTTTTGGAGGATGTTTTTATTTATATATTCTTAGGCAGACATATACTAGATTACAATAGCTAAAAAAAAAAAAAGTTCTCTCAGTTTCTCTGTTTGCCAGGATTAGTGTGATTGGATGGAATAATGGTTGGTAGCGGGGTCTCACTGAGGAATTTTGGATTTTTCAATAAAATGGTGGGAGATGTAATTTCTAAGGAAAAAATCCTAGATTCGAGAAGAGCTCACTTTGTTTCCTAGGTAGGACAGGAGAGGACAAATGTTCTCAAACCCTTCTTAGTTTAGACTGTAGGGCAATGCAGTAGCCAATTTTAATATATCTACTGCCACAGAAGAATGAAAAATTATGTTTAAGAAGGATTTCTTCCATTCTTACTTAAATGGAGATGATTGAGAACAGCAGCCTACATGAACCCTTCAAGGGAACCCCTGGAAAATGTCATGAGAGAGGGGGGTAAAAAAAAGCTGTGATGGAAAACACGGTTAGATATTGAAGTGAAGTTGCAGCTCTGTGTGTGTAGGGGGAAAAAAATCTGGCTTCCACCTAAACTTAAATATTCATGTTATTTGCTGGAAACATGGAAGGAAAGACATGTTGACACATTCCTATGTATGTGACTTTTTTTTTTTTTTTCATTTTTCAGCTGTGGAGCTAGTGCTGTGAATTTCTATTTGTCATCACTTTTATTCTGTCAAGATGTCTTTCTGCCTGTCTGTAGGAGCTTTAGGGAGTTTGATACAAATGTAGACGGAGTGAAAGCGAGTTCCCTCTTGTAGACAGGGCTGTGTGTCCTGCTCAGCTTCAACCGCGTGCGGACATGGAGCTGTGCTGCTCTCTTCCGAGGAGTTTCCATCGTTTTGCAAGCAGAGGGCAGTCCTAGGAGTTTGAGTATGGAACAGTCAGAACATCTGAGAAGGGAGAAAGCCTTATTCTGTGCTGCTGCTGGAAAGCTTCCCTTTGGGCTGGTTGGGCTCGGGCTCAGGTTTGTCATGGCTTACCCTCCCTGTTCTGTGCTTTGTGTTCTTGTTTTTTTTTTTGGACACCAGAGCTTTACAGGGAAGATGGTGAAGACATAATCTGCACAGAGGGCAAGATGTGAAAGAGGTTGGGTGGAGGAGCCTGTGTATAGCTATCTGTGAAGTGGGGAACGTAGAGACTCTCTACCAGTAATAACGGGCTAGACAAGGACCAGGCTGCAGGATGAAACAGGGGAAGGGGACAAAGAGACTAGGTGGTATCAACCAAGGGTAAGTAATAAATGTTGGGAAGGATGTGATGGCTAAAGGCATAACGATACCAAGAGCCGATGCACTGTACACGAAGGAAATCTTGCTCACCGCTGGCCTTGCTCAAACCTGGGAGCTCACCCCCAGCGTGAAGCATAGCTCAGGCAGGGCTGGCAGTGGTGCTAATTAGGGTGGTGTTTTATGATGGTACTATTAAGCAGGGTTATTTATACCGTCATACTTCTCGCTTTATCGCTTGCGGAGTTCAAAGCGTTCTCCTCTCGGATAATGAAGCTCAATGTTTTTGTACCTCGTGACGTCCCATTATTTTGCAAAGACACCAATGCCAGGAAGGTACAGTGAGCTGACAGTTTTATTCATCGACTACTGTTAAATGCTCATATTCTGTATGGAGCTATTATATGTATTGTACTTTAGATGATGGGCTGTAAATAATAACAAAATCTAGTCGGTGAATGCCCTTATAGGTGACATTAAATTTCATGAAGAAATATGTTAAAGCCACACAGAAATAATTTCCACAAGACAGCCTTAATTTTCGACCTCAATTTCTAAATAATGCCTATTAAGTTCTGTGGCCTCTGGAGATTTCATTTTTAGTCAACGGTGACAAATGAAACTTCTTTTTAAGAATATCAGGTCACCAAGCAGGCCTGCATGGTGTTATGTTACGCTAGAAACCTTGGAGTGGTGCCCACCTGGCCCCCTCATCCCTGTACAGAGGAAAAGCAGAAACTTTTCATGCTAACGCCAAAAGGGCAGTGAAGGATGCAAATTTATCCTGAGAACATTTTTTTTTTTTTTAATCCCTTAATGTTGGTAAGCATTCACTACCTATTCTCAGAAGTCATTATCAGCGTAATAAGCTTATCCCTCTGGAGATGCTAAAAAAAAAAGTGATTTCCATAGGTAGATTCTCAAAAAAAAAAGAGATAAACCTCTCTTCCTTTCTAATGAGAAGGAATCCCCATTGCTAAGGCTGTTTATGTGTGGAGATGGCCTCTCTCGCCCTCGTCTGCTGGGCAGAGGATGCCGAGTGTAAGGAAAGATCAGGTTGCCTTGTTGCCCTGGTCTTCCTACTTGGTCTGAATTACTGTGCAATATTAAAGAGATTTTTTTTATATTAATCTGCATTTTACAGCAGAGGTCTGAACGGGACTGTTGAGCTACTTTAAGTGCAGATCTGTCAAAGGATATGAAACAACGTGCGTAAGCGTAGTAATCAAGCTGCTGCAATCTTTTGGGTGATGGGTACTTGAAAATGGACTACTTGGTGTTTATCTGGCATCCGTACTTTAGGAGTGTGTTCCTTGGAGGGCTAAGGGAAGGGGATGTGACCACAGCCTGTCGTGACCCTGCTGGCCTGGGGGTGAGTAGAGTAGGCAGAACCAGTATGTCCATGTGATGCAGCAAATCTGCCACGGGCCAAAGACTCTGAGCTGAAGGGCGAGCAGAGGGGGAAAGGAAAGCTGCTCGGAAGGGCTGCGTGTGCTCACTGGAGGGCTGTCCCTTGAAACGTGATGGGGAAAGATCTCGGCGGGTGTTAACTCTCAAAGAAATGTTATCCCACAGGTCATTCTGAGGCAGGTTAGGTCTCTCTTGGAGGTGCCCTGGAGAAGGGAACAATCTAGTGTGGTATCCAGGTGAGGAAAATCCTGACCTTGCTGACTTGATTATAAAATTCCTCCCAGATCTACTGGCTTCAGTATTTTAAATATCCAGTATATTAAAAATTATTTTATACCATATATTGTTCAGATTTTACATATTTAAAGTTTCTCATACACATCTATAGGTAGATAAATATTATATATATGCACATAATGCCCTTTGCCCAACGTTTTCTCTCTAACCCTGTCCTGGGGGGAACATCTTATCCCTTCACGTTGCTAAGTTCTTGTGCCAAACACTTGTTTACTTGCATATCCTTAGTGAACTGTCTTTTCCCACAGCACATCTCAAGACTTGTCTGCAATTGCCACCAAAGGGTGTACTGAGCTAGGCCAAATGCTTCCCCCTAAACACTCGCCTGATTATACGTTTTCCTCTTTTTTTTGACATTAAATGTCATTCTCACTTTCCCCTGCTGACTGCAGGAGGATCCAGTTCTGGTCTCCTCCCATCATGTGTACCACAGTTCCTCCTCTCCTTTTCACTGCAGTCCCACAACATTTCCGTGGCATGGCTGCTCTGATGTGTTCCTCTCCTACCTGACCCACTTCTTGTGATGCCTTTGCTGCTTCTCAGTGACAATATTTGTGTCTTCTGCTGCCCCCTTCCATCACACTTCTTAACATCCTGTCTTTACTTTCAAGTAACTTCAAAGCCTTCCTCCCCTCTCCCTTCTCTGTCTTAAGCTGATGCACTAGATACTCATTCTCTCCACTCTCCCACACGTATTTGTCTTTCTGCCACAGGCCTCATATTTTCTTCTGCAATGTCCTTGTTTCCCAGCTAATCCAGTAGTTGCTTGTCTCTCAACTCTTCTTTCAACTGCTTTTGGTATCCATAAGAAGGCATCAGGTAACTGAATTTTGGCGATGAAAAGTGTAATAAAGGCTGTGAAATCCAGCTTCACACAGCAGGTTTAGATGTTGTTTCCAATGTGAATGGCTCTGTGCAACATGAAGTAGCAGGTGCCCAAGCATCATCTTTAAAAAGCTGAGATGGAAATGAAAAACTTGAAGGGCTGAGGTGGCTCTGGGAAGCAGCTGAGCAGCAACAGCAGAGCAGCCAGCCTAGCCATCTCCATGAGCAAGCAGCCTTTGCTCTTGGTGAGCTGGTCTCCTGTGACTTTCGGCCATGCTTCTGGGGCTGGCATCAGCACATTTTTTTTAACTTTTCTGGAGTCGGGAACTGGTTTGCAGAACCTTTGGATGCTGAGGCTTTCCCATGGCTTGGGAGAGAGGAAACAGAAATACGCATTTTAAAATACTTCTAATACAAAAGAGCGTTAGCGCGTGTGTACCTCAGTAGCGTATTTGGTGAAATCACGGAAGAAATGATTTGGAGGCAGGGAGAAGGCCTTACTGTGTAGAGCAGCTTCCACAGGTTGCAGGAAGGTGGAGCTGGATACCCAGAATTTTGCATTCATTATTGTGCTCCTGTAGCAGCCAGAAGTTTCAACTGAAATGAGAACTCCCATTAGGGCAGGTACCATAGAAATGCCCAAGAACGATGTTACTCATCTCACCCTCCTTTAGTTTAGGTTTTAATGCAAGCTAACCATTAATTTCCTTTTATAACCAGGAGACAGAAGAACATACAGAGAGCAATTCTTATCTTAAAAGTACATGAGTTATCTTAGGGAATTATCTTTCTGTCCCCAAAGGAGTTTTGAGGAGTGGTTTAAGATGACCACCCAAAGTTTTTATATGTTAGTGGATAGTCCACATGGACAGAAAGAGACAAAAGGTTGGGAGGAGTCAGACTTGTCCAAGGTTAGTAGCTTAGTCAGGGGTAAAATCCAAGACTTGTGGCTTGCCGTTCAGTTCTCTATCCAGTAGAGAACATTCTCCCCCCTGGAGGAAAAGAGTAAGGGAAGGAAAAGAAGCCAGCATGGACTTTCACAAAGCAGGAGATAAGAGCTAGAGACAGGAAATACCGGTAGAGAAAACTGAGCCTGGCGGTATTAGGTGGCAGGTCACAGAAGAGTTCCAGTGTAGGGGAAGGCTTCTCCAACGTGATCACTGCCCAACTCTTGAAGGGTGTGAGGCCCTGTCCTGAAGCGGTGCGGCCTCAGCCCTGTGAAGCCCAAGTGACTAAGAACAGGACCCTCTTCCCAATGGTCTCGCGTGTCCATCTTGCTTCTGCCGGAGGTCAAACTGTGTGGACAGCAATTTGCTTTACTGTGGCTGGATGGCTTCTATGCCTCCATCTAAAAATCCATATACATAATGACTTCACATACATTTCCCAAAGCTAATGCCTGAGATTTGGCTCATTAAAATCCAGACAGCACACTAGTAAAATGGAGTCTACCGATGCACCAGATCTGCACATTGAAAAGTAGGATGCAGTCAGACTTGCCCAATCATTTACGAGCAGTAAATATTCAGTAGCACAGAATAAGTGCTTTCTGGCTTTTTGACTGCAGATTCTGGAGGAAAAACTTGGGGACGCATGGGGACTGCTCTTGCTAATGCTGAGGACACCCTTGCGTGGATGAAGCGGGCCGGGTTGGGCGCAAATAGCCTTGGATGCACGGTGTTGATCTGCAGCACCCGGGGGATTTAATGCATCGCTCTTGCACAACGGATTTGCTGTTAGCAGCTGGAATAAGCCACTTCCAGCCTTTTGCTTGTGGGTTTGTGTGCTGAGAGTGCTTCCTGCAGCTCAGCTTAATGTACAAAGCCTCTCCGCGGAGAGGAGGGTCCCACCAGGGAATAAGCGGAAAACAGCTTTTCCGCAGCAGAGCCACCAAAGCGGTTTTGTTCGGAGTTCTTTGTTTCAGTGCTTCCTGAACAGGGATGATATTGCTCGGGCTGAAGAGCTTTGCGGTTTGGAGCGCAAGCTGGTTTAGAATTGGGCCCAATTTATATGGAATGGGTTTATTTCTGCAGTAATGGCTTCTTTTAGGATGAGAATGTTTATGGCCTTTCCCTTTAGAATCGCTGTTGCTCAGACTAGACTGTCTAGACAGCTCGGTTTTCAGGCGTATTCACCGTGCTGTGCCTCTACAGTGGATAATAACATGTCAAAGCCATAATATCGCCAGCTAAGGCAGGCTCCGAAGGGGGGAAGTGTCTCTGACCTCTATTTTCTTGGGAGGGAAAGTGGAGAAAGTCCTGTTCATTTACTGCCATACGGGGGGGGAAGGTCCGTGGTCTGCTGCTCCTCCAGCCTGCATATTGCAGGTAAGAGAGCCTTGAGGGTGTACCAAGGGGTCTTTGCCTCCCAGATCTGTCACTTCATTAAATGCACGCTCCCTTACCCTAATGTGCAAGAATATCTGGAACATTTGCAGCAAGGGAAGGAGCCAGGAAGCTTTTAGTTGCCCGTTTTAAATAATACATTCTTTAAAATACATTTCCTCTTTGGAAAAACAGTATTTCCGTTGCGTGACCACCAGCTATGATAACGGTTGTCCTCAAGGAAATGGAATAAGTTTTTTCCAACCAGTTTATAATTCCAGGTCAAATGGAAGCTCTTGACCAGCTCGATCGTGTTTAACGTACGTTTTCCTTCAAGGACCCTCAAGGAGTATGGAGTGATTGGCCATGTGTGGCCAGATCAAACATCAGTGAAGTTGCGGGTGATGCTTTTCCATGCACTTGAGTCTGTGCTTTTGCTCCCTTTGACAGCTTGGTGAGAAATCAGAATATTGTAGAAGCATAATTAATTTCAAATAGGTGCCCGCTGGGGCCCTTCTGTACAGCCGTTGTGATTTTTAGGGAGTGTTCAAGTAACTTCTTAAGCTCAAAGACATTTTGGAAGGGAAGAACTGATGACACTAAGTGAATTTTGAAAGGAGGGTTCCCTTTTGTAAGCTACTTACAAAAACTTATTGCACAACCCTATTCACTTAAATTACTCGTGGATCCAAAGTTATAATACTTGCCCCAGGCTTTCTGCACTTCCCGTGGAAATGATTAATTGAATTGGGCACTTGCAGGATTGTGTCTTACAAACCCCTCAGGAAGCACAGAAATGCCCCTGTGGAGTTTTTCAGTACTAGTAGAGGACGCCTTGGCTGTAGAGGATTATAGTTTAGAGAGCATGTATGTGCAGGATGTCCAGAGCTCCCGTTGGTATGTAGAAGGAAAAAGTAGGTGCTACTGACATAACCCCCTTTAGACGTGGAAATGTGGAGAGTAATAGATCTCTGGCTAGATATACAGTGCAAATACAATATTACATTAATATTATAATAAGGGAGTAGAGCGATGGGCAGCCTTAGCACAGCTCCTTGTCCTGTGGTTATCGTGAACCTGACGTTTGCTTGTGGAGGGATTCAGAGGGAAGTCATGTGAACATCATTCCCTTCTGGATCACTGGCTCCACTATCTCTGCCAAGGAGACTGCGTCACATAATCATTTTCAGAAAAAATATCAAGCTCCATAGTTTAAGACTCTACTACCCTTCATAGAAAGGCTGTTCCGGATTTTCGCTACTTTAATGGTTAGAAACTCTTTTAAAATTTCCACCCTAGCTATATTCACGGTCAAATTTGTCCCGTTTGTTTTTATGCCAGAATCGCTCTATACTTTAAATATACATTTTCCCCCTGTTAGCGATGTCTTGAGGTTGTTGAGACGGTCTGTTTTATAACAAAAAGCAGTAGGAACGTTGGTGGTGGTTTATAGTTAAAATGAGGTGGAGATGAGGCTTTGTGGCATCTCAATAAATAATACCTCATTAGGCACAGAATCAGGTATTCAACTAAAACATAGCACTTGTTTTGATCTGAGACACATACACTTGAGTTGCTGAGCCCCTCTCTAATGGTCTCTCCCGGCCAGCTCCCTCCTGCACGCGAGGCAGAAGCAGAGGCAACGTCCTGTTGCTTAATGAAGCTGCCAAAATCTTTTGGAGGTTTCTTAAATGTTCAAGAACTTCTCAAACAAAGTGTCTCGTGTTTGATCTGAGTTGCTGGCAGAGACGATGCTGTTACCCAGTTATCAAGCCTCTGACCATTTCGGGAAATACATTGACTGTAGGATATAAATAAATCCCTTTCAAACCATCAGACTCGCAGTGATCACAGACCCAGGCGTCCACTCACAGGTGTCCCCTGGGAGCTCCAGCATCTGGCGTCGGCGCCTGCCCTAAGTAGAGAAGCTCTCCCAGTCTACAAACCGAAAGTAAACCAAAATGAACCAATTAACCTCTAATGTGATCAAGATGGGACTGTGAGACTCACCAGCTTCCTCGTGGCTTGAAAAGCTGACAGCTGAATGAATGCGGCAGCAGTGATGAGCGGGGACGTGGTACGTAGGACTTGACCTGAAGCAGGACGTTCCTGCACGGGTGCTGTTAGAGTAACCCAAAGTGACAAGTTCAGGAGGTTTCTTTTGTTCTTATTTCAGCTCATCAGGGTATAAAAAGTCCCAGAGAACCTGCAGCTGTAGTCCAGGGTGGCTTTCAGAGCGAAATGGCTGTTAGTGCTTTGGTGGCTTTTATTGCTCATCCAGGTTTCAAATACTGCACCACACTAAAATTGTCACTTGCTTTGACAGTTGCTAAGGCTAATGGAGAGGGAAAAACAAAAAGTGTATAAAGCTTTACTCTTTCAAGATTTCAATTTTGCACTTGACTTTGCTCATGAAAGTAGCCTGTGGAACAAGACAAGGAGCGTATTTACTCACATGTACTAAAGTTTATGGCTTCGGAACAGTAATTTATCTGTGGTCGCTTAGAAGAGGTGTTTATGGTGTCTTCAGCCGTAGGATCTAAGATATGACCTGTTTCACATCTCCATGGGCAGGCTACAAAGCATGCTGGCCTGTTTTGCTCCCCTTTTACCCCGGTACATCAAGGCACCGCATAGGACAGACCTTCAGACCTTTCCTTGTCTACCACCAGCAGCTTCAGCAGGAAGGCAGGTCAGTCTTGACGTCGTCCAAGCAGGGATGCTCATTCCAAGGAGGTTATAATAAATAGTTGTAGCACTTTTGTGAACAAGGAGGGACACTTTTTTTTTTTTTTCCCCTCCCCCTCAGGACACATAACCATATCCTAAATGTCCAAAAAGGCCTGGTATAAAGTTAAAGATGGAAGGAGTGAGTCTGAGGTCAGATGTCTGTAGGGTTTCTCTGTACCCTGATAGCAAACGGTTGTACCCACGCAGAAGGGTGTCTGCAGCCCAGAGTCAAACTGTACAGTCAATCGTACAGCTCCACCATGGCCTCTTCTCTGTAGTCGGGTTGGGTTAGCCAACAAAACCCTTTCACAACCTATACGCATGTTTTTTTTTCTCCCTGTCTTGTGCCTGTAAGGGTGAGGAGGGCAGAGGAGGTATTTTGGAAGGTGCCCTCCCCTGTGTTTTGTTCTGTCAAAGGGTGAATGTCAATTTACCCTTTGAGGGTACCTTTACAGAGAAAACGTAAAAGACATATATTTTATTGGAATGAGGAGAAGATGTCTAACAACGTAAACCCCGCTTTTCCTCAAGTGTCTGCTTCAGGCTGTGTGCAGTCAGTGCTGCAAGCTCTGTGCTGGACGTGAAGCTTCCCAGACAGGGCAGCCTTTCTCTGCGGCTTTCACCACGCTTTCCCCCACGGCGTGCACGCACGTTGCTGCTTATTTGGAACAGACTGTCTTGGAGGTGAGCAGCTTTCTGATTTAGAAGGGCAAACATTTTTTTTTTTTTTTCAAGACTTCAAGGTCGCAACTCATGTTTTTTTCCCGACATACTTGTGGCTGTCACCTGCCGTCTGACTTCCCGTTTGTGCTGGCAGTGGCTTTGCTGGGCATGAGGATTTTCTGGCTTTAAGCACAGTTGTCGTGTTGGATTATTGTCAGAGGGATTCGATGTGCCCATGATGGTGTTGAATAAGTATGCTACACAGAAGAGCAGTGTGTTGTCTCTCTTACAAACACCTGATCAAAGCCCACTGAAGACACTATGAGCATTAGTCTCAATGTTCAGCATCTGTCTCCTCCCACCCATCTGGTACCCCACTGAGCTTTTGGGGCATCTTCCATCTGTGCTGGGCACCTTGCTCCGGTTTCTTGCATCTAAAATTACCTTTGTGTTGGAGGAGGGGCGAGTTTAGGGCTGTGGATATTTAAATACCCTCCAGAGCTATAGCTGTGAGACATTAACAGAAATTAGACCTGTCAACTGCAGGCAAGCTGAGCCTTGCCAGGACTCTGGCTTGGATTAACATTTTTCTGCCAGAGATCCTATGGGTTGTCCGAGTGCCTTCCCATCCTTGATGAACGTCTGGGCACCCCGCACAGATAAAGGACAGGTTTGCCCTTTGTAGGCAGGGACCTGGGGGGCAGGAGATGCTTCTCTTTATCAGCCTCATCATCCCAAGGAATTCAGTGCCTTGAATGAGGCACTGACGTACACACTGTGCAAGGACCTGCTTAAACTCACCCCAAGGTTATTGCCTTTGTTGTTAACTGGTATAGAAACAACAGCGGGGGTCTCCTCCTGCCCAAATCATTGCCTAAATCCCCGGGCCAGACCCTCAGTGTAAGGCTTCCTGGTTAATTAGGCAAAGCACGAAGGGTTCAGCAGCTCCAAAAGTCCTGGAACACCTTGCACATAGGATGCGTATGGAGTGATGAGGAAATCGTGGTTTCCTTGGAAAATGAACCCGTTTTGACAAGAGCCCTGAGAGCGCTCGGACTCTGAGCTAAACAAGAGCAGCAATCGTGTCTAGAAGGAGAGGGAGAAGATGCTGCAGCTTCCTCCCCAGCTGCGCATCGCTCAGGAATGTGCTGAACCGCTCAGTATTGCCGAAGTCACGGTAGTCATGGATGTGGCCGCAGCAAATCTTTAGGAGCCAAGAGGACTTCATGGTTGAAAACTCGTGTTAATAGAAAGTCTTTGCTCTCCTCTGGTTTTGTAGTGGCTGTATGAGGATTATGAAGACCTGCATTTTGGACTTCTTTTCTGTTATGCAAGCAGAGAGCTTTCCTAGCACGTTTACCGGAGCAAAACTGCTGCCTTCAGCATGGCACTGGCTCGTTCTTCAGTCTTATTAAACCCACCTGGCTTTCTATATTTCTACATTAACTGTCTTTTTTTTTTTTTTTTTTTTTTTAAACAGTATGTCACACCTCAGAACTCACAGTGAACACGCAGAGCAGGGAGCTTTGCCCTGTGAAATATTAACAAATTGCTGAATATTCTTGAATGGTGGCTGGGATCAGTTTGCAGCGTAGTTCTCAAAACCTGACAGCTCCTGGAGGGTTGCGGTAGCCGGACGCACTCGCAGAGCGCAGCTACGGGAGCTGCTCGTTACTGATGGATCATCCCGGCAAGTCATACTCCTTTGCAACCCGCTTGATAGATATTCTGGTTATTCCTGGTGAGTGTTTAATATTTTGTCGCGTGCAGCTGACCACAGGTGTTTGATTGAGGCAGTTTTGTAGGTATAACAAGGTCTTGGACATCTTAAAAGGATTGTTCTGGGAGTCTGAACTAGCAGGAGAACACCGTGGGGAAGTGTTTGGGTCTGCTGTGAGAGGGAGGAAAGCGTTACTGTCCTGGCGACTCAGGGGACAGCTCTGGCTGTCCAGCTGCTTCCTAACGCATCCAAACATTTGAAGGCTTTATGGTCGTAGCCGCCGAACGTGCTGGACCAGTGGACCACTATCAGCAGTCAGGTATTCCTCTGATCTCCCGTGCACCTGCATCACCAAACTTTTAATTGAAAATAACTGGAAGCCTGAATGTAGAGTTGTTGCCTCTGAAGCCGTTCCTGAGCCTTGGACTGCTGGAGCGTGGATGACTATAACCTAGCGATGCTGCCCTAGGCATAGCCTCAGGAGGAACCCTTGCTGCTGATTCCATCTACGTGCTGACAATTAGTTTGAAACTCTGTAGAGATTTTTTTTTTTTTTTAATTTGATCTGATATTTTGTGAGCTGTGATGCCAAGGATTAGGTGCTATGTTGATGCAAATGGGCCCCAGTGATGTGGAAGGAACTCCCAGTCTGCTCCCCATGAGCAGCCTGGCCCAGCCTGGTGCAGGTGCTCCTCCAGACCGAGGTGATGGTGTAACCACTGGGGAAGATGGGAACAATGTGTCTGGAAGGGAGATCTGGGAAAACCGAAGCCTGAATTTTGGACTTTAACCATGTGGACTGTAACCTTACATGCCAGAAGGGTTGGACCTAAAGTGTGAGCAGAGAGCTGAATCGTCAAACTTGCTGTTGTTTTACGGCCAGTTACCCCACTTAGCTCTCTGAGAAAACTGCCAGTACAAGGCAGATTACTGCTTTGTAGGGGTAAGCAAGTCGAGGGCTAGACAGGTGCATTGACTTTCTGCTGCAATCCCTGTGCGTTTGAAGATATTTTAATTCTGGGAAAAATCGGTGTGCTTGAGGCATCGAGGTTTGCTGGCTAATCTACCACCTCTTGGAGTTCCTCAAGAGGCAGCTGGGCCAGCGGAGTTCTATTAGATGAAATGAGCCCCTTAGCACTGAATGGACCCTGCTGGGAACTGCAGATCTCAGTAGTGCCTACAGAGCCCTGCAATTCCCCAGGCACATCCCATTGCTTGATCTTCGAAGATTATGATTGAGAACATTGCTGGTAGAAGACCGAGTTGTTCCGCTCTGCTCACCAATGGTCTCCTTGCTGGAGAAGGTTGATTTTTTTAATTTTTTTTCCCCCAGACTGCTCAGCAATTGCATCAACTTCATCATGTGGATGGAAGGAGACACGATCCTATAGTGGAACTTAAATTAGCTGGGACGTAACTAGATGTAAGTGTCTAGGAGCGATTTTTGAAAGGGTGGACTCTGCATCAAGAGAGAGATAAATTCAGAAGTACAGGAGAAGATTGATACGAGAAAACTGTTAAATCAGTAGTTGGTGGGGGCTTGTGATATTCTGTCCTTTTGCTGGAATTCAAGCCCTTCTTTTAGTTTAATATCCAGGACTGAACGCGCTCACTCCTTGAACGGCACTTCATAAAAGCACTGGTTGCATCGTGTCACGCTGAGCATGGGCAACGGTGTGTATCTCAGCCTCTCTGTCCCACTGATGCAGTTAATATTTCCCTGCCCAAGCTGAACCAAAGGTAAAATATAAATTGGTCCTATCCACGCATAGCTGGAGCCTGTAGAGAGGCTTCATCAATCACGTTAGCACTGGGAAGCGGACTTGCTCCCTTCCCGAGCAGGCAGCTGTGCTCCATGCTGAGAAGTGATATAAATGCACCCTGTGCCTTGGCATTAGCTGGGGATGAGAGAGGTTGACGACCGTGACTAATGGTGGAGGTGAAAAAGCCTTTTCTGAGCTGTGCCTGCAGATTTTGGTTTTGCCAATGAGCTCAGAACGAGGATCCTGACAACTGAACCCATCTCAAACCTATGCCATGTGTCGGAGACAGTAAGGAAGTTCATCCCACCCCATTTTGTTGCTCCTTGGTGCGGGATGGGCAGCAGAGCTTTGGGATGAGCCATGACATCGTGGAGTTATCTGAGAGCTCGCTGGAAGCCAGTGGGAGAGGGAGCAGTGTACATGGTTTGGAGAGGGGTTGGAAGGGTGACCAGCTTGATGGAGTGCAGCCCTTTCATCCTGTGCTCTGAAAATGCATTTGGGTGATCCTAACACACTGTTTAGGAGCAAGGGAGGAAAGATCCAGCAAGATGGGGGAGAAAATGCAAGGCTGACACAGCTGGTTGTTGGGATGGACGAAGATACAAAGACCTGGTCAGAGGGAAAACCTGAAGGGAGAAGAGTAGAAGGGCAAAATAAGGAAGATACAAGAAGTCCTGTTGCGCGTCACTGTGTGGTGTTAGCTCCAGTTTCAGTGGCTCATGAGTAACATCTTCCTGGCATGCCTGGCCAAGCTGTAAAGCTTTTGAGACGTGCTCAGAGTGTGGATTCCTTGGGTCAGCTCCTCTGGTTGCTCTCAGAGCCTTTGGCAGGCACAGGTCTCCTGTGACACCGCTCGCTACCCCAGCGTGACCTTATGTCGCTAACGTCTGTTTTGGAGGATTCTCAGCTTTTGCTGGTGCTCTTGGGCTTTGCACAACTTGCTTTCCCGTCCCTGTAGCGTGGGGTTTGCTGGAGTCTGCGATCACACTGACTGCAAAACAACGCATTTGAAATGCTACGTGCTCCTAACAAGCTGTGGTTGTCTGGCACGAAACTGGCCTGTTTTCTGGTGTATTTGTGGTCATCCAAAGCGAACGCCCATCTTTTGGATTTTCCAGGGGGCTGCTGCCTGTTTTGGATGACTTAAGCCAGTGAGCATGGTGTCCTCACCTCCGTGACCGGAGCTCTGGTGGGAATTGTGGGACAGCTGCCCTGTGCCACTGCGGCCGTGGGAAGGATGCTGGGGGGCATCATGGATTTCCAAGTAAAATCATCCAGAGAGACAGCAGAGGTGCCAGCAGATGTACGGAGGGACACAAGGAAAGCATGACGTGATCAAAACTTGTCAAGGAATATTGCTGAGGACAGCCAGACCCAAAAGAGAAGCAGCAGAGCTGTTCAAGAGCTGCTGTGGCTTGGAGCAGAGAGCAGAAATGAGGAGATTTTAGGTTTTGGCTGCCATAGGCAGTTGCCTAATCCCTCTATTCCAGAGCTAGAGCTACTGGCAGTTTAGGTCAGTAATACTCTGTCACCTTTTCAAAGCACTTTTCAAAGCACTTTCCAATCCTTGGCTGCGATACGATGCAGGTATAAAGGTAGGGGGATAATTATTCAGCTGCCTGTCTAATCTGTTTGATCTCACTAGTCTAATCTCCATTATCTTCAAAACCAGGCGATGGGTGTTTTTGATGCAGCCTGTGATCAGAAGCCACGCGCAGAAAGCGGGAAAGTAGGGCAGCTGGCCATTTTCAAAGCGAAGCTGCAGTCTGTTCCTTGGCTGTGTTCTGATCAGAAATAGGTTTTTCCCATCTACAAATGGACTTTTATCTTTTTTTTTTTTTTTTTTTTTTTTTTTTTTTCCTCTTGCACTGCAGTTTTTAAAATGCTTGTGGGGTAAAACATTTTGATCAATTATTATGATAATGACACAAGAGTGGAATTATGAGCATAATTATAATTACCATTTTTATGCACAGTTAATTAATCATAAAATACTACATTATAGAATTTTTCTGTTTAATGAAATTCATTATGGAGGGCCCTGAAGCCCTAAATTTAATGTTAAACAAATTAAACCTGTGTCTGGTGTTAAGGGCTGCTAGCACAAATGTGGCCTTGAATTAGCGGCTAAAACAGGACTCGGTGAGCCGTTAGCCAAAGGGGTGGTGGTGAAGCAGCTCTTCCTGACCACGGGTACTTGCTCCAGGTTGAAGTGAGTCAGTTTTTGCCTGTCCTGGTATTTACTATGGGCAGCTCATGTGCTAGCCCTTGAAATGTCTGAGTTCGTTAGCCTCTAGCCCAAAAGTTTGGAGGACACTTTATGCTTGGAGAAGAAAAGATGTTTTTCCTGCAGAGTTCCTGGTGGGTAAAACATCCCACATCTTATTGGGGATAACTTCTTATCCGTGGTCCAGGTTTCCGCTCTCCCACCAGGATGTAAGGCAAAGAGAATAAGAGTATGGTGGCATGGCTAGGCTGCCCTGCCAAAACACTTCGCAACTAGATGCTGGATTTTATCGCCGCCACACATCAAAGACCGGGGAAGGAACCTCCTGGAGCATACTAACACTGTGGAAAAGCCCAGTGTTTTGAGTCACGTGGATTTGAGAGAACAAAGGTTAAGTTTTAGGTAGGAGGGGAAGGCCAGCTGGGAATAGGTCACTTTTTTTTTTTTTTTTTTCCCAGAGCACTAAACCCATATTGTGTCTATGCCAGTGTGGCCGTGTTGATCTGTTACAGCTCTGCTAGAGGAGAACTGGCATCCCAGGTAGCCCCACCACAGATCTCTCCAGTGAGCTAAGCAGCAGAAGGGCCAAAAAGGAGTGAGTCTGATCAGGAAAATACATCTTAGATAGGAAGAATAGAAGCCATCTTCCAAGAGGAAGAGTAGAGGCCATCTTCACTTGCCTTTAGGCAGGGACAATATTATTCTGAATCTCAGCTGGCTTTCTAGTTGCCTTTATCGCTGTAGACCCAGTTCACTTGGCCTGTTCTAGTTCCCTGTATTGGCCATGATGGGGCACATCTTCCATCAGCCCATTTTGTACTTCTGAGGCCAACAGGCTCTGGGTGGTGGTGGGTGGGATTGGAAGCCATGCTCAGGTTTGTAGGCTGGCTCGGTGAAAGCCTCCCTGCTGCTACCCTCAGGAAGGACTTGGAAGAATGCAACAGCATCTTTCCAGCTTTCTTATTTACCGGTTGTCATGTTTTTTTTTTTTTTTGTGAGGACAGTGCCAGGCACCCACCTTTCCAGTCCCATTCAGTCGCTCTCATCCCAGTTTACTGTGAAAGGCTTTCAGAGGTGTGTACGTTCAGAGATGCTGTTTGTTTTTGTTTTCACCAGTGTCTGTGTAATGGAAAGAATTCTTGGAGGTATTAAATTATCAATTTTCTCACAGGTGCCCGGAGTGCTGATTGTTATGGTTGTTTTTATTGATGTCTGATCTGGAAACAGATTGCAGGTTTTGTTGTTTTTAATATAATGTGACATGTCTCAGCATGCAGCTATAGTAATGTAATATAAAAAGAAACAGGCTTATTCTGAAAGTGCAGGCACTGGTTATTGCCATTTGTCTGGAAAAATTGCTGCTTTTATTTTTTTTTTTTTCTTTTTTTCTTCTTTGCAGTTCTTAATCAGGGAAGCTAACACAAACCTTTGCTAAATTTTATGTTTATAACTACATCATTGTTAATGCAACACGTAATAGTACCGTATTGACTTGTGTTGTGAGAGTGTATCTAAAACCCAGGTCTTGGGAATCTGATAGTATCAGGTAGTACCATTGAGTCACCTCGAGGTTTCTTCTCAGCATCAGGAAATTCCATTTTTGCCCACTTAAGTACTTTTGGGCAGCAGAATTATATTTTTGGTGGTGGCAGAACAGTTTATGAGCTGGAAATGAGGGTGGTCCTTGGGAGGTTTAAGAACTGGAAAGGGTCTGTGGTTATCTGGGTAACTGCAAGGTGTTTCTGGGGGAGCAAAGGGAAGGGCCAGCAGCAAGGGAATGGCTGAACGGAGAGATGTGGGCAGCAGCCAGAGTTTGGGGAAAATGAGAGTGGATGGAAAACCTGGAAAAGTACCTGTGGAGGTTTTGAAGGACCAGCAGCTGCTCAGCTTTGCCACTGGGCCCCTCAGAGAGAGGGAGACTGCTGTCTTTAAGCCACTACTGAGAAAGAAAATCAGGGTTATATGTTAGAATCTGTCCTTTCCTAGTTCTATTGAATCTTTTTTTTTTTTTTTTTTTTTTTTTTTTTTTTTTTTTTTTTCATTGCATCAGAGGTGGTGCACCGATTTGTTGGAAAGGAGAGGGGGAAATATGGAGCGGCCAGTGTTGAAACCCCAGCGTTCTCCAACCCATCACAAGAAACTGGCCATGGAGAAGGATTGCTGGCACCTCCTCAGGGCAGCAGCATGGTCTGTAGCATTGCATCTGCCTGCAGCCAGGATGGGCTTAGTCTGCCTCTACTTTTGTGTGATGGGACCAGGAGAGCGCACAGAGAGCACTAAAAGGACATGTCTGCACATAAAAATACACATATACTGAGGACACAGCTGGCACATGCCTGAGGCTGACTTTGCAACATCCTAGCAGATTCCCAATTCGTTAAACTCCAAATTTATTGGCCAGCAGGACACAATTTAATGCAGCCCTCGATGGGGGTGCTGTGGGAAATCAAGTCCTGTCTGTGCATGCTGAAGTATTCGCCGATGTTGTTGCATTAGAGTCTTTTAAAAGTCAATAATGCCATACTGTCTAAAAGCAAAAGATGTCTTAGGAGGAGACCTGCTCTCTGGGGTTAGGGTATCCAGGACCAAACCACAGTCCATGCTGCGTTTGCTCTCACGGGAAGCAGGAAAAGTGCAGGCTGTGGAGGGGACCCTTCTTCAAAAATACTTACGACAAGCCTACTCCTTTCTGCTAAAAACCACCTTGGTTTCATATTCTGTGTTTTATTTTTAGCAGCTCTGCTGCGAAATCTGTCTCACTTAAACAGACCCTGCTCTCCGTTTTCACTGACGCTTCTGGCATAAAGTCAATAAACTTATAATAAGAGAAATCTCTGGAGAATTTCTCAGAACTTTATTAGGTTGACAACGGGTGGGAAAGAAAAAAAAAAAAAAGCATTATAGGTTATATTTAAACCGCACTGATTTGGGGCCGGTGTAGTAAACAAACGCATGGCTGTTCCCAGCTGAGTGCTTAAACCCGCCAAAGGGAAGCGCTCGAAGGGGCGCGGAGTCCTCCGGTCCATCCTCCTCTGCCATGGCGCGGTCAGCTGGGTTCCCATCACTCCCGTGAGGACCTTGCTTAAGAGCAGGCTTAGAGAATCATCATTTAGAGACTCCCCTCAGTACAGTACTGGAATACGGTATGATAAACCCTAAACTAAATCCCCTGATGATCCCAGTCCAGCCTGAATATCTATAATGGAAAAACAAACACTAAAACTTGTAACTCATTCTTCAAAGAAGACCTATAAAACCTCCTAATGGCAGCTGGAGATGTAAAAATTTATAACTCTGAATATAAATATTCCTAAATTCAAGTGAGATGTTGGCTTCAAGACATAGTTCTTTTTTCCCCGTTGCATGCTTTTTGCTACCCCTCCCTTATGCGAACTTCTTGTCTTTCTGTACCAAAAAAAGGCTGATCATCATTTCTGTGCTCTACAGGTGCATTTCCCCTCAGAGTGTCTAATTAGTTAATTATATTAGCTTCAACCTGGAGCAATTGTTCTTAATCTGTGCTTAGCTTGAGGTTTTCAGCTTGTGTGTCTCACTTGAAAAGAAGCTCCTGTGCCTAGGAGTGTGTTCATTATACTTTCAGCTGCATCCAGTTATTAAATCCAAGATACTGCTTCTTTCGGAAAACCTTGTCTGTCCAATAAATCTTTAGAGGCATAAAGCAGATACTCTGCACACCTTAATGTGTGTTGGGCGAGGAGCGCGGAGCTTGAGACTGCAACTCTGCTTCGTTTAGTAACTGGTGATGGGGTTTGATGGACCTATGATGGTAACATTCACAAGCTAATGGAAACAAATAGTGCTGGCAGTTTTTCTCTTGGAGGGGACTACGGTGATTTTCCTGATATTACTGTGCTGGCATATGGAGCAAAAATGTTATCACTCACGCTGCAAGTGCTGAGAGAAACTTTGGGACTGTGATCATCTCTTATTCAGGAGCAGAGATATTTCTTGCTTTGGAAAATCTCATTGAAAAATCAGTTTCTGAGATCTCTCAAATTTTATGCCAGAGGTGTCCTGCCAGTTTGAGGGAAAAGAATAGTTCTGATGGGGAAAAAAAAAAAAAAAATCCTGCGGCAGGTATCTGAATCTGAGGAACACTGGGGAAAAAAAGACTTGGAAAAATTAAAGGTAGCGCTGTATAGCGCAGAGAGGGATAGGAAATAAAGACTATTGAGTGACTCTTCATGGGGAGAAAGATGAAGGCTCTTGTGCCAGGCAATAGGCTACTCTTGGCCTCCTGGTGGGGAGGGAGCTCCTTTGTCAACGTGCTTTTACAAGTTTTCAGGGGTGGGGATGGGTTTGCTTTTGGGGGTGGTGTGAAGCAGATCCTCTTCCTCGCTGCGTGCAGCACCCCTGAATGGTCCTCATGGATCCTCAGTTGCATTTTGCTCTATTTATAGCCGCCTGTGCCAGTATTTAGGCAATTAATTAGCGCCAGTGCTGTTTGCTGCCGGGTGAGGGTTGTTCAGGGTTTAGGATCCGCAGACGCAGGCAGGGGATCTGCTGGTGACATAAATCTGTCAACGTTTGCTTGCAGCGTGTTGTCAGGGTCTTAACCCTGGTAAATAGGGGAAGCCAAGCTGGGTTTCGTGGGTGATGCACGTTAGTTTGTAGTTGAATTTTGGTTTTGACAGCTATTGTTGAGGAGAGCTTTGGGTCCTTCTCATGATGCGCAGCAGCTGGCTGTGAACACATCCTTAGGCTGGGCAGCCCATGTGGGTTAGACAAGCCCAGAAAGCCCATGTGGGTGCTGAGGAGAGGAAAATATAGACATATCTTAAAGACAATCTAAATGCACCGAAAAAAAAGAGATTTTATTTAACCTTAATTCCTATCCAAACAGAAGAATGCTTTGAACATCCTTGCTCTTTACCAAAAGTGTCAGCAAATGTTTGACCTTCCCAAAGTCTATTTTGGCACCGCAGATAAATAATTTCAGTGTATAACATCTTTGCTTTCAGAAGGAGACTTAGCTCCTGAGAAGGGAAGCCTAACTTGAAATGTTCCTTTGTGTGTACACTGAGCGTGAAGCCCGGTACTTTATAATCCTCACGGTATTGGTAACTTGGCGACTTTTAAATCATGAAAGATTTACACAGGTGCTGCAGAGTTGGAAATGCTTTATGACATGTTCATTCACACTAAATCAGGCTCTGCCTTTTTCGAGTTTTCTTTCTAGACAGTTATGCAAATCCAAAAAGACAGGAATGGATTTAAAATGATTTTCAGCATCGGAAGATTAGCGGGAAGTGACAGACTGCCACGAAACACTCCGCTGCCTCTGCTGCTGCAGACTTTCCGCCCTGGTTGGGATGGGATGGGCGGTAGTGAGAAGGGGAAGAAACAGATTAAGGGTCTCAGTTTTAGCTTTGTTACTGGAACATTTATGTGCTTGGATGGGATAATGGTTTTGTTTTGCAAGGCGACTGATACAAAATGGCAATGAGAAATGATTATGTAGAAATAGAGTGTAGGGCTTGACTGTTCCCAGTGTGCAACTTCTGTCCTCACCCTTAATTGAAAATGAGCGAGGAAACTTTTCCTTTTGGTCTTGTCCAAGGACTGGAACCTGCAAAGTCTCTAAAGTGATAATTATCTCTTGCTTATGTGTCTGAGCTTGTTTGCTTCTCTGGGTATGGAGGGATGAACTAGATTCTACCCTGCAAAGGGCGCAGGCAGGATTATCCTGTCCTGTTGCTCCCCAACCCCAAATCCCCCAAACGGCAAGTGCAGTGTTTGACACCACTCATCCAAAAAAAAAAAAAAAAAAAAAAAAAAAAAAAAAAAAAAAATAAAGAGACACTGCTCTTCAGGGCCTGCATGCAGCACTGAAAAGCTCAGCTCTCCCTGTGCTCTTTTAAAGGCTGTATCACCCATAGTGTTTGCTATGTGCTTTCAACTCGCATGCAATGGCAGGTCTTAATGGATGATTAATTGGCTTAATGTAAAAGATAAAGTCATGAAAATGACCTCCTGAGGCAGAGCCCTGTACCCTGCTAAGGTAAGCTACTCACCATAAAATCCCCTAGGATATCTGATATAATTTGCAAAGAGTAATCCCTCAAAAGGACCGGAGTGGATAGGGTCTGGTCTCTGTCACCAGCCTGCCTGTCCCTGACACAGGTGACATGCTGAGGACAGAGGTATTTTGTACTTGCAACCTTCACTTTGATTTGAGTACGTTGTACAAGCATATGTTCTCCGCAGGCCAAAGCCAAAGAAGTTAAAGAAATACAGAAGGTCCCCATTGATTAATTAGATTTTTTTTTTTTTTAATTCAGTTCCTGGTGAAATTTTAATTTGAGAGCTACTCAGGCTTGAGTCATTGCTTTGCTTTGAAAACAGTGAGGTTTAAAAACCAAATTAAAAAAAATCACCAAATAAATGTCAGAGCCTTCCTCTTTTCTTTGGAGTGATCTTGGACTGCTTTTACAGGGTGCTTTCAGCAGTGCTCAGTTTGCCCGTTGGCCCAGCTCAACAGAGATCCTCTATGGGTTAGGTGAGACCCGGGTCTGGGGCTCTGGGGAAAGAGCTTTTAGGTTTGACAGCCCTTGCAGTACCCGGCACTGAGAGACCCTGATAGATCACAGGGCATGGGCACTGTCATTCTTAAAATATTTTCCTTACTTTTGAGACACTGTTCTCTCCCAGTTTCCTTTCTGCTTCTCAAATACCTCAGTACATACAACATCTCATCTTTCTCCTTCTGGATTTTCAGAGAGTTCTCTTGCTTATCTTCAGTTGTGAGTTCATGAATTATGTTTCTCCAGTGCACGTTAGATCTCTTAATCCTGATGTTTCACCGATCTGTCCCTGTAGTCCAGCCTTGTCTCTCTCTTCCCATCAAGTTCTCTCTCTCTGGTATCATCTCATGGATGTCCATCCGCAGCTTAAGCTCACCAAGCGTTACAGCAGATCTTCAGCCACGTCTTCAAGCCCTTTCTGTCATCTCCATCCTTAGTCTCTAGGCTGCCTCACCCTGTGCTGTGCTATGAGCACAATGACCTCAGAAAATGCACCTCAGGTTGGGGAGGTTTTTGGCTGCAGAAAAGCCCTTTTAATAACACAAGAGGTGTCACTTTGATTATGTCTTTATGGCCATTTTTGCAGCTTTTATTATACCTTAGATCTAGAGCAGATCCTTACAATTGCTCAAAATTAAAAGAAGTGTGGCCAGCAGGTCAAGGAAGGGGATTCTCCTCCTCTCTTGTGAGTGTCCACTGTGTCCAGCTCTGGGGCACCAACAGCAGAAGGACACGGACCTGCTCGAGTGGGGCCAGAAGAGGCCACGGAGATGCTGGGGGGGCTGGAGCACCCCTGTGAGGACAGGCTGAGAGAGTTGGGGGGTTCAGCTGGAGAAGAGAAGGCTCCGGGGAGACCTTAGAGCGGCCCCCCAGGGCTGAAAGGGGCTGCAGGAACGGGGGGAGGGACTCGTCATCAGGGGGAGGGATAGGATGAGGGGTGGCGGTTTTAAACTGACAGAGGGGAGATTTAGATGAGATGTAAGGAAGAAATTCCCCCCTGTGAGGGGGGTGAGGCCCTGGCACAGGCTGCCCAGAGAAGCTGTGGCTGCCCCCTCCCTGGAAGGGTTCAAGGCCAGGTTGGACGGGGCTTTGGGCAACCTGGGCTGGGGGAAGGTGGCCCTGCCTGGGGCAGGGGGGGGCACTGGATGATCTTTAAGGTCCCTTCCACCCCAAACCATTCTGTGATAATTTACAGTCTTTGGCACTTTATAAATCAAACCATGCAGCTTGGGAAAAATAACCCTTCCCAGTGAGTGACTCTCGCATGGGGAGAATAATGACAAATGTGGAGTGCAGGAGCAACAGGCTTTCTGAGCAATTGTAAATGACATTTGTGCTTAAAAGCATCATCCTCTGATCGCACAGCATTCAGTGACAGAAAGGGAAATGCTGTGTTTAGTGAATTAAATTGTTCATTGAAAATTATGACCCGTTCCTGACTTGTATGTACTTATTGGCTGCTTGTGATGCTGGTAGCCCTTCATCAGCACAGGGTGTGAGCAGCTCCTGCCTGTGCTGTCTCTAAGCTCGCCGCTTTTGTTTTGTGCTGGCTACGCTTCATTTGTCTGTCCTGTGCAGCTGTCTGGATGTTAACTCTATTGCAGAGTAACTGCTGTGCGTATGTTAAACAACAAAAACATATGTGGAATCACAGGCTGGCTGAGGCTGGAAGGGACCTCTGGAGATCGTCTGGTCCAACCCTTCTGCTCAAGTAAGGCCACCTACAGCCAGTTACGCAGGACTGTCTAGATGGTTTCTGAATATCTGCAAGGATGGAGACTCCACAGCCTCCCTGGGCAACCTGTTCCACTCTCACAGCAAAAAAGTTGTTGATGTTCAGAGGGAATGTCCCGTGTTTCAGTTCTTGCCCGTTGGCTCTGGTCCCACCACTGGGCACTGCTGAGAAGAGCCTGGCTCCCTCCTCTCTGCACCCTCCAGTGAGGTATTAATACATATTGATAAGACCTCCCTGAACCTTCTCTTCTCTGGGCTAAACAGTGCCAGCTCTCTCAGCCTTTCCTCATAGGAGAGATGCTCCAGACCCTTAATCATCCTTGCGGGCCTCCATTGGACTCTCTCCAGTTAGTCCATGGCTCTCTTGCACTGAGGAGCCCACAACTGGAGAAACACTCCAGCTATGGCCTCACCGGAGCAGAAAGGGGAAGGATCAACCCCCTCGATCTGCTGGCAACACTTTTTCTAGAGCAGCTGAGGGTACGTCTCCCCTCTGCAGTAAGGGCAGATGGCTTGCTCATGGTCGGCCACGTGCGTTCACTAGAAAGCAAATGTCTTCTAAAATTTCTGCATTAAGACTTCAAATCCCTTAGATAACTCATTGCCTCTCAAAAACCTTAACAAGTTCTTTTTCTATGCTGCATGGCAGAGGCAGTGCCCTTGTAGCTCCCCCGAGGAAGTGGGTTGTGTACTGTAAAGTGTTTTGGTTTCTACGCCACTGCCTCAAGCAGGAATATCATGTTTCCCTATATTTTTTCCCTAGGGAAAACTCCTTATACCTGCATTTAACACAAATGAACTCTTCAAAGCACCCAGGAAGCTTTTCTTAAATGTGGAAACTGGTTGAGGAGATGTAACAAAAGGTCAGGTTGTCCCAGATGGCAAGAAGAGATACATATAGGCTATGACCCATTTGGGGATGTTTATTGACGGGGTGTCTCCATCCTCTGAATGACTCGTGCTCAGAGCAATGACAGGTTCAGGAATATGCTGATAAATTAGCTGCTGTCGTTGGTGAGGCTCTGACTTTACCCATACGTTTTACTGGTAGGCACTTTTAATGGCAACAAGTAAATCTTCCTGCTGATATCTTTAACCTGTTATTTTTCCTCTTTCCTGTGAATAGCTGCAGATTGTATGGGTGATTATTCTCAAACTTCTTATGTACTCCTCAGTGTCAAGGATAATGTGCCCATGTAAACATATATATATATATAACTACAGAGACAGTGCAGAGAGAACAGGCTCTTTGCGGCACATTAAATCTCTCCCGTCAGCTCAGGCTGTCAGATGGAGGGAACAGAGGGTTTCAAACCTTTTCTGCGTTGCTATAACCTTTTCGTACTTCTCATGTGCTAACACATATTTAAGGTGTGGAAAGAGGCAGGAGAAGCATCCTTTGAATGGCTCATCCTTGGCACGTGCTGTCCTGGGTTGCTGTCTGTGCAGGATTGTCTGACCTCAGATGTTACCGCACGAAATGCCAGACTTGGAGGGTTTTTGTGGTGTGTGTGGGACAGGTAGTGCCACAAGCTGCATTTTCTGATGCCCCATGGTTCATAAGAGTACCCAGGGTCGGTCTGTGATGACAGATGTGGGTGGACTTTTATATGGGCACCGCTGATGATTGTGATGGCTACTCTATCTGCTGTGTCATATTTTCCACCCCAAAAGGCTGTCTTTGGTGCTATGGAGAGCAGTACAACTGCTTGGACTGTGCCTAGAGCACTTAAGAGTCCTTTCCACATCAGTGGTGATTAAACTGCCCTTCCCAGGAGCTGGTGAGCTGGAAAATGTCGTGATTACCAGGTTGATATCCTGGGATTGCTATTGACAATCAAATTGGGCAATTCTTCTCTGGCTGATTAGACCAGATGTGCAGGACATTTTTAATAAACTGCAAAACAGTCGAGATGATTTGATAGCAAACCTGAAGAGAATGGATTAATAGTTTAAGACTCAAGTGCATACAGTCTTTCGAAGTCGTGTGTTCTGGCAGGCGGGCTGCTGCTCCCACTCAGCAGCCGTGGGGCCCTTGTGCTTCAGAAGAAACCTGGCAGCCCCATGCCTTGAGCTCCAGTTAACGTGTAAAGCCAAATCTAGTGCTAGGATTCCGCATTCACCTCCTTAATTTGTCTAGTGAATGAAACGCTGCTGATGGGATGAAGGGCACGGCTGATGGAGGGGTCAGGGCGTCACAGGAGATGTAGTGGAGGTGTTCAGTGTGGTCAGGTAGATGGAGAAACCTGCTTAATTAATACCCTTATGTGCTAATGAACGCAATCGCTGCCATCTACAGCAACTAAATCTGTCGGGCTAGATGGGGTAAGATGTGGGAATGTACAGGAAAAGGTGCTTCTGTAGTGGTGAAGGGCTTTGTTTTGTCCAAACCGATCCCACTCCGATTTGTCAGTCTCTCACAGACTTGCTCCAAACTGTTTCCATGGATGTTGTGTACACGTGTGAGTGTTACTACTGCTTTTATTTTTAAGAGGGAAACAACTGAGCAGAGCAGGCCTTCTAATAAATGCTGACACACAGCCAAGCGCTGGACTGTCCAAATCGGTCAGATCAGAGAAATGCATTAATGAAATTAAATTTCATGAAAGCTCGTTACAAGAGACAATTAGTGGGGAGCAGGATCCTTATCAAATGGCAACTACATCTTCAAAATACAAGGGAGCGCTGACATTGGGGTGATTAGACCAGAGGCTGCGGGTCAGGCACTGTGTAATTAATTTATTCCAGAGCTTGCACTGAGAAATCAGATGGCAGTATATTAGAAAACCCATAGCTATAAAAGTTTGACTTACAAGACCATTTGCAAAAAAAAAAATGCCACTCGTGTTGAGATATCCTGTCTCTGGTTGTGTTGAGCCACCCAGTCTGGTGCAAGATCCTTCCCTACAAAACCTCCCTGAGGAAGATGTTCTCCTCCTACTTGGATATCTTCAGATCTTAGTGGGTCTGTATGTTTAAAACTCCATCATGCAGTCCAATTAGAGGCACTTTGCCTTTGATGGGCTTGAATAGAGATATTTAACAGAAATACTTGTTTAGCACCAGTGTACAGTCAGGCTTTTGCTGAGTGAATGCCTTTAGAGGTCTGGGGAGCAGCAGGAGGCTGTTGCTGAGTTCAAGTAGCTTCTTATCTGTATGTGAGGGCTGTATTTCATTTCTATGCTTAAGAGGCAAAGGACCATGTATTTTTCTTCTGTTTCTGAATATAAAGACAGGAGGCAGGCTACAAGTTTCTCTAGGTGCGTTGTCTTATTCAGGCAAGACAAGTTGCAGGCAGCTCACAAGACGAGGTGAAATGGGTTATGTGCTTTCCCAGAACAGTTGTTCCTATGGTTTTTGGTTGTTTTGTTCAGAAAGTTTACATTTTTTTCCTGTTTGAATGCCACTTTCGGCTCTTCCTTTCTAAACAAAGGTTTTGCTAGCAATAGTTTTCTTGGACCATACAGCATGGGTAGCAAATGCATCGGGAGAGGATGCCACTTCCGAAACAATCCAAAAACTGTCTCCCAGGAAGGTAAAGCAGAACCCACGGATCCATTTGCAGAGGTCTGAGCGTCCTACCTGGTTTCTTATGCGGGTCCAGCGTGATGCTGTAGTGATAAGCACGGAGACACTTACCAAAGATTACAGGGGTCTGAAAGACACTGTTAGAGGTTTATGGGTTGTTTGAACAACCAAAGTCCCTTTCTATGATATTTCTCATGCAGTGGTTGTAGTTGGAGAAAATTAGCCCTAAAGACAACTTTATTTTAGCTTATTATTTTGATTTTTTTAACGAGTTCTCTCTGTTCAATTGCCCTTCTGAGAATTTCTACATTAAACCAGATATCGTTTCTTAAGAATCTGAAGTTAAGAAGCTCTCCAGGTGCTTTTCATAGGTGCTCACACATGTGCACACACACATACTCTCTCTCACTAGATTATGCAGAAAATTCTGATTTTTTTTTTTTTCATATTGCAAGGCTTAGCTGACACAATACAGTTCAAGAAGGGACAACATTAATTAACTGAATTATAAGGTGAGATATCTCTCAGTGCTGCAGAAAAGTGTTGCTTTGGGGATTGTTTCTTTGCATTTGAGAAGTGCAGGAGATGTCTCCCTGTGGGGCTTCCAGGATGGAGCACTGCTGTCCCATTCCCGCTGGGGAAAGCCTGTCCGAGGCTGGTCCTGAGCACCCAAGCACCAGGCAGGTCATATCCACTATCCAAAATGAGGGGGGATAAAAAGCTTCCCACACTGCACGTCTGTACAGCACAAGAACGTTATTTTAGAAATCTTTTATAGTGGCTTTAAAGAACTGCCTTGGTTCCTCTACTTTACACATCGCTGTCTGTTAAATGCCTTAAGTACCACAACTCCAGCTCTGCGGGGCTGAGAGGATATTAAAACTAATAAATGTAAAACATCTCCCTATATCTTTCTTTATGTATCTATAGAGCTGGGCCTATGGGCAAGTCAGTTAACCTCTCTGCCTCATTTTCTTCGTCCATAAAAGGACACTAATAATCGCTTACATCACAAGAATATTCAGGGAATTAATGTGCTTTGAAGGTGGGAAGTGGGTTATGAATAGTGATCATGGTGAAATAGAAGGGGAGAAAAAAAAAAAAAAGAAAACCTTCCTCAAACAAAAAATTGTTTATGATTTCTCTTTTAATGGAACTGCTGGCATGAGTTCCTGCTCACTGGGTTATGAAAATTTAGGACTGGAGAAAAAGTTTCTAAAGGAGTCATTTAGCTAGTTTGTATTTGCCTTGATTTGCTCCTCGTGATTATGCTCCCAGCACCTCTGCACATATTTGCAAGAGATTGGTTACTGTGGGTTGGGTTTTTTTTGGGGGCTTTTTTGGTTGTTTTTTGAAGCAGAGGTGTCTGAGCATCAGGACATGCACAGAAGGGGGTTTCTGAGGGTGTCCGTTACAGTGGCCACTGAGCTGAGACTTTATTCTGAAGCGCACAGCAGAACTACACTGCTATAAAGTGGAGCAGGGCAGGTCTGTGCATCTGCAGTACACCTCCACCTCCCCATCAGCGGTCTCCTAATCGAGTCATCATCTGAAAAACTCCCACTGTGGAAAATCCTAAGTTTTTAGGAGCCTTTATAAGGTTATAACAGTCACAGAAGAGCTTTGTTGGATATTTCCATATAGTGGTTTTCACGTGGTGTGATGGCATCTAGAATAAATGGCACAGATTTTGAGTATCTTAATTATATTTTGATTTTGAGTATTAAGCAATATGAAACCATTAGATGAAACAAAACTGATGAAAATACAAAATTTGAGGAGAAGATGCTGTCCTGCCCAGAGGTTTCATGCTTGTGTTCTTTCCAGTTCATCATGGGAGGAGTTGCAGGCAGAGTGTGAGTCTTCAGAGAACATAATTCTGTCCTTCTGAATATTATTCGTATAAATACAGGCCTGTATGGATGAACAAACTGCTGGACATGTTCAAACACAAAAATGAAGCCTACAGAGGGTGGCAGCAAGGACAGGTAGCCTGGGAGGAATCCAGAGAAAGTGTCTGAGCTGCCAGGGATCAGGTTAGGAAGGCCAAAGCCCTGATACAATTAAATCTGACCAGGGACATCAAGAGCAACAAGAAAAGCTTCTATAGGTATGTTGGTGATAAAATGAAGACTAGGGAAAATGTGGGCCCTCTCTGGAAGGGAACAGGAGACTCGGTTACATGGGATTTGGAGAAGGCTGACGTACTCAATGTCTTCTTTGCCTCAGTCTTCGCCAGCAAGTGCTCCAACCGCATCACTCAAGATGCAGAAGGCAAAGGTGGGGACCGGGAGAACCACTCCCTGTAGGAGAAGATCAGGTTCAAGACCATCTAAGGAAGCTGAAGGTGCACAAGTCCACGGGGCCTGACGAGATGCACCTGTAGGTCCTGAGGCGACTGTCAGATGAAGTGGCTAAGCCACTGTTCATCACATTTGAGGAGTCGTGGCAGTCAGGTGAAGTCCCTCCTGACTGGAAAAGATTGGAAATAGATGATCTCTGGGGTCCCTTTCAACCCAAACTGTTCTATGATTCTGTGAATTAGGTTAAGAGCACTGAACAAATGTCTCTAAAAGAAAGAATAAAGGACGAATAGTTCTTCTCATACATCCCTCTATCTGATAGTGACGTCAAAAAGATGAATCATTTCCATGTTAGCAAAAGCCAAACTTGGGCACTGCCGGCAGTGCACTTATGGTTGTGTCCAAATGAATCAGCATCACGGGGTTGTCTTTGTCATCCTGTAAAAATTATACCTATGAATTCCAAACACTCCTCCATATATGACATGAATATTTGTTCACAAATTAAAAAGCACTTTTCCAGCTTTGTAAACAGGAAAAAAAAAAATGTTGCCATTAGTGTTTTGTGATTGTGGCTACTGTGTTTTGGCTTTGTGGTCATTGTCAGAGACCAAAGCCAAGGGTGAAAGAGTGTGAAAAAGCTACTGTGGGGGTTGTGTAGTGTGCAAGTGTGACTGTGCTCTTAGCAGTGCTTTGCAATTTTATGCCATGGCTTTTTTTTTTCAGAGATAATCTTGGAGCTTTATACAGCACGACGTCCTTGTTTGGCTCGGTTTAACAGAGGCACAAAGCAAGGTTATGATTTTCAGGAGCACTGAGTCACCACAAGCCTCTTGGGCCCTGGGTGGTTTCTCAGACCTTCAGGTCCAAATGACTTGTTTAGGGCATACCCTGAATTTCTGCAAGAGCTGGAAAGAGAAATCCAGGAGTCCTGACCTCTGTTCTTGATGTTAAACCTGTAGCCCCGTTTCTTCTGACTACATGTAGTCAAGTGACCATCAGCTGAAGAAAATAGAAACGTCAGCAAAGTCTGTCCGTAACCGGGATGGTTTGTTGAAGATGGCCATTAAAAGGCACTTTTGAAGAGTAAGCGTGGCAGACAATGTGCCATGTGATGCTGGTGCGGACTGGAAGGTGTGTGACAAACACCCTGGGGATGTGGCAAGCACAGTCCCAAGGGCTTCCTGGGGGTTGTTCCATCTCTTTGGGTGAGAAAAGGGAAAAGAACCCCCAATTTGAGCAGCGAGTCAGCACAGAGGCTGGTGTTTCAGACACGGCGGTGTGTGGCGTTGCTCCGCATGAAGATGTCAGCCCATCCACACTGTAAATTGGCACATTATATGCTTCATTAGGATACAATATCAGGATGGGGAACTGTGCTGACAACAATATGGTCTGAGCATCTGTGGCGCGGCTAGAAAATGGCTGACGGTGGGCATACACCACTTACGTCTGCAGCTAATTCTTGTCAAGGACTGGAAATAATTATGTGAACTGCACCAGCTTTATATTGGGAAAGGCATAGCTGTTTGTGGTGTGTATTACCCGTGGACGTTTGATTTCTCTCTTGGCTGATGCTGTGTGGAGGTTCCAGGTGGCAGTGGGAAACGTTGGGTATGTGTGATCCGGGATGCACGGAGGGGAGAAGCTGGAGAGGAGCTGCATCAGGGATGGGTCTCATCTCCAACCTGAATTTCCGTGCACTGCTTGCGAACGTTAAGCAGGGTTTTGCATATCAGGCGCTGGAAACGCTGCCCTCCATGGTCCGTAAAGCCTGGTGTGCTGCCTATGCCCACGGGCAAAGCTGGACCTGAAGCTCTTGCAGATGTTCACGAGCGAGCTCTGCTTGGCTTGGGCAGGTCCCACGAGTGGTGAGTGTGGAGCTCAGTTTCTCCTAGGGGTTTTGGGCCAAATGTGAAGTTAGGTCCGGTCTCTGCAAGTGACGTGTTGGCAGCAGCCGGGATACAACCGTGATGACACTGAGCAGCACTTGCTCACACGGGATCGCTGTCTAGGTGCAAATTAGCGAGGGTTTTGCAAGGCTTGCCACATGCTGGAAGAGTAAGCTGGCTGCTTTTTTTTTTTTTTTTTTTTAAAAAAAAAAAAGCTGAATTACCCTCCTGTTTTCTGTTTTCCAAATGTTCCCTGTGAAGGAATAGGGGAAGGAAGAAATGCCTGTGCTATCAGCTGGTGCAAAACCCCGATAATCTTTTTGATTGGCTTTGGCAGTCCATGCTGAGATGGCTGCACGCCTGTTCCCCCATTTCAGCCCTGAGGGGTAAATGAATCTGAGCGATGCAGTTGCAGGGCTTGGGGTTTGGGGAGTCCCACAGCTAATATCAAAGGGAGTGCCGCTACACAGCTTGGAGGGGTTAATGTTGTCGGCCAGGGGAGAACATTGATTTTGTGTCTTCTCCAAAGGAAGGAGAGCTGACAACCTGTGATTTTTTTTGAGCTGCTGAAAGGAGGGGTGAGAACTGGCGAGCTGCGGAGACCCCCACAAAAAAAAAAAACCCAGAATGCCCAAGAATAGTTACCGCTTGTGGAAACTGTTATTTAATATGGCTTTTGAATTGCAGGAAAGCATTGCAAAGCCCTGGCCCCCTCACATCATTAAGTTATAAGCTATCTTCTTGGCAATGCCACATGTCCAAAAAGGAATAAATCAGAGGTACAATTATTGTGATAATGGATAACACTCAGCGTCTGAAATGGATTTAGTAAAGCATTACTAAAAGAAAAAGAAATGAAAGGTGTAAATTAAATCTCCATAATGATGAGGGATTTGCATGATATCAAACGCTAAGATACCCTATTAGCTGATAAATAACCCTTGTGCTGGTTACCTCCGGGAGCCATGTTTGCATTTTATGATAATTACTTCTTGTCTTGGGGCATTCACTAAGGAAAAAAGCCCAGAAAGTTAACAATAAATTTTTATAATTAAACTTCAAGATGAATTGAGACTTTGTAGACATAAATCTTTTCATTTGTGCCAAGATGTAACATTTCACGTTAGCACGATATCAACTAATTTATGGAAATATTGCCAATTATGGACATTTTCATACAAATGAAACAAACAATACTGACAATAATGGAGCAAGTAGCGTATTTTGATACTCCCTGAATGTGACTATGTTATTAATGAAGACAACTTCAGTTAGTTTAAGAAAATGCCAGAGCTGTTTTTAATGAGAGCAAAGCTCCCATGAAATACAAATGAAAGCTAAGGAATTAATATGACCATCAAAATCCTGCTTTCCCTGGAAGGTGTGCTTGGTCTGGATCCTCTATCTTTACGTGCTCTTAAATAAAAGAGCGGGAGAGCAAAAGCCCTAATCCTAATTTGCTGCATGATCTCATGTGGGTTATTTGACCCTTCTGGATTGATTTACACGGTCTCTAGATTAAATTTTGCTAAAGGGCCAATGGCAAGACAACAATAACTTCAAGTCTCTACAGAAGTCACCATCGGACCAATGATGAGGAGGTGTGGGAGGATATTTCGAGCCCCCTTCCTCCTACCCCCAAATTAGGACGTATTTACACACTGCAGGAGGTGAGGACGGATGCACTGAGGTAACCGCGCTCCCCAGTAGTACCAAAGTCACCCTTCTAAATTGGAAGCTGATCTGTAGCCTCCACATCACCACAGCCCCCTAATTCACCCAAAGATTGCCTTTCATAACCTGTAATTGCTCCTTACATAGCACACAAGTTGTTGGGGGACATCAGCATCCTCCCAACCATCAGACTGGAAAAAAAACCCCCAGAGATACCTGATGGAAAAAGCTTTAGATTTCTGACAGCAAAGGGGAGATTCAAACATTCACCAAAAAATAACGTATCTATTTATCTTCCGAACACCTCGACCAAGCTAATTTTTCAGACTTGCCCTGGCATTGGACTATGCCTGTGATATATTTGACAGGTTGGTTTGGTTTTGATAAAGTTGAGGAAGTCAGCTGGGATAACCAGGTTGATGCCGTAAGACTCATCCTTAATGATGAATGAGATGAATTGTTCAAAACAGAGAGGTACGGATTGAGGGGATTTGTATCGATCAGGAAAGATCAGAATGAAAAGGATGTGTTGGAGGGTTCATTTTTTTTTTTTTTCCTATCCAAAAAGAAGCAGCTGGCTATATATAGATTCTGCAGTTTAAAGAAATGAAAAACAGTAAAATCTTTTGATTAACTTTAAATCCTGACAAATGGAGAAGAGCTCACAGCATTGACAAGCTGAGAAAGACAAAACGTGGCTTTTTTTTTTTTTTTTTCCTATCCCTTGCTTGATGTTTTGGGGGAAGTGGGATTCAGGGGAAGGGAAGGTTACTGCTGCTGCAGGGAGGCGAAAGCCAAACTACTGCTCCTCAGCCCAGCTCGTGGGGGTCCCCGTCGGCTTGAATCCCCTCTGAGCTTTAAGGATCCAGATGCGTTTGCTTTCAGTGGGATTTCCTTCTGCTCCTGGAGTCTGTTCTGTATCACCCAGTGCTCTGCTTCTGGCCCTGTGACACCTCACTTGGATTATTCAGTAAAGTGTATAATTATTTCAGCGTACTCGGGTAGATGTTACTGGAAAGTGGGAGCTGAGCGAATCAATTACATGGTGTTTAGCTGTTTGTCTGGTTTTATTCCTATTCCCTGGCTAATGTGTTTGCTTAGCAAAAGGAAACATCCTTTGGACTGGTGCAGGGAAGGTGTGGGACCATCCTGTAGTGGCTGGGTTTGGTGCATCCCTCTTGCTCCATGGGGACCGCTCTCCTTTAGTGCTTTCATTCAGCAGCAGGAATTTGTCCCAGAGCATAAGGGTGCAGACTTCCCTGCCACACCTAGACGGGCCCAGCAACTTCAGTGCCAGGGGCAGAGAATAGGTGTTTTTGGGCTAAGATACACCTGACCTGCTTCAGATATCTGCTCCAGGTGGAGACAGCCCGTGTGCTGGAAGGGGCTTGTTCCTCCTGCGCCGCTGGAGTCTCGCTGCACGGCTCAATCCAGGCAGTAGCTGCCTCCATCTGTCTGCAGGGATCCCACAGAGACTCTTGCTCCTTCTCAAAACAAGCTATATTTGGGATTTTTAGATATATTGGGATTTTTTTTTTAGCGTTGTTTGCATGTGGTCTAGTGGGGAGGTCCTGCTTAAAACCAGATGGCAACATATGTTTTTGTTAAAAAATAAAGCCTGTTTATAGCTTCAGGGCAATAAATTTCTGGTTGTTGGACGGAATTTGCGTCAATACAAAGGAGGCTGCATGCGATACAATAAAAGTGATGCCATAATTAAACATAACTGTAGGAAAGTCTCATTCCTACAGGGTTTAGGCAGGGTGTCAGTACTCTGGGAGTGATTAAACCTCAACATTCAATGCGGGATTACGGATGACTTGATTTTGGGGGGCCTGAAACACTTCAGGTTTTTCTTTCGGGACTGCTCAATTGAGATAAAGCACATGCTTTGTGTTGCTGAAATTAAGGCACAGGGTGGCCAGAAAAAGGAGACGCCCCAAAGAGAAATATCTGAAAGTGATTGCCACACGGCTGTGCAGGGATGGTGCCATCCTTCCCCAGGTGCCCTGCACCGGTCTGGCAGGGCGAGAGCAAGATGGCCCCTTAGTTAGCAGAGAGCCAAGGCTGTCAGGCTTTCTGCACAGCCTTTACCATTAAGGAAACAAAAGCAAAAAGCAAAAAAAACCCCAAAACCAAAACAAAAACCCACCAAACCAAAATAAAACAGAAGGTTCTTTCAGTTCTGTGGCATCTTATGATGGGGATGGGGACTGTGCAGCAGAGGAGCAAGCGACAGTTTTGTAACAGATTGTCTGAGAGTTTGTGTGTCTGGAGGTAGAGAAGGAGATCAGTCAGAGAGGAGAAACGCGGAGATGACAGCTGGTTAGGGCTTTTGAAAGAGGATCTCAAATATGCCCAGTGTCCTTAGTAGGAGGCACGTAGCCATAAACACAAAGTGAGCGGCTGGCGTGGTCCCTGCAGTGATTCAGCTCAGCAAAACTCAGCCAAAAAAAAGGGGAAAAAACAAAAGGCGTTGCAAGGAATTCAGAGGGAGTCCAGTGAAATTTGGAACGGAAAGAAGAGAGTAATGCAGCAAATCCTGTGCTGAACAAAACAGTTAAATGTCATTTATGGCAAAGTAAAAATAGTGTTTGATTTAGCGAAGACCAGCTGTAGGATACCCTGTACGGCTAAAGGTAGTTCTGCTGCTTGGGGTTACTTTACAATCATCTTCCTTGCTCTTGTCTGAGTGTTTTAATTAACCTTTTGTGCCCTGATCCCACATCCGCTCTTCATCTGTAGCTGTGCTCATATGGAGTTATGATCCTGATTAGCAGTGCAGAGCAGAGCTGGAAGGGAGAGGTTTCCAATTAGTCTCTGTCTCCACACAAGCAAACTCCTTTGCTACCCGTTGTTTACCATAACAGTAAATTGTTATTTTTTTAATTTAAGGAATGAAGATAAGACCTCTCCCTGCGAATGTGTAAAGGCTCATTTACCGAAAGCTTTAGTAAATTAATACGTGACCTTTGGAATAAAAATAATGATTTAATTCGAATGAGCTGTGTGATCAAGACAGTACATGCTACCATGTTTTTAAATCGCTTCCTTTCAACGCTATAGCACTCTTACTCCTCCGTTTGTGATTTTTAAATTGCAGCTACTTAATCCTCAGCATTAACTCCTGGCCGCTGCCAGAATACATGGGCAGAGCACGTGTGGCTGCGGACCCAGAGCATGGCCAAAGCGTGCTGGTGCAGAGACTGCAAGGGAGGAGAGACCTTGCTCTGACTCTTGGGTGCCACAGGCTGTGAATTCGAAGGGAATAAAAAACCTGGTTAAGCAGTTTGCAGTGTTAGATCTTTCCAAGTCAAAGTGAAGGTATGAACAGAGCGATGAGGCTGGGCGTGCTTAACAGTGACAAATACCAAGGTGGTTTTTTTTGCTAATGTAGCTTGTTTCCTCCAAGTTCAAGGTGACATCGTTATATAACTCTCAGGAGCAGCAGATAAACAAATCTCCTGGGCTTTAACAGATAGCTTTTGAATGATTCATCATCTGGCCTTGTGGCTCAGGGCTTTTACTTTTTGCCTTGTTCTTTCTCTTGGCCAGATCCCTGATCCCTTAGAAATCTGTCCCCTGGACACTTGCGTCAGCGCCGTCATCTGGAAGGCAGCTCTGTGGTCTGCTATCCTTGGAAAAACGAAATGCTCTTGGAAAATGAAATTCCTTCACTCACCTGCTGTAACTGCATCCTCATTAAGATTACCCAGAACCGCCTTGGCTTTGTAGCCACCTACCCAATTTATTTGGAGCAATGTTCAGTTTAGGTTGCAAATTGCTTCTCCTAATCACCAGGCAATCATGGCCCGCTTCCCAGTACTGTGGAGAATATAATTACTGCTTTACAGGCAATAGCCTACCAAGCTGAAGTTTCACCACAGCGTACAACAATATACAAGTATTTTCCCAGGGAAACCTGCTTCCCTGTGCTGTTAGTGCTGGGGCCGGGGGTCCAAAGAGCCAAAGGGCTGCTTGCGTGACTTCCCAATGTCCATGCAAGTGCCTGGGCTCCCTCTGACCCAACCTGGTGTGAAGTTGGGGTGCTTGCTTGCAGGCTAGAGGAGCCAGCTCGAGGGGGCCGGATGGGTCAGGAAAGCTGGGTAGGACCAATAAAAGGGGCTCTGTGGTGAGCAGCAAGGCAGGAATTGATGTCTAAGTGGGACCAAGCAATGTGGGAGGAGGTGGTCACTATGACTGCTCCCACATATTTGCCTGTATAGAGGGGAAAGACACACACCCCCCCCCTCCCCCGGGGGAGTGTGACAGTAAGTGCTCAGCCCTTCCCTTTAACAACAGCGACGTTTCTGGATGGACCTCCTCTGTGGCCATTTCCACCGTGCGCAGAAAAAAAATGACTTCTGCAGATTTTCTTCCTTCTTTCCATAGAAGAAAGAGGCCATGAACTTGCACTCACCGATTTTACATTGAGGCTTATGGGTGGTTTCTGGAAAGGTTGGCACTTCTGACTTCCAGGCTTCCATACTTGAGGAGTTACTGCCTCTTGTGAGTTGTCCACAGCCCCAGACACTGTTTTCCACTGATTTCCCCTCACTCTGCAGCTTTAGTGTCTGTCTCTTGGTCTTGCTGTTTAGTCAAGGACCCACGGTCCGGACCTGCCTTGGTGTGAGTGGATCAGGAAGGAGTTGGCTCTCAGCCTTCCCTTGCACCAAAGCGTTTGGTGACCTCCAGGTGCCCTGGGGCTGGGACTACCTTCTGCACATCCCTTGCACAACCCAGGGGAGATGTGTGAGACTCAGCCAAGCTTGCTTTGGTCCATCCTGCACGCAGAGAAGCTCAGGGAAGGAGCGTGGTGAGTGGTGGATTAATCTTATTCCATCTGCACAGAGCTCCAGGAACGCAGGGCTGCCTCCACCCCCCCAGGTGACAGCGAGATGGGGCTGTGGGCACTGGTGCCCCTTGGGTACTGATCTTTGCACTATTCACACCCAGGTTCCAATGTCTGCATCGGACAATCACCAAAACTCTGCCCTGGGGCAATACAAATCCTCGTGGCAATAACCTCCCCACTGTTCCCCTCTCGCTGCCCACACCGATGCTCTGTGTATGGTGTCAGCACAAACAGAGCATCCCCCGTGTTTCCCCAGTGCTCTGGTGCACAGCGAAGGACCAGAGGAAGCTTTATCAAAACGCTCTCCTCTATCCCATCTCACATGTACAGTCAGTGTCTGTAAAATTGTGCTGCATCAGAAAGATTTCCCTAATGCAAACCCATTTGTTCCTCTTGCTTTTTGGCTCCCGGAGAGGTTTTGTGCAGCATTCCCAGCCTGCTTCCACTCAGGTGGCTGAGCCAGTTTGCAGCCTGCAGACTCATTCCTAATTCTATTTAGTTCTTTATTTTTGTAAAAAATGTATTTATTCTGTTGGGGGATGTCATAATTTTGCCGTGTTCACCCTGGCATTTTGTCCATTACCTCTGGAGTTTGCCAACGGGAAAGAATTAAACAGCTGAGTCTCCTGTAAAAAAAAAAAAACAACCAACAAACCAAAAAACAAACCACTAAACAAACTTTGAATCAGATAAATGGGGATGCTCGGCTGTGCGTCGGTCCTGCTCTCAAAATGCACTCTACCAATTTATTCAGTTCCAGCTCCATCCTTAAAGGAGACCACCTACTTAATTCAAATCCTCTGGAGGAGTTCTCAGCCTGATGAACAGGGCAGCAGGATTAATGAAGAGTAATGGCTGGGAAGGCAGATTGGGAGCAGCAGCTGATGTGGATAAGACTCGCAGTTGTGTTGCTTTTGGGTATAACGGCTGTGGCTGGTGTTTTCACATGTTCACAGCATTTTCCACAGTAGTAAAGAGAAGGCTGAAGAGGGCTGAAGTGCCTTTCTGAACACGAAGGGGTCGGGGACCCACGGATGGGGTCAGCCCTCTCCCTTACGGAGATGCAGTTCTGCACTAAACCTCCAGTTTTTGGCATGTTACAAGTGTCCCCTATATTGGTTTTGATCAGAGATTTAATCTTGTTTGCACATCAAGCCTTTCTTAATCTGAAAATTCCTCCCAGTCCTCCTGGCTATTTTTTAAATAGTCTTGTCCTTACACGTCTCCTTCTCATCAGCACTGCCGGTTGCCCTGGTCATGGCCTCATCTTCAGAGCTGCAGGGCATGTGGCAGCCTGGAACGGGAATGCGGTGGCCAACCCTCGACCTCTGGGCTGCGGCAGCTTCACCAAACCCCAACTGTCCTGAGAGCCTGAACTTCAACAGGGCTCCTAACCCAACCCTCACACTGTCACCGCTGGTCCTGCTTGTTTCCAGATCTGTGTTTTACTCCTCTCAGTTGGGTGGTAGTAGCTTGGTTTTATGCTGCTAAGCGTTGCTGTATGGAGGCCAAGGACCTCCTCACGGCTGGATGCTGAGTTCCCCAAAGAACCTTCTACACTATATACGTGGCCTGGATGGCAGGAAAATTCAGTGATACTGATGGTCTCTTCTAATCCTTTTTCCCTATTTTCAGCTAAAGAAAGAAGTCCCTGTTCTGTTGGAGAGGCTTTTGGGCTGCTTTGTATCATCTCTGGTGCCGCTTCATTCAGGTCTGGCTTTAGGCAGATCCAGAAAATCAGTTGATCTTAGCTGAGCCATGTTGGCAGAAATGGGATGGTCCGTGTAAGATAAAAGAGAGGCAGGAGAGTTTGCCTTCATGCATTTTTGGCACCTGGGTTAGCCTCTGGGAGTGTGGAAACGGAAATTCAGATGTATAGTGGGGTATTAAGGCATAAGATATGGCAGCGTTAAATATAGGCTAAATCCCCACACATATCTTACCTCTGGCCCTGTTTTCTTCAGCATTTCTCTCAAATAAAACGGTCTTGTGATGTGACTGTAATGAAGACCTTGTAGGAACATGAATATCTGCAAGTTTCATTCTTTTTGGGAAATAAAATTTAAAAAGAAAGAGATAGAGAGAGCAAAGACCTGTAGTCACCTGTAGACCTGTGTATTATGCCTGCATGGCTCTATGGACAACCTTCCTTACAACTTGAGAGACCATTCCTGATGGACAGAGTCCTCCATTAGGACTCCAAAAACCTTGATTACACCCAACCTTCAGCCTTCTGGGTATTTAATCATGCCGGGCTCAGTTTCCTGTATGTAAAATAGGGATAACGGTGCTTAATTTTACCCGTAAAGATTTTAGAGCTCTACTACTGGGGGGATTCTTCAGGCAGGGATTTTTAACTTTAAATAAATTGTATTACAGCCAAGTTTTGCATTGCTACTGTTATTGTCCTTAGTCTATGGTGTTTTTTATTTTTTTTAACACCTCACTAAGAGCTTGTTAGCACTGCTTTGACATTACGCTATTGAGTACGAGAGAAGTAATTGATTGCTTTTATTTAGACCTGCACCTCACACAGATGATTTTTCCTTAGGCCGTGTTTCAGTGCAGTGCATTAAAAATCTGCATTTCCAGCTGCATTTCTTTAGTGGGAATAATTTTTCAAGAGAACACCACCAGGCTCAGAGTGGTAGACGAGTGAAGTTGAGTGAATATTACCGGGAGCTGCTGCCGGTGAGCATGGCGGGGCTGGCAGTTTTCCGATGGAGGATTTTCTGATGCTGTGTTTTTAAATTCTTATTCCGCGAGAGTGCCTAAGGGCATCATCAGGATGTTTTATTTCAGCTTTGTTATTTTGACTCTTCGGGGATGCTGTGCATTGTGGAAAAGTCAAAATGATAAAGCCGGGGCAAAAAGCAGAATGAAATGAAACTTTAAAAATTTTGACCTACAAGAAATGTTCTGACCTCATCAAAAGTGGAGGCATAGGGACAATACCAAACTGTTTTCAGAGTATTTCATTTCACTGCAAAGTTGAGATTCTGACTTATTATTTGACTTTCTTATAGCAGGAGACACAGTATCAGCTGTAGCTCTGCATGTTTTTGTAAACTGGACCTATAAGCACAATTCCGAGCAATCTGCTCCTATTAGTGTCCACCCCCTCTCTGCAAATCACTTGTAAGAGTGCAGATAGAGATTTAGAACAATCACAGAAATAATATCCCGAGTGCTTTGATCACAGAGAGACACAGACCTTTGCCGCTGAGCTCCAGCAACCCGCCTCTGATTTTGGTGGTGTTGTCAATGAAAGGATAGTGAGGTTAATTACACTTGAGGGTAAAAATCCATTGACAGCTGGGAGAATTTCTCGCTAGGGATATCAAAGCCTTGCAAACACCCAGATGCATGTCCAGAGAGGGATGGTAGTAAGAAGAGCCATATTGCTTATGAACTACGTTTGATGGGGAGCTGAGGGAAACTTTAGCTTCTCTGCAAAACACTGAATTTCATCCTGCTTTATGTACAGCTATCATTCTTTCCTGCACAGTGTCCATGTACGCAGTCATTTTTGGTTAGAGGCTGTCTACGTTAATTAGCGAGCAAAACCGAGTGCTGAAGCAGAGGTTTATTGGGGTGAAGTGCTCCTTTCACCCATCCTGGAGGAGATTGATCTGGAAAACAACATAACTGTGAAGAACAGTTTCCCCTCTCCCTCTCCGTGTGGCACACAGGGAAGATGATCCATAATCTCTGCGGCAGGGCGTTTCGGTTAACAGGGTCTCGTGTGAAGATCCGCAGGTAAATCCCCCGTGCTCAAGGACACTTGGATAAGATTTCTCAGGGAGCACCTGATGTCCTGAGCAGAGTCGCTGCTGGTTTGCAAAGACCCCGATATCACGTGGGAAGGTTTGCGGCGCAGAGCCGTGTTTGAGGCTTGCGCGGGACAAGGGTGGACGATGCAGAGTCACGAGTCTTTTAGCTGCAGCTGCTGGAGAAGTAATTTAGGGTCAAGAGAGGGAGCAGCGCAGCTCGGCTCTCCTCTGGCAGAGGATCCCATACACCCTTCCTTTGCCCTGCCTTTGCTCTAGCCCTTGCCCAAAGCCATCCTTCCCGTGTCACCCTTCATTTATT
>NW_020799101.1:2620371-2621823 GCF_003259725.1 Athene cunicularia | reverse complement strand
TGAATATACTGTACAAAAAGAAGGTTGTTGAGTTTCTGGACCACTGGAAATTGTGGCAGTTGCTGCTGAAAAATAACATAATTTGTGCTACTGCATAATTTTCTGCTGGCTGACGTTCAGGGAGGAAATCTTTCATGCCAGCAGCTGAAAGAAGAGGTGTTGTGAGGATGGAACACGGCTTCCTCCATGCCTGGAGCACACGGGGTGACACAAGCATGGACTTCACAAGGGATAGCACAAGCACGAGTGCAGTAAATATTGTGGGCGATGTCCTTCCCCTTGTTGTTCCTTGGGAGCAGATATTTTGCTTGGTCTTGGGAGGGAGGCAGGACTCTAATCAAGAGCGTAATGATAGCCAGCATGAAAAATCCCGAGTCATGCCCTGAATCTTTGGTTGTTGGAGCACAGGCATAAATTTAAGACTGCTCAGTTTATTTAATCCTGTCTAATTTGAAGGTGGACCCACAATGGTAGCAGTTACATACAAAGATGTTTGATGATCCCCATTTTGTAAAGATGGAAAAGATGTTTGATGATCCCCATTTTGTAAAGATGGAACATCTCATGGCAATGGCTTCTTCTGGTGGGTCTGTGCTAATCCCACAGCAGCAATGGACTTGCTGAAGGTCTAACACCCAGCCTACAGACTGGGTCAGACTTCACGGAGGAGGATTTGAGAGATGTGCATGCATGTGGGTTTGACTCATGTTGATTTCAGCCGGAATCAAAAGTCTGTGGTTCTGAACAACCTGTTAACAGAGATTTCACGTCACCTCTCTTGGCTGTCAGGGGGACTTTTTGGATGGCTTTTCAAACCTACCCTGGTGCTGTGCTCTGCCCTGGATGTGTCTTTGGACGACAATCCTGAGTGGTGCCTGTTGCAGTAGGCAGAGGCCGACTGCTTGGACACGGCTCCAGAGAGCGATGGGTGCCCTGGTACCTTCGAGGGGACCTGCGCATGTGGGGAGGGCTGGTGTGCCCGTCATGCCCAGATCTGGGATGGTTAAGTGCAGACAATGAACTTGTCATCTGGTTTGATATCTCCCTCCAGCATAATCCCCATGTCCTTACCTAATATGCCCACATCTGTATCTATATTGTCATTTAAAGATAAATATATATTTATACACACACACACACACATATATATATGTATATTTATGTATTTTTTCCATGCTTACAGAGAAGCAAATGGTTTTCTCCATGGTTCCAGCAGTCACCAAGACAGTGGCTCCCAGTAGTCTCTCTCTGTGGTTTAGTGCAGAACGCACTTACCTGCATTAGACAGAGATCGTTAGGCTAATCACAGCCTGGGCGCGGGTGTAGGGTTGCACGAGTGTGATTTTACTTCTACCGAAACTCACCTTTCTCTGCCCAAATCAGGACCCAGAACACCCGACAGGGAAGTTAGAGAAATGGTGAAAGGAAAGTTGGTGTGGGAGCTTTCTGCAT
>NW_020799101.1:2609131-2620321 GCF_003259725.1 Athene cunicularia | reverse complement strand
AGTGTTTGTCATTTTATGTTGTGTGAGTGACCAGTGTAAGAGGCCTCTACATGTAGTTGTGTGATTGATTTGTGTGTGTGATTGATTTGCGTGTGAGGCGCAGCCCAGCTGCAGCTGCGCAGTGCGGAGTCCTCTGACCCGAAGCAGCCAGAGAGGAAGGGAGAGCAGGGCAGACTCTGTACTGGGGGAGTGCAGGACGAGTGAACATTCCTTAGTGCAGAGCCCTAGTGCCCACCCGCTGGGTCACGGGTGCTGCCTGTTTATTCATGCTCAGTGTTTTAAGTGGCACAGGTGAAATACCTCTTCTAGTAGGAGGCAGTAATTCTGTGCTAATTGTTGTCTTGAATTTAGGTGTATACTCTGTGGGAAGAGTGCACCTCTGTACCATCTATCTGAGGAGAATATTGTAAGCTTGGGTAGCATTTTAAATTAATTGTGCATGTGAGCATTACTGATGCTGATTTTACTGGACAAATTTGTGCTATGATTTCTACTCCTTACCCACCAGTAACCATTCCAAAAATCACTTGCATTGCTCAACTTATACCTTTTTTGAGTTGTGTTCCTAAGACAGAAAAACAGTTGCGACATGATGGAGGATTCGACTCCACAGGACCTTCGCAAGTCTTTTAGCTGCAGCTGCTGGAGAAGTAATTTAGGGTCAAGAGAGGGAGCAGCGCAGCTCGGCTCTCCTCTGGCAGAGGATCCCATACACCCTTCCTTTGCCCTGCCTTTGCTCTAGCCCTTGCCCAAAGCCATCCTTCCCGTGTCACCCTTCATTTATTCTTACCCCAGACTCTTCTCTGTGGAATTAGCATTCTACTTTTTCTGCCCAGACACTCTCCAACATCATGTCCAAACAGCTAAACTAAACAAATCACCTTGTTAGGTACCCAAGTGGAGGAAAATTTATGCTCTGTCTTTTCTAACACGAGGAGGAAAACATCACTGCATTTTCCTGGCATTTGGAGAACAAGATTTGACCGAATTGCATGGGTGTTGTTCTTAACCTTATGTTTGATCTTACGGAAAGCAAACTCCACCAGCCCAAATCTTAGAATGCCAAAATATTTCTAAAAATTCCCTTTTTTGTGCATGCGTTTCACAATGGACGTGCTTATGTGAAGGTATTTGTTGAGAAAGAAATGATTGCGTGTCAGATTTTTGTCTCACCTTTTATTTTCATTTCTTGACTGAGCTGTAATTAATTTAATTAGTTACGACGATCATATGCATATCCTCAAACATACAAATAAATGCTAATATATACATAAGAATGTGTGCCTACGTGCCTCTGCTTTGCTTTGTAACTAAGGGAGTTAAGAGCCAGTGAAAGAAACTTAATGAATAGCAGGAAAAGAAAACCAAAGAATAGACGTCTGAAATACTCTCCTTTTGTACCTAGGTCACTAACTTAATTTTCTCCTCCAATTGAATAGATTTTAATTTCTAGGAAGCCTTACAGATATCTTGAATCTGTGTCAAATTATCACTGTGTTGATTTATTAGCTTCACAAAAAACATTACCTCCACCACACAGGGAAACCAATCATGTCTAATGGAAACCTTTAAACAATTCTTTCTGTTCAAAAGGCAGACTGTAATATACAGCACTCGTCTAATTTTCATTAATTTGTACCCGAGCAAAGAGATGTTTTTTTATGGAGTAGGAGACTCGCTTTATAATCTGCACAAAACTGAAGTCATTTGGAGAGATGAGGAGTCAGTGCCAATGCACTTTTGCTTGAGGAGAGGTGAAATATCCTTGAACTCTCTTTTTTTTTTTTTAAATTTTTTTTTTCCCCCTAGCAATGCTTATCATGCTGTAGAGCTCTAAGATGATCCTGACTTGGGTTTGGAGAATGATATGCTGGCATGTCTCCTTCAGAGTTGAGAGCATAAGCAGTCTGGCAATGGCACGGGGTGTAACGGGCACAAGGAGTGGTGATTTCAATATAAGAAGAGAAAGAGTAAGAAACTGAAGGCTTGTCCCGGCTCCATCTCTCAAAAATACATTTTGGCTCTGTACAAGATAAAACCTTGACAGATGGGGAGGTATGAGCAGTTGTCTGGGTGACTCTAGAGCCTGGCAAGGACCTGCCAGTCGAGTTGGTTAGGAAAAATAACTGCCTGGTGGTGGTCCCCTGCCTGCACAGGGCAGCCTCGACCCCCAGTGCATCATGTACAAGGGCAATGAATCTCATACAGTTATTGAAATTGCTGAGTGTTGCCCCACCTGGGCAGTTACGGTCTTCCTGTTACTTAAATAAAATACCAGCTATGCTATACCTGACCCCAGGTAGTTCAGCTTCATAAACAGCTCACAAAGATGAGTCCAGCAATGTGGATTCTGATTTATGGGGGCTACATGCTCCTTTCTCCCAAAGACTGCCTTTCACAGACACCCGGACTTGGGTACCAAGTTGGGCACCATCAGCCTACACATCTTGGCGCTGCTTTCTGCCTCCCAAATCCCCCGGCACGTTCCGCTGGTAAAACCTGGGGCAACACAGACCCATTAATTCATACCCCAGTTTGTTTTTTCATTCCCTGCAGGACAGCATCTAGAAATGCCTGCGACTACTCTGTGATCCTTCAAGGAAAATATTTCTGTTGCGGTTGAGCATCTGCTACCGCTTTATAAATTGCACACCTTGTGTGGAGCGTAGCTTGCTGTAGTGACTTCATTGGAGATGATGTTATCAGTATAAGAAGTGATATTTCTTGTACTGCAATACATTCGCTACGGAGCGTGCTTGCAGCATGGTAGGTACCAACTGTGACACGTTCAAACTGTGCAAAAGTCACACTGGCAACTTGTGTTTTGTAAAGTATGCAATATATATTTGCTATAAATACCCAGATTTACTTCATACTTATAACCCCCCACCCCTGAAAATTTAGAAAATATATAAGATTAAAAAGAACTGAATTATTATGTACCTTCTCCTACCCTTCCTGCTTTCCTTTCTTCCTGGAAAAAAAAAAATTTAAACCCCAAAGCACCTTCTGGCTATTAGTTCCTGCTGTTTCAGGTTTGAATCGTCCATGTACATATTTCATGTTTTGTCTTTGCAATATGTATTTTTCAAAAAAAATTTCCTTCATTAGAATTTAAATTGCAGTCCTGAGTACAATTTACTTTGCATATTTGGCATATACTATACTCTATTTAGCATAGCTTGTGCAGGCTGTTTCTCTGCTTTTAGGATATTGGACGAGGATGTATATGGAAAGTGATTATTCCTCATTTGCCAACTGCAGAATTTCTATAAATTCTTTCCAAGCATACAGCTTTTGACACAGCTGCAGACGAGAACTTGGGCATGATAGACAGGTTTTAATTCATTGTTGCATTTCAAATTGTTCCTGTGAAGTTAGTAAACCTAGGAGCAGGGTTGGAACTGTTGAGTTTTATGCTATACTTTCTTTTTCTTTTCTCTTTTTTACTTTTTCCTTGAATAATTTAATTCATATTCCTTCTTTTAACATCTAAGTCTCTAAGTCAAGTCTAGGTTAATACCAGGTAACACATTTTATCTTATTCTCCCAGACAGCATATAATAAATAAATAACCCCCCTTTCCAATTCTTTTACCTTAACCAAAAAGAAATCTGCTATAAATGATATCTGTAGCCAGGTATTGCACAGCTCCTGGCTTCATAAAGACCTTGATACTTAGTAAGGCAGAAGGAGAAAATAAAACAGCACTTTTGAAGCTGAAATAATCCTATTTTGGAAGAATCCTTTTGTTTAATAGCCCATATACTTTCATTAAGCATAATTCCATCACTCAGTTTCTGCTGTCAATGAGATTATCCTGTGAGGCTTCTGGAGTTCAGTTGCAGTAAAGTAGAGTAAAGTATATATGCTTTGCATTGGTATTACTACAAAGAGGTAAGCACAGCTGTTTCCTCCTGGACAGCCGGAGTCACATCAGTCTTTCTATAATTGTAGAATCACAGGATGGTTTGGGTTGGCAGGGACCTTAAAGATCACCCAGTCCCACCCCCTGCCCCGGGCAGGGCCACCTTCCCCCAGCCCAGGTTGCCCAAAGCCCCGTCCAACCTGGCCTTGAACCCTTCCAGGGAGGGGGCAGCCACAGCTTCTCTGGGCAGCCTGTGCCAGGGCCTCACCCCCCTCACAGGGAGGAATTTCTTCCTTACATCTCATCTAAATCTCCCCTCTGTCAGTTTAAAACTGTCACCCCTCATCCTATCCCTCCCCCTGATGACGAGTCCCTCCCCCCTTTCCCGCAGCCCCTTTCAGCCCTGGGGGGCCGCTCTAAGGTCTCCCCGGAGCCTTCTCTCCTCCAGCTGAACCCCCCAACTCCCAGCCTGTCCTCACAGGGGGGCTCCAGCCCCCCAGCATCTCCGTGGCCTCCTCTGGCCCCGCTCCAGCAGGTCCGTGTCCTTCTGCTGTTGGTGCCCCAGAGCCGGACCCAGCCCTGCAGGGGTTCTCCCAGAGCGGAGCAGAGGGGGAGAATCCCCCCCTGGCCCTGTGCCCACCCTGCTCTGGGTGCAGCCCAGCACACCGTTGCCTTTCTGGGCTGCCAGCGCACGGTGTGACTGAAACAGGTGGAAAGAGAAGAGGCCAGGGTAGAGGGTGGTATGAAATAATCTGAGGAGGCACTTGGTGAAGGCTGGATGTTGGGGTCATCAGTAGATTCCTTTGAAAGTTTCTTTTTAAGTGGATGAAGTGAAAAGGCACAGCTAGAGAGGGAACGTTATGGCCCTCAAAGATGTTTTCTTGAGCGTATGGATTGAGTATTGTGGGAGGAGACGGCCAGCAGGAACACTCTCTACCTGCCCTATTTCATCCCGTTGTTACTTAAGGCTCTTTCATTCACAGGTTTTCAGGGGCAGAAACTTGTGTCAGTTGTCTCCAATCTTGGGTCTGACCCCAGAAGGCTATTCCTGGGGTAGATAATCCCACCTACAGCGATGGCAGAGGATGGGATTGTTGTGAACAGAGGGATAGTGTACTCTCTTAATTGCTGTACTGGTGAAACTGGAGCATGTGCACCTGCAAGTCATTTTGATTCAAACCCACTAGAATTTCTCATTCTGTATCAAAGTTTAGATTGAGAGGCAAAGACGAGAGGTAAGAGAGGAAAAAAATCTGCTTCAAACTTTGGAGCTAGCATATGAAGAAAACTTACAGACATCAAAGTCTTCCCAGTAACCTTCCCCAGCGCTCTGTTGCTTGAGCATCTGTCTAGAACGCAGCAAAGTTTCTGCTGCCGGCGCTCGTGCCTCGCTCTTTAAGACCTGGAAAGTTTGCGAGGGCTGAGATTTATCACCTGCGTGCAGTCGTACCCCTCTCCTGTGAATACGGTTTTACTCTAACAAGCTCGAGAAGTTGGTTAAATCAGCAAGTCAGGGGCCCTGAGGATTTGGTTTCCCGTTGAAGCTGTCAGAGCTTTGTTTATCGCTTCCCCACGAAGTTTTGTACCCCAGCTGCCTCCAGCTCTCCTTGTGCAGTGGAGGTGACGATGCTTTGCTGTGGTGGGGGGAACAAGCCTGTTTTACACCCAGCCTGTTCCCCCCATCTCTGTTACCTCACAGTGAGGCACAATGATCCTTGTGATTTTTTTTTTTTTTTTTTTTTCAGTGCCTCTGCAAGCCCTCGAGGCAATTGCTACGTTTTGAGTTTAATTGTGCGCATTGCTGTTTAATAACAACTCCTTCCCTTGGGTACGGACCTTTAAATCTCATTTATTGTTCTTCAGTACTGCTGTGCAGGCTTTGTGTGGTTTGGGTAGAGAGGAGGCACCACTGCCTGTGCCAAAAGGGAGGCCAACATTGCTCTGTAACAGGAGGGTGAAAGCCCTCTTCTCTGCCCGTGTCCATCGGGTTTTACCCTGGTGTTTGGAGAAGCAGCAAACTTTTTGGTGTGTTTTGTACAGCGCCTTGCTCATTCTTCTCCTCCTCCTCCAGTTCTTTAGGGGTGCAAAGCATTTCTACCATAAGCATGAAGAGCAGTGGCGCCTGAAGAAAAAAAAAGGGCATGTTTTTACCCGGCTCTGAAAACACAGATCTGAATCTCACAGACATGAAAGTACCCTTGGTTCAGACTCCCCGGGGCTCTGAGGAGCACTCAAATATAGGGTGGTGTAGAGGAGCTCCAAAACGTGCCAAAAACCAGCTGAGCGCTGTGTTTCAGGCACATCTCTTCGGAAAGGAGTTTTTCTTAATGAGGAATGAGTGATGCAGGAGACTCAGCAGGAGAAAGTAGTCACTAAATGTTGACATTCATTTGTAAATCCTTATGTAAGGGCTAGCGTATAAACACATAAAGATGATTTGTGCCAGACGGTTGGGAAGAAAACGCTACTTTATATTTTAATTTGTTTAGACTGAATTTCTTCACTGTTATTCACGAAACCAGACTCTGCTGTGTGTAGGCACAGGTGGGAAGTATTGATTTTAGTGCAGAGAGCGTAAACATGTTTTGGTAACAAATAAACTGTTAACATGGACAAATGGGAGGGAACGTGGTTGTGTTTATCCTGACAACTCGGTTGTGCAGTCAGAGGCAGGGAGGGGAGGCGGTGGGACAGGCATGGGATGGGGACTCACCACAGCAGCACATGGCAGTGCAGGGTTTGCTGCCCGTTTCTGAAGGTCTTCTCAGCTGGCAGACATAGGTGCCCAAATGCATATAGAGGAAAAATAAACAACCCTAAAGGCATTTATAGAGATTTCCCGCTGCCGGCTGGGGGTACCACAGGTTTCTCAACATCTCCAGTTGGGATTTGTAGCTTCCCTGCAGCCCCCCCAAGGAGCCCAGGTGAGCCGACATTCAGTTTTTTCCTAAAACCTCACCTCTTTAACCTTCCATTTCAAATTACTTGGCTTGTTCAGTTTGTTTCCTCTCTCTCTGGGTGTATAATGAATATCCCATACTATATCTCTGATTGTTAAGTCATGGAATTAAATGCTCTGCACGGCCAGGTGACTGACTGGAAATAGTGGTCCACCAGCTGCTGGTTCTGAATAATGAAATGTTTTGCTCTGAGAATAACTGGGTTAAACATTCAGGTTTTCAAAGCCTGGCACACAATAATAGGACACATAGAGCCTTTATTTTAACTGCATTATTCTTCCCAGTTCTGTGTCATCCACCTTCAAGCAGAAGCTCCTCTCCCGCACTCGGGAGGTAATTTGGGCAGCCCAGTTGCTTTGACACCACACGGTGTTTTCTTCACCTCTATCATATTCCCTGCTACCTTGAGCATCTCTGCTGCTGGTCCAGCTGTGTAGGGCAGGCACACCTGTGGTTTCTCAAGGAAAACCATCTGTATTTGTAGGGCCAGGAGAAGTCATCAGCAGCTGTCGTCGTGCGGGGCTCTGCAGTCAGTGTGCAGGAATGGTCTGAGCTCCTCGTTGTTCCCCAAATCCGAGGAAAGCCTTGCTTCTTCCTCCCTGAGCCAGATTAACAATGACCCACCATTAACCTCTTACTAGCTAACGATTTATTGGAGATACTGCGGAGGAGAACACCGTTTTCAGACTCCTGTGATGCTGATAGCCAAACGCTGCCTGAGATGATACGAGGAGGGGAAGCAGGAGGATATTTAGGACAGGTTGAGGAATTCAACCCATCTTGGCAGAGATATGAGGCAGGTGGTAGAGGTGCACCTCAGCACAGCTGTTGCTTTCCCCACGATAAGGATAAAAAGTGGTGAGGAATCAGCTGGAGGTGTGACACATCGCTTAAATCACAGTGTTGGTAGTGCAGAGACGGGGAGGTGGGGCTGCAGAAAAGCTGCAGCATGGGGATACCTCAAGGGAAGTCCAGTCTATAAGCCAGGAGACTGGGCTGGGCACGGGCATGCCTAGAGAGCAGTTCCAGCAAGGTCTGAGTGCCCAAAGGGTGCTTGGGTGGGGGTCCCAGTGAGGCTGGTCAGGGCTGCGAAGCCCTGTGGGTGCCCTCAGGATAATGGGAAGGAAGATAACACAAGTTAGGGGAGCAGATACGGTCCTTGAGACTGCAGAACTGGCTCTTCTCTGCTCTCCCCAAACCTTCACTGACATCATGCAGCGGGACAAGACTTCCCAGAGGAGGGTGGATAGTCACAGGTGTGGAATGAAGCAAGAAATCTGGGATGTGGGCTTTTCTCACCCAAACCAAAGCGTGAGATCCCGATGGGAGACTGATCACCCAGATTTCCCTCCAGCCTCCTGCTTGTCTCGGCACGCACGGTCCTGCGAGCTTGTCGACTCTCTCACTGTCTTACTCTGCTGTTGACAGCCTGCTTTCCCTCTTTCCAGCAGCTTGTGTTTTAGCTCCTGCCTGTGTTTTCTTTCAAATCCTTGTGAACCAGCCAAAGCTCATTGTGCTGTTCTTCTGACTCTGAAGTCTTTCAGCCTGAGAATTTGCCTCTACAACCTGCTTCATCTCTTCAGCCCGCATGCTGTTTTAGGCACCTGTTCAATGCTACGGTGCAGTTTGCCTCATGCTTGAATATACTGTACAAAAAGAAGGTTGTTGAGTTTCTGGACCACTGGAAATTGTGGCAGTTGCTGCTGAAAAATAACATAATTTGTGCTACTGCATAATTTTCTGCTGGCTGACGTTCAGGGAGGAAATCTTTCATGCCAGCAGCTGAAAGAAGAGGTGTTGTGAGGATGGAACACGGCTTCCTCCATGCCTGGAGCACACGGGGTGACACAAGCATGGACTTCACAAGGGATAGCACAAGCACGAGTGCAGTAAATATTGTGGGCGATGTCCTTCCCCTTGTTGTTCCTTGGGAGCAGATATTTTGCTTGGTCTTGGGAGGGAGGCAGGACTCTAATCAAGAGCGTAATGATAGCCAGCATGAAAAATCCCGAGTCATGCCCTGAATCTTTGGTTGTTGGAGCACAGGCATAAATTTAAGACTGCTCAGTTTATTTAATCCTGTCTAATTTGAAGGTGGACCCACAATGGTAGCAGTTACATACAAAGATGTTTGATGATCCCCATTTTGTAAAGATGGAAAAGATGTTTGATGATCCCCATTTTGTAAAGATGGAACATCTCATGGCAATGGCTTCTTCTGGTGGGTCTGTGCTAATCCCACAGCAGCAATGGACTTGCTGAAGGTCTAACACCCAGCCTACAGACTGGGTCAGACTTCACGGAGGAGGATTTGAGAGATGTGCATGCATGTGGGTTCGACTCATGTTGATTTCAGCCGGAATCAAAAGTCTGTGGTTCTGAACAACCTGTTAACAGAGATTTCACGTCACCTCTCTTGGCTGTCAGGGGGGCTTTTTGGATGGCTTTTCAAACCTACCCTGGTGCTGTGCTCTGCCCTGGATGTGTCTTTGGACGACAATCCTGAGTGGTGCCTGTTGCAGTAGGCAGAGGCCGACTGCTTGGATACGGCTCCAGAGAGCGATGGGTGCCCTGGTACCTTCGAGGGGACCTGCGCATGTGGGGAGGGCTGGTGTGCCCGTCATGCCCAGATCTGGGATGGTTAAGTGCAGACAATGAACTTGTCATCTGGTTTGATATCTCCCTCCAGCATAATCCCCATGTCCTTACCTAATATGCCCACATCTGTATCTATATTGTCATTTAAAGATAAATATATATTTATACACACACACACACACATATATATATGTATATTTATGTATTTTTTCCATGCTTACAGAGAAGCAAATGGTTTTCTCCATGGTTCCAGCAGTCACCAAGACAGTGGCTCCCAGTAGTCTCTCTCTGTGGTTTAGTGCAGAACGCACTTACCTGCATTAGACAGAGATCGTTAGGCTAATCACAGCCTGGGCGCGGGTGTAGGGTTGCACGAGTGTGATTTTACTTCTACCGAAACTCACCTTTCTCTGCCCAAATCAGGACCCAGAACACCCGACAGGGAAGTTAGAGAAATGGTGAAAGGAAAGTTGGTGTGGGAGCTTTCTGCATTTGTGATTTGTCACACGTACCGGTGGAGCTGCTGGATTAGCTGCACTAATCAAGATCTGGAGAATCTGGTTCTCCATTTGAAGGGAGCATCCCTTTTGTATTAGTCTCTGAAGTTATTTTAGCTTGCATTGTCACAAATTAAACAGGAATCTTGCTGTCTATTGATTTTGTCAGCAATGTTTTTTTTTCCCCTCCTGAAGTAATCTTTAAAGACTTTACTTTTATTAAACTAAATGCTGCCAGTTAACTAAAGTCTTTGTTTTTATAGACTCAAGAGAACAAGATCTAACATAAATTAATCATGACTTAATTGACTGAACTAATTCAAGTTCTCTCCAGTCCACTGCACAGCAATATTCCTGTCTTCCCAATGCTGTAACTGAAGGCTAAATGGCACATTGCTTTAACAACATAAACTTTTTATATCTTTAACACAACATTTTTACTGTGGACAAAAGTTTTAATTTCCTTGGAATTAAATCCACAAAACATTTTCACAGTTAGGAATGCCGAAGTGAACACCCCTTTTTTTTGTAATGCATATTAGAGCTGACTTCAATTTCTGCCTATTATCTTTTTCTTTCGCTGTGCATGGACCAAATTATTTATTTGGTATTACTATTTCAAGGGAAAAATCAAGCATTAATTCAATTTACAACAGTATTCTCTCACCCTACAGAGCATAAAATGAAACACAATGAATTGCTAATGCCGCCAACGTCAAGAACGCAGTGCGTTTAGTGAAGCTGGCTAAATCATTACTGTGAATAACTCTCCCCAGAAAGGCACTGCTGTCAGCAACCAGTGAACCCAGTGCGTGGCTTGCGGGTTTAGCCCATGCAGGAAGCCTGGGGACAACCCCACCCTCCGGTTGTGTCCCAGATGCTGGAGCCGGGCAGGCGTTCGGGGCTGACTTCGGGGAGACCTTGTGAAATGAGGCAGGGTGCGGGCTGTGCTGCTGCTGCGATGGCCTTTCAAGGCCATTTGCTACCAGCTCCAAAGAAGACAGCCTGGAAACTTCTCCACTGCTTCCTGGGGATGGTACCAGAAATCTGGACCCATGAGGCAGGGGATTTGAAGGGATTCATGGAATGCATTCGAACAATGTAGCTATACAAGGAAACTGCAGGCTGCCTGTGGGCTTTCCGCTGTCAAAAGAGGCAGAATTAATTAAACAGGCTGTTCTCTGCCTCGTTTCTTTCCTCAGCCCTGTGTTTTTCAGCTCTGCATTTCCCAGTGCTACTTTTTTTTTTTTTTTTTTTTTTTTTTTTT
>NW_020799101.1:2542119-2599045 GCF_003259725.1 Athene cunicularia | reverse complement strand
TTTTTTTTTTTTTTTTTTTTTTTTTTTTTTTCCCCCCTGCAGAAGAGCTTTAAATATCCCAAGCCATGGTGGGTGCTGCTATTACGTCCCTTAGGAGCCTGGTACTTACTCTAATAAGTCTCTTTCAGGAAAAGGGTTTTTCCCCCTATCAGCCTAAACTTTTCAGAGATTTATTTCATGCTGTTTTGCTTATTTTTTTCCCCCGTAGCGCCATCCACAAAAACTTCTACCCTTGGGACAGTTCAGAGTTGCCGTGTGTTACCCCATCCCAGTGTGATTCCCATCTCTCCATCAGATGAACTGTGCGTGTTTTTCTTGGTGGAATTATTTTTTTTTTTTAACCGAAAGCCACATTTGATGTGAGTCTCTGGATGTTCTCTCATTTCACATCTTAATGGTGGCTTCCCCACAGCCTGTAGTCAATGCAGTATTAACGTCTGGTGGTTTGAAAGAGCTCGGTGAGCTTTTGAGCAGAGTTCTGGAGAAAGCAATACCCAGTTTTACCATTTCTTAGTGGTAACACTTCCTAAGAAGCTGCTGCAAGAGGTTTCTGCCCTCAGTGTCTAGCGATTTGGGACAGATGAAGAAGGTGTTTTGCACTGGGTTTTCAGCCACTGGTGAGGGAACATGGGGACTGGTACTGCTGTGGGGACCATCCTGCTTGTGTCCCCTCATGGACTGCCAGAAACCTTCCTGCTCCCTTGGAAATGGCCAGAGGAAACCTTTAAATATGTGTAGGGAGATTTTTCCCTAAGGGAAGTTTTTGTGTCAAGCCTAGAAAGTACATAACGGCTTAGACCCTGGGTGTCAGGACCTTGTATCCACTTATCCAGTGTTTTGCTAATGTACTTGAAAAGGTCTGAAGAAGCCTTGTCCTTCAATGACAGAGGTCTGTTTTGCCATTAGCGTCTCCTCTTCCAGCTCTTTTATACTAGTACGTCTCTCAGTGGTTTCTTTCTGCTCTGTTAAGATGTTTCAATCAGTTTATGTGGCACCGAAATAGGCAGGATTGTGGTAAAACCTCATTGCTTTGAAGGTGGCTCTGGTCTTCGCTACCTACACTGAATCGCTGCCAATACTTCAGCTTTGCTCACGGGCATCTCCTGACACTTCTTCTGGCTAAGACCTGTGCAAAATAATCTTGTTTCAGCTTTACCTCAGTCTTTAATCTTGCTTTTACTTTTTCAACTGTGGTGTGAGACAGCCTGTAGACTGCTGGAAGGTTGGGAGAGAGACTTTCACCTTTAAATAAATACAGGATTACAGCCTGAAGATTTTTCTCCTGCTCTCAAAGCTCCTCTGCATCGCTTCGCCCTGAGCTGATGTTATCAGCTTTGGTTTCAGAAGTCAGTGAAGCTGCTGCTGCCTACACCAGTGTAAAACTGACCCTTAGGAAGGGATTAATCTTTTGTAAATTCTGGGAGTAGAGGATGTGATTGGAGAAATGGAGAGACTTCATGAGGGAGACACTTGTCTCGCTTAACCCGATGCACAGCTGTGCGTGGCTGCTCTGTACTAAATCAGGGGCCAGCAGACATGAGGTGGCACTTCCAGGGGTGCTGCATTACCCTCCCGTAGCACAGGGTGAGTTGCCTTTTGAAGCTGCCTCTCTGCCCCCACTGACCGATGCCTGTTTGTTGAGTAACTTTGAGCAGATGCTTAGTTTTTGCTGAAGAGTCAAAATGGATAAATCCCACCTTGTATTTTATACAGAAGTGCATGCAAACTCCACGAATTTCAGCAAAATCACAGCTATATACCTGCGCTGAGAGCCTGAAGCAACAGATTTTGGTTTCTTGAAATCCATCCAGGCTCTGAGCTCCTGGATGCAGTAGAGTCAAGGTGTATGCGTTCCTTGGACTCAGGAACTCAGGAGATGTTAATCAAATTATATTAATGTCACCTTCACAATTGTTTGAGCACGGTCCTTAGAGCAGTCCCTTCACTGCTGGGAACTCTCACCCTGAGAACAGATTCCTGTCCACCTTCCTCACCGTGATAAAAAGACTCTGCGATACTTCTCACAAATGCTCGATGGATGAACACGCAAAGCATTAAAGCATTTAAGGCAAAAAAAAAAAGTTAATGTACCGTACAGCTCCGCGTACTATTTAAACTTAATTTGATGAAATACCTACTACCAACAAATGTAAAAGGTCTGCAGTAAATATATGTAGCGTTCTCTGTAATGAAAGTGTCATCATAAGGTATAATTCATTATGGGCTCATCACTTTGCTTTTACGTTGCAGGTCATTAATTGCTGATAGAGGTTACAACACAAAACAGATTAGGTGATAAAATTACATTTCAAAGTCTGCCTCTGTTTCCTCTGAAGACTCAGAAAATTACAGCTACAAAAGCAAAGTAGCATCCAAATATCTCAGAGCAGATGTAAACTATCGGCATTGTACTTCAATGCAGCTGCATGTAATGAAAACCTGAAATTGAATTTTAACTTAATAACGTAGATTGTTTTTTAATTGAATGTTGCTTTTTTTTTTTTTTTTTTTTTCCCACTCTTTAATTATGTTTCGTTTAAGGGAGGAACAAATAAAATCAATTTATTTTCTGACAGTGAAAAGGGAATGTGTGGTATTTCTCAGCAGTTTGAAAAGTAGCACCCCACACCTTGAGCAAATCTATTAAAATAATGTGCTTAAAGCAAGCAGTCATTTTTAATTAAAAGAGCTACTCTCTGTAAACAGCTTATATATCAAGGCATCATATATATTCTCACTTCACGCTGCATTTTTTGGTGAGGGCAGCTTTCCGATGGATGGGGAGAGAATGCTGTTGACAAAGGAGTCCCTCTTGGAGAAAGTTGCTGTTTCATTTAATGCGGGGCAGGCACCTGGCAGGGACCATCCCAGCATCATCTGAGCCCAGGGGTGGGTCTCTGGTGTGTGTCTGACCCCTCCATGCACCGAAATTGAGCCACCGGCCCCTGGCCCCCTTTCACATTTACAAAACGGGGAAAAAAAAAATAAATCTTCCTTAAGTTCTCCCACATCGAACCTGTTTTGCTGATAATGGAAATACATTTCTGCAATATCTTGTTCTTCCCAGTGTGGCTGCAACAGCCTTCCTTTCCTCTGCTTTGATGCCTTGATCTGATTTTCAGGGTGAAAACAGCTGGGGCTGTACTTAACTGGCTTTCCCAGGGACTAAAGTAGATTTTAGAAGGAATAAAACTTACATTTAGTGATAAATTTTCATGACAGTGTATCTTAAATACTCAAATCCTCCAAACTTGTTTAAAATTTCCTCTCTCCAGGATGTGTTGAGCAAAACATTCATTGTCGGGATTTTTGATCTCAAGTGTCAAGTTTGGAACACAAACATCAAAGAAAAAGTGTGAATGATCTCACGCGGAATTTGTGTGCACAGCACTGTTTCTCCTTTTGAGAATGATGACGTTTCTGTTTTTCTTTTAGGACAGTAGCTTTTTCCATTGTCTTCTTACTCTGTACTGGTTTATGGCATTAGAACAAAAGGAGGGCATTAAAAAATACCCTTGCCCCAGACAGGGAGAGAGAGGGGAAATGTCAAAAGCAATGCTTTCTCCCTTCCATCACATTTTATGCTTTTTCCTTACTCTTTCCCCACTAGAAAGATTAAAAGAAGAAATAAGGAGAGCGGGTTGCTGCTTTGCTCCTTTTCTGTTGCTGATAGACTTTGTTGGGCTGCACCCAGAGCAGGGTGGGCACAGGGCCAGGGGGGGATTCTCCCCCTCTGCTCCGCTCTGGGAGACCCCCCTGCAGGGCTGGGTCCGGCTCTGGGGCACCAACAGCAGAAGGACACGGACCTGCTCGAGCGGGGCCAGAGGAGGGCACGGAGATGCTGGGGGGGCTGGAGCACCCCTGTGAGGACAGGCTGAGAGTTGGGGGGTTCCGCTGGAGGAGAGAAGGCTCCGGGGAGACCTTAGAGCGGCCCCCCAGGGCTGAAAGGGGCTGCGGGAAAGGGGGGAGGGACTCGTCATCAGGGGGAGGGATAGGATGAGGGGTGACGGTTTTAAACTGACAGAGGGGAGATTTAGATGAGATGTAAGGCAGAAATTCCTCCCTGTGAGGGGGGTGAGGCCCTGGCACAGGCTGCCCAGAGGAGCTGTGGCTGCCCCCTCCCTGGAAGGGTTCAAGGCCAGGTTGGACGGGGCTTTGGGCAACCTGGGCTGGGGGAAGGTGGCCCTGCCCAGGGCAGGGGGTTGGAACTAGATCTTTAAGGTTGCTTCCAAACTGAACCGTTCTATCGTTCTGTGTTTTCCCATTCCATGGAAAATCTTAATTTCAGAAGAATATTTTGGTAGTAATAGTATATTTCTGTGGAGTGGGGAAGCCAGCATGTCTGGAACGACAGAGCGATGTTTTCTTTTGAGTGTTTGAGGATGCTCTGCAGGTGTCTGGGCGTGCTGCAGGCACCATGCAGGAGGGCAAAGAAAGACACAGGAGCACCCCAAACCCATGAGTTCTGGTGCATCATGAGCCAGGACATCCTTGCAGGCTGCTGGGGCTGCGTGTGAAGGGTGGCAAGAGGATGTCTACAGCGGCTGGGCTGCACCACTGTCCTCAGAGCTGCCCTCCTGAGGCTGTAGCTACACCGAGTGTCCCTTCCCAAGCCAACACTGCCCGGGGCAGGAGGCTGTGAGAGAGCTGCTCTGCCACGGACTGTCCTCTCAGTGCCTTTAGATTATTGGTGTTTACTGCAGCAGCTCAGTGGTAAAGAATGACCGGGTAGAAAAGGGCAAAACGTGTTTGTTTTGTGATAGGATGTGTCTGAAATCACTGGCAGGTTGAAAGCCCAGGGGTCTATTATAAAGGGAAAATCTTCCTTGGCGTATTCCAAAAATGAGAGCGGCGATGTGGGAGGCTTTGGGGTCTCACAAGTAGCCAAGTCCCTACCAGAAGTTACATTCCTTCCCCCCCAACCTCTTTTCCTTATTTCACACTCCTGGAGGAAAATTATGAAACAGATTTCATAACTGTTTGATGGGAATAAAAGCAGAGAAAGCACAAACACCTTTTTTCGCTCTCCTCCGTGCGTAGCCGTGCCATGCTCGGCGCGGGCAGCAGATGCTCTTGAGTCCACCCAGGCTCTGCTTTAACGAGCACGTTCTACAAAACCGAATTAACGGCTGATGAGATGGGGATTTTGTTGCTTCACTCTAAAGGTGATTAAACATTTACTGACATGTCTAAGCAAACACGGGATGAGGTGATGGGATTTGAAGTGCGGTGTCTACGCTGTAATGCCTTCTGCAGAGCATGTGGGATAAGGATTAAATCAAACAGATGTATTTACATGCATGGGGGTAGCAAACCTTTGTGGGGTTGTTTTACAGAATAGCCATTTATTTTTTTTAAAGGAAGGGCTGATCCCGGTTGTGACTTACTAGTTGGAATGGATGCCCGTGCTGCTTTCACCTCTGGATACCAGTTACAGCTGCCCTGCTGTTGTGTTAATGTTGTGTATTGAGGTTTGCTTACTGTGGAAAGTTCAGTCAAAATATTTTCCTTGAAAGTTTCTTTCTTTTTGTAAAAAATACAGAATACTGGGAGGGTTTTTTTGTTTGTTTCATTTAAAACCTGGAAATCTTTGACCAGAATGAGCAAATGGTGATACTTAAAAAAAAAAAAAAAAAAAAATTAAAAACCCCTTTACTAATCCATACAAATGGAAAAATGTCAATGAACTGCAAAGGCCACATGAAGAAATTTCAGTTTACCAACAGCAAGCTACTGTGAAGTCTTTGGTATCGAGGCAAAGGTTAACTTTAATAGGGATTTGAAAGACCATAATGAACTGCAGGAGGGATAATGCACAGTGTCACAGAGACCTTACACGTCCCCAGCACACCTGGATGAGATTTCCCCAGAGCTCTACAGACTCTGTGACAGAAACAAATTTGGTTTTAAGAAGTATTTGGGCTCCACCAGTGGTGGATCATCAGATTTGTGCATTTGGTCTGCTCTGTGGCTGGCGTCAGCAGTGTCTTTTTATTGATTTTTAAGTGGTTTGGGGGATTCTGTGTCTCCAGCTGTGGAAATAATGAATTGTGTTGTTTCTTGGTGATTCTAGAGAAAAAAACTGGGTTAAATGGAACACTTAATTTAGATAAAAGCAAGCAGTTTCCTTCTTATTTCTACTCTTCCTAAAGACCTAAACCTATAAAAAAAATGAGTGGATTTAAAAACGCCCCCCCCCAAAAAAAACCCAAAAAACCCAAACCAAAAGAAACCAACCCAAAGCTCAAACCTGTCTCAAAATACGAAAAAAGCAAAGATGTTTCATTCAAGAACGGGAAAATGAAACATTCCTTCCCAGGCAGAAGTTTCACAGAAGCCAATATGCATTTGCAAAACATTCCGATGCATCTGAACCTGCAGTTTCAGTTTTTAGCGTGAAAAAAGCGGTGACCAAAAAAATTCTTTGGGTTTCCTATGGCTACAGAGGAAAGTGTCATTGGACCTGCTTTATAGACACATTCAGGGGAACTGACTGCATCCTCTGTGCTGTGACCTTCCTGCGTAGCCTTTCTTAAAAATTAATTACATCAGTAATAAACCCCAAACCGGGAGATGTTTTCATTTGTGTGCTTTATGGGGCTCCTTGTCCTTTCCCATTATGGTGGTACATCCTTGAGGCTGATGAACCTGGGAGGGGGGACATGGCTGCTGCCTCCTTTCAGACCCCTAATTGCTATTTCAGCTGTTTGCAAGATACAGTGCAAAAAACCTGAGCCCTCCCCCAAACTAATTATAGGTTTGGAACATCCCCAGGGGGAATATTTTAGGCTTGATTTCTTAGAATATCAAAAGGTAGCAGCCCAAATCTGATTAAGCACGGAGCACCCGATGAATATGCTACATCTGCAGAACGGGAATTCTCCGTCAGATGCCTCTCAGAGCAAACACCAGCAGCTACCACCACAAACAAATTTGAAACCACTGCACTTCATCTTTCCCCCCATTTGCTCCATCAGATCTTATCAGAGAGCGAGCGCCCGTGAACTGCTGCACGTACATTGAAAATGAAGAAAGTTTCACTCCTGGTTAAATCCCCCACAACTCTCCCCGCAGGCTCGTGCTGCGTGACCGTGCGCTGGGCACCAGCTCCCCAGAGCTCAGCGCACGCTGAGGGGGCGCGCGGGCACCCCAGGGGACAGCAGATCCTGCCGTAGACATCCATCAGAGCATGGGGTGTCTCACCCGACCTCCTTTTTTACCTCCATTTTCCTTGGAAAAATATAGAATGAGCGCCTAGGTTGCTCTTTAAGGTCTGGTGCTGTACTTCTGTTGACAGAGACAAACAGCCTTTCGGTCTGGTTGTAGCCCAGGATTTTCCATACCGTTGCCTTAATCAAACCAGTTTGATGAAATATAGCAGTTTTATATATAAATATATATACCTATCCAAAAGTCCTGTGGGTATCAGATAGTTTACACTGTGAAACCTGATGGAAGGAGAACCTTGCACTGGGGCGTGGGATGTTAGATACGATCATGGCAATGGAAGGAGGTCGGAAGAGACCTCAGGACGTCTAGTCTGGTCCCATACATCTGACATGCCTCCGGTGGTGAATACTCCGTTGCTTTTCTTGTCGAACTATTTCAGTGCTTTGTTACGATTACTGTTTAGAAGTATTTTTCCTAACGCTAGTCTGATTTTCCCTTCTCATACTTTACTTAAAGTTTAATGAATCCTAGCTGAAATATGTTTCGCTTAAAAAAAAAAAAATTCCTTAAATAAATTGTTTCGATGTGAAGAATGTCTCCATGGCTAATTTGCAGTCTGAAGTCTCTGATGAATTTGACCTGAGTTCAAAATAGCTTCAGTTTTACCAAAATTCAACTCCTTGGTAAATTTACTATTCGCAAAAGAGAAGCCCTAGATTTAAATTCCTTGACTCGCTTCAGCTGCAGGAACCTGCTGGCTTAAAATCTGAATAAATTCAGGAGGAGAAAATGCCATCAATACTGCAGAGCCCAAAGTAAACACAGAAAGAAAATAAGGATTATCCTGCATTTATATAATATAATCAAGTTCAAATTTACCTAGGTGTAGAGTAATATAATTGGGGATTTGGGTGAATCCTATAGCCAATGGCATCTTTTAGAGATAACCAGTCCTTTTAGAAATGAGATTAAGTGGGGAGAAAGCCTAGTTATGCTAATTAAAGCTAAAAGAAAAAAAAAAAAAAAAAAAAAAAAAAAAAAAAGGAATAATTGAATTTAAAAAATAACCCACTTCTTAAAGAATACGGACTTGAATAGCTCTAAAATGCCTGGACTAGATGATCTTCAAGGTCTTTTCCAACTTAGATGATTCTGTGATTCTGTAAAATATGTCTGATCGCTGTTCCCTGCTTGTAACTAATATCCTTGAGAGTGTGAGGCTGGGGCTGTGCTCGGGTTTGGGACAGGATAAAAGTCATGGGATTGGGTGGGCAGACAAACAGAAAATGCTCCTCTCCCACTCACAGATGGGCCTACACATGTGTATTGGTAATGTCTTCCTGGAAGCCCTTCGGGAAGCTTTTACTGGTGAATGAGCTCAGGAAGAGGTGGTAGGGCGATGGTTTTACTGGCAGAGCCGTTTGCATCAAGCAGAATAAGTCTCTGTAGCGAGATGATGCTCTGTGCAGTGCCTGGCACGGGAAGAAACGGCACCAAAGCTGACCAGGGGTGAGAGCTGGCATGAGCAACGCGTCCTGCCGACCACAACATTGCCAGCAGGTTCATGTTCAGTGTACTCTTTGAAATCAAACCAAGGTAACTCTCCAGGAGCAGAAGACTCTGCTGGGCTCTATCCCCCATCTCAGCACTAAACACAAATTCCGCTCCTTGCAAGAGCTGTTTGTTCAGTGCAGACCAGCTGGGCTGTGTGACAGTTTCAGTGACATCTATTAAACCTAGGGAAGGTAGCAAAAGCGCTTTTTTCCCCCCTTCTTTTTAATTAATTATTTTTTTAACTCATGACAGAAGATTTTTTTTTTTTTTTTAATTTTTTTTTCCCCCCTAGACTGTTTCTGCTCGATGCTCTTGGTGGCCCAGCAGTTTCCTCCCTCGCTCTTGTTGGTTCTTTAGCTTTGGTGGCTCTGCTAAAATTTTGATTTCTCCACTTTGCCTGGACAGTGGACTTTGGCACCCTCTTGCCTTACTCAGTTCTCTGCTTAATGTCGTGCAGCCAGGTCCCTGGGCAGCTGCCAGGGCTGACACAGAGGAGCTGCCTGGGAGTGTTCCCGAACAGCAGCTAAACAGGTACTTCATCTTTTAATCACCTTTGGTATCAGCGGTGCCCTTTCTTCTGCAGTTAGCATTTTCCGTAGCCAAAATGTTTAAGGTGATCTCTGCAAAGTCCTACACGGTCCTTCTGTTTCAGAGCGGAGGTTTTGGCCAGAGGCTTGTCGCAGCTGGATACAAAAAGGCTCTGGGTGAGGAGCATCGCGGCTCAGGCCACATCTGACCCCTTAGCCACAAGAAATAGGAACCTGAAACAGAGCTGGAGCAGCATAAAAGAGGCAATCTACGGAGTTTTATAATGGTTTAGCAGCTGTGTCGGTGAAAGAGAAAAGTTTTGCTCCGTTAAGACCGTTCACCAGTTGCTTGCCAGAATGCAACGCGGAGCTCCACCCGACTTACCCTTTTTTAGGGATCTCTGCCCCATTCTGAAGGTCATCCTGGCCATACTGCTTAGCAATTCTTGGCAGCAGCGAATGGCCCACGTGCTCAGAACACCCCTACCCACCCTATATCATAATTTCATTGTATTTCCCAGCTCTTGCCTGGGCTGTAGTACTTGCTGCATGCGAGTTGCTCTACTTGGATAATAAAAAAACAGATTGATTAGGCCCCATCTGCTTGTACAGCACCGTGCAGAAAGGATCCAGCACTCTCACACCACTGCAATACAAAAGAGATGTTTATACATTTTTTTAGGGCCCCACAGAAGTTTGTTCGTAAATGTGTCCGTGCATGCAGACTCACGCTTAGTTTGATTTATTTGGTGGCTGAAGCAACTGTACCTCTTCTGCCAACGACTTTACAAGGATTAGGCATAATGGAAGAGCAGCGGTTGGTTCTGTGCAAACACTGCATGTGCTGTAATAGAGGAACTTCTCTGTTCCTACGGTTGGGGTAATGCTTTTGGAACACCCAGTGGTATGCTTACATCTGGCGCATTTATGAACTCGACTCTTTGACGGAAGATAAAGGATCAATGGCTTTCCTACTTTTAAAAGCACCGAATTCTTCCTCCCAGGGGAATCTTTCTGGATGAGCAAAACATTTTGCCTGTTTGAGCAGAAATATTTATAAGTTTACTTCCAAAGAATATTCTGGCTCAGAGAGCGTAGCGTGGCGTTTCTCTCATTTGCACCCTCTCTAGCAAGAAGCGTCCGCAATCCTCGTAAGCACAGAGCAGCCTCAGAAATAACGGCGAGGTGCAGGGCGAAGGGCGTTCATTAGTGTTCTTATTTTGCTGCTTCAGATGGAAAGGCAAGCATTTGCTTCTGCACTTGCGCGGGGAATAATATTTATAAATGTTTATAAAGTGTCCTCCTTTATTCCTGAGCAATCAGATGTGTGCTGTATGTTTAAGCACATTATTTCCTGGCTGTTTGCCGAGGATTCCCTGCTTAAAAGTTAGCTGGAATGAAGGGTTTGATTTGGAAGGGGCCCAGTTCAGTGCGGTGTAAACATTTGTCTGTGAAATTCCTTTCCACTGCTGCGTTTTGTTTCAGCGGAATTGGCGGAGGGAGTTAATGTTGTTGTAATTCCATAGATTTTTCTATTCAGCAGACACCGACCATAATTATGATCCATGAATTGGATTAACTCTAAGCCACCCTACGGTGTGATGAGGAAGAGCTTAATGAAATTGCACTTAACTCCAACACATCCTTTAACTCCTTTCTTACCTGCAAAGTGCTGGTGCTTGCAGCGGTGTGGACTTTGGTGTGAAAACCCAGGGGATGTGGCAAAGTCTGGGGAAGAAGGGGGCACGGCCAGGTCCACCCATGGATGCATCCCCAGAGCCTGCCCGGGCGAGGTGATGGCTGCTGGGTGTAAATCGGTGAGCGCTGGGTGAGAGGGTGTGAAATACAGCTGTTAGGCTACCACACACAGTATTTCAGCTCTGAAAACCTCATTAATGAGCAAAGAAGCAGCACATGTTACCCATAAAGACCGGAATTTATTTACAAGATTTACTGAAATCTTAACAGTCTAATCCAAGAATCATCATTAGCCCAGATGTAATAATTCCTGAAAGAAGAAGAATACATCTATGCAGAAAAGCTTTTAATAGTAGCGATAATGATAATAATACAGTTAAAACTGTTACTCACATACCCCTTTTTCCTGGCATTATGTTCCCCCTGCTCCTCTGGGTGCTACAGCTGGGGTTTCACCCCGGGACTGGCCTCACAGCAAGTGTCAGTGTCAGTGATCCTTTGCTTGGCACAGGGATGTCCACGCTGAGTGTTTCTTCTTCCTCACCACTTGGAGCCAGTTTTACATGGTTGTTAACATGTTTTTGTACCTTCTCCTTCCTTCGTTGGCCCTCAGCTTCATACTGTGTGTGCCCTTTACACGTTAGATGCTATTTCAGAGTATCCGAAATGCAGAAAACAGAGATGCTGTTCTCTTGGTTACGCCAGAAACCAGTTTTGTTCAGCTTGAGCTCTGCATTTCTTTAACTTCTGTGGGTGAGCTGTATGCAGGCGTGGGGGGTCCCGTGCCAGCCTGTGCCCATCTTTTCCCATCCGGTGCTCGTACCCCCCGCAAACTGCATCCCGGGTCCCCATTTCTCAAAGCCTCTGCTACCGAAGCAGGTCTGGATTTCTCTACTCATCAGTGCGCTAGTGATAAATATCTTGTTCTACCTAGAATAGCTCCTTGTTACCATTGTCTATATAAAACTACAGTTGTACGATACAAAGATAAACAACAAATTAGCCGCAGACAGGTGGTCAATTAGTAAAACCGCTGTTGCAGCTAAACCAAATAAGAGAAAGCTGCAGACAGGTCAGGAAAAGTTCAGGCAGAGCAGAGCTGAGGCCATGCAAACTCAGGGCAAAGCGATGGCAATACCCTGTAACAGGGCTACACGCCTGCAGGATTGTTGCTATTAACGTTACGTAGCGATGGCGCAAACCCACCGCCCATGCCAAGTGGGCAACGTGGGTGCATGTGGTTGAGAAAAGCCACACGTGAAACGGGTGAACTGGAGGGGGGTAAACCACATTTAAGGGACGGTGGGTTTTTGCCAGGGCACTGTCTTCGGTGCTTGTTTTGTTAACTCACGAGCATGAAAATGAGGTGGCTGGCAGGGCAGTTTTCTTGTTGGCTTGTTGCACTAACTGCAATAGAGACTTCATATCCATTTCCTTTGGTTTCCTCGAGACTAATGTGCCAACATCCCAGTAACAGGTTATATAGACGCTGCCAAAAGACAAATGTGTAGAGGGATATTCCTCTGCCTGCACTTGAGAGTTAGTAATAAGTGACAATCCTGAGCTGTGGATAAGAAAAGCAGGAGGTTCACAGGTGCAATATTGTCCAAAGTTTACAGGTTGAAGACGTCTTCTCTCAAGACTCATTTCTTAACCTCCACAATGGCCTCGCTCCTGAGGCTATCGTAGGGTGTCAAAAAAATGTGAAGTCATTTTTTTGCGCTTAGCTTTTGCATTGGGTAAGATGTGAGAAAAGCTGCTGAAATACCCCAAAGCAAGTTTGTGCCAAGGAGTGGTGCCCTGGGGAAGAAACTGATGGGTGGGTGATCCCTGAAGTGAGCACGCTGAGTTTGGAGGGTTTAGCGAGGATTTTGGAGCTGTCTCTGGAACGCAAAGCCTCTGACATCCACCAGCCCCACTGACATGGCGTGGCACCTCGCTGCTCCCATTAGCTCGCCCGGTGCCTGGAGGGTGCTGCTGGGTGCAAGGCGTAGCTCGGGGTGTAGCTCGGTGTAGCTCGGGGTGCCACAATGAGATTTAAATAAGAATTGTGCTATTGAAGTTACGCTGTTTTGTCACAGAATAATTTTTTTTTCCCAGGACTAACAATATTTGTACTCATTTATCTTCCAAACTTGGCCAGCCCCACTCCTGCTGACATCAGCTCAACGTGGAGAAGCACAAGTACAATGTGGCTGAGCAAGGGTGGGTGAAGCTGAGCCTTTGGACTTTGTGTACCGAAGTGCCACTTAAAAAAAAAAAAAAAAAAAAAAAAAAAAAAAGAAAAAAAGCTAGACTGGTTTTGTCCTCCATCACTGTCCCGTCCCTCAGCCATACCCTGCCACACACCTCCTCCATTTCCTCCTCTTTTTAAGACAGCAATCAGGATCTGTGGCACATCATTTGACTTCTGTTTGATCCATGACACCAAATCAGTGTGACAGAGCTCATGCAAATGGGGCAAGAAAGATGGAAGGATACCAGGGCAGAGAAATGCAACGGCAGAACCAGGCTGTTGTTTCTGGGGTGTGACTCTCTTTGGTAGATAAGTTCCAGTGAGCAGACTGTTTTTAGAATCCTGTTATATTGCTCTTTAAACACTGAGAAGGACACTTAAAGAGTCAGTAAATCCTGAGAAAGAATTTCTTGATATTTGTTCAATACACTTTGCATTAAAAGAAGCTGGCGCATCCCTGCTTTGCTTTGGGATTAAAAGATACATTTTAAAAACATTTTTTCTGATGCTTTTAGAAGCAGATTTCCCACCAGGCTTGGATTGTCCCTTCTAAGGTCTTTTATTTCCTTTGACTAAATAATGCAGCACCGTATCCTTCTCCCTCTCAGGCAGGGACTGCAGAAGGGGACCCTCAATTTCCATTTCTGCTCTACACTGCACCTAGTGAGAAGGAGCCAAGCCATGCATTTTTTTTCTTAAACCTTCCCTTCCAACATGCAAAGGAGAATTTTGCAAGCTGGTTCTGAAGTGCTTTAATTTACTGTTCAAACCTTGGAAGCCCCGGAGGTTTGGAAGTGATGATGGTAGTGCCAGACTGGTAGGTGATGGAGTAAGTGGCTTTTGCAAACACAGGACGGGAACCAGTCTGGGACCGCACAAGCCTTGTCTCCTTTTATTCAATGAAATAAAGGAGAATAATCCGGAGCACAGCATTTAACGGGCAGATGGAGACTGTTGTGCCGCCATATGATTGATTTTCCAGGCTCCCCGATGGGGGATGGACACCATTTCTGCTCCCATGAGGGGTTGCATTGGAACAGAAACCTCGGCGCTGCGCTCGGAGTTTAGGAAGCTACTTTTAAAAATTGGACATCTGGCGTCGATGAGGCTGTTAGTGCGATTTGTTAGCCGAACACATTGCTTTTCCCAAGGGCGGTGATGCATTGTAATTCTTTGCTGTTCATTAAACAGAATATTTTTCCCAGTTTAATATCATAATAGTCATAATTGTTCTGCTCATAAGGAGCAAGGTTTACTAAATTCAAACGATGCGACGGATGCAAAACCCACATAAGAGTATTTTAACTCTCGTATTATAGACTTCCCTATAGCAAACATATTTTTATACTCTGCAAACAGCTTTAGAAGATTAACAGAAAACATGATAAAAATACTCCTTAAATTAAAGATTGCGTTGACGTTGGTGGTTTACCCTCCCCCATACCACCAATCCAGCAATAAACCCATGATGATGTTTACATGGTTTCCAAACCATAAACCACTCATTTTTCATTATTTCTCCAATCTCATAATGTAGACTTGTGTTTATCTGTAACTCGATACATTTTAACAAAAGGCCTGACATTTAAGGGAATGCTGATAGGAAACAAGCACAGAAAATAGTTTATAAACAAATTAATGAGATTACCACAAGAAAATTAATTGGAAATAAAAATGGGATCCATCAAAGAAACATACCGATAGGTAGTTTGTACCTGAGGTGCGTTTTTCCGTGAGTTTCATAAACGTCATCAACGTAAGACTCCATCATTTCTGAACACCAAAACGATTCTGTCTGACACCGATGTTTCCACCGGCCTTACCCACCCCTCCCCTTACCTCTGCCTGAATTATGCACCAGACAATTTTGCACCTACCCAGAACTGCCACTGACTATCCAAAAAGGCAGGAGGTCTAGAAAGGAAGTTTGTGGCAATGTTATTTTTCTGCTGTTATAGCAAAGGGACCCAAAAGGGTTTAAACCATTCTGAATAGAGGTGGCCAGAAGCCACAGTAGCAAAATCGTGCATTTTTGCTAAGGTAATTCCCAAAATCCAAAGCCCGAGGTGTGCGGCCACCTCCCCGCATCCCGGCCCCATCGCTTGGACGCTGGCTGGTTTGTGGGGGACAGCTCATGTTTTGGCTCAGCATCTTCTTGAGAGACCTGTGCCACTGGCATAAGAAAAGTAGGAGCAAATAATTACAGCGGAGAATAATTATAGCCGTAGCACACTTGAATGAACCAGCGACTTCTCACATATTTCTCTTGGTGGTAGACAGGAACACAGCAGAATGGATTATTTGTCACTACGGTGGAATTTTAATATATGTATGGGAAAGAGTTTGCAGGACACTGTTCCCCCAGGAAGTGCCATATTGTTTCTAAGACAGAACTTTATTCTGCTCTTCATTTACTCGAATTAAAAAATATTGATCTCCTCGGGAAGCACAAGCCCTCCAACAATGATTGCTCTCAAACACAATGGCAATACTGGATCCATTAATATAATCGCATTATCACAGAGGTGATATTCTATATTATTAGGCTGGAGAAGGGCAGGGAGTGGGATTAAACACATCATCCAATCAACCCTGCAGGTGTAATTCAATATAAATCATTTTTTAATCAACGGGAGGATGTGTTAAAGTCATTTGTTTGTGATGTCTGTTTGTATTGAGAAAATGCAGCCGTATTAAGAAAGAGTTTGTCTCTGAATGTATTTTTTTTTTTTTAATTGGCCCAATAGTGCAATAGGCAAATCAGATACTCTCAGATAAATATTTATCGTCAGAGAGGGTTACGTGTCTTTGGCAGGAGATGTATGCTACCTCAAAACGGTAAGTTGGAAAAAAAATCCCTGGTCTTTAGTCTTCACGTTGACGTATTTCCCCTATTTATGTGATAATTCCCACCACAGTTAGTGACAGAACAGGCAGCCGTGCTGTGGCCGTGGTCTGCTGCTGAGCACCGCGCCCTGAGCACTGCAGTGGGAGAAACGCCCTGGCTTTATTCACCGAATTTAATGCCGTGCTCAGACCCCATTACATTAACGGATGGCAAAGAAACTATTTAATTGTCTCCTGCGCTCCAGGGTTAGCGGTTTTAATTGCATTGCGGCAGTTTAATGCGTTAAAAGTTATGATTTTAATGTAAAGGAATGAACAACGCCTTTAGGAGGGAGGGGTGGCGTCCTCCTGTACCTGCCTTGAGTCGGCACGGGAAGGCTGCTGCAGAAGGGATAGTGCTGGAGAAGGAAAGAGTTAATTTGTGTTATTTTGTGCAATTCTGTGCTAAACTGTGAACGGTGCAGTTTGGTTCAGGGTGGTAGCACAGTGGCTGCTCGCTCCCCTGCCCAGCTGGCTGGTGTGTGGGATGGCTCCTCCCTTATAAATGTCACAGATACTCCCCCTTCCTGATTAAAGATGTGATGTCAGCGGGTTGCATGGGCAACCCGACCTTTTCCAGCAAGGATGTGCTGATACCGGTAGGATTTCAGCAGCGCCCCGTTCAGGTATCGCTCACGGTCTGTGGTGTGTGGGAGACCTGCTGGACGTGAGAGGGACCCCAGGGGCTGGGGCTGAGTCTGCCCAGCTCTGCCAAGTCTTGGCTTCCCCATGTCTTGGGGGAAAAAAATTCCTCCCTGGCTTCCACATCACTTGATCTAAACAATTTTTCACCCGTTCCAAGATTTCCCAGCAGGCCAGTTTGAGTCAGGGAGGGTAGCTGGGTCTAGAGGGCAAAAATGGGAATTTTGCACCTACCTTCTTCTTATGCCAGTGGCACAGGTCCCTCAAGAAGATGCTGAACCAAAACATGAGCTGTCCCCCACAAACCAGCCAGCGTCCAAGCGATGGGGCCGGGATGCGGGGAGGTGGCCGCACACCTCGGGCTTTGGATTTTGGGAATTACCTTAGCAAAAATGCACGATTTTGCTGCTGTGGCTTCTGGCCACCTCTATTCAGAATGGTTTAAACCCTTTTGGGTCCCTTTGCTATCACAGCAGAAAAATAACATTGCAACAAACTTCCTTTCTAGACCTCCTGCCTTTTTGGATAGTCAGTGGCAGTTCCGGGTAGGTGCAAAATTCTAGCTACCTTCTTCTTACAGGCGGTGGGAAACCCCTGCCTAAGCACCAGAGCAAGTGGAGTGGGCAGAAATGGCACCATCACTTAATTAGACCTGAAAACCCTCTGGTCTTTCATGTTGCCTGCACTGCTGATGGCTGCTTGGGACCTGGAGCAGGATCAAAGAACTGACCTCGCTGCTTCTCAGCGGTTTTTGCACTCTCAAATAATTTAAAGGGTAAAAAACTCCATCCCTTAGCTGCTACCGCTCTTAACAATTACTCATCGTATTAGCTGTACCTCCCCAAGACAGTTCGCCTAACAAATGAATCTGCTGCACTGATATTCAATTCTTTGGAAAATTACTAAAGGTTTTCAATTATACATGCTTCTTTCCCTAAGTTTAAAATGATATGTGCATGCATTATGGACTCAAATTATTATTTGAGCTATTAATTGGAGATTGCGCTTGGCAGCAAGTTTTGTTGTTTTTTTTTTTGTGGTGCAACGCACGGGTACCCAGAGATAATATGATGACTGCATCTGTAGCAGCTTATAAATAAATAAAAATAAATTACGTTCTTCAAGAACTACTCATATTGAGCTATCACAATGAATCGACTTGATTGCAGGGACGTTTGCTGTCTGACCTTGCCCTTTGCCTGGTGCCTCTCTGTGCCATCCCTCTCGTCCTGGAGGATACCTTCAGCACCCTCGTGGTGTCCAGAGCATGAGCAGTACTACAGCTTTTTAGCATCCCGTCGATTTTTTGTGCTGTGAACAAAGGTTTATGAACCGTTCGGCGAAGTTCATTCTTCTCTAGTGTTTGTGCATTATCCGGGAGCGACCTGCTAGTTTTATGCCTGCACAAATACCTGCAAGGAGTGGTTCTGTGCCTGTATTGAATGAATAGATGTTTTGCAGGAGGGCTGTTATGTGTGTTTACTGTTAATCAGGTGAAGGCTCTACTAATTGGCAAAGCATTGTTTTAAATGTTTATCAGATAATCTGAGCTGGGGTGGGAAGAAAAAAAAAAAGTCTTTGATGTGTGAATTATTTGTGGACATTTATAAACATAGGGTAGGGTCACTCTGTGAGTGGTGAGTTGAGCCAGTGACACACACGGTGTTTAAATTGTTTATTCATAATACGGCATGAATGATAATACATGCTTTAACATGCACGTTACTGTGTTTGGAAAGGACCAAGAGAAGACATAGGCTTAATTTGTCAAAAACTCATCAGTCTTTTTTTTTTTTTTTTTTTTTTTTTTTTTTTGGTTAAGAGGTTTATTTCGATGAGCTCCTTTATTTCTACGAGCACTTTTCTGCACAGTGGTCCAGCCCTTTTCCTTCACACGTCTTCCTTACTGCGGAGCAGGTATTTGCTGTTCGAAGGGACGATGCTGGAAGCAGCCTGGCAAAAGCTCTCTCTGTGCCCATCTAAATTAGTTATCAGTTATGCAACCAGGATATGTACATGAGAGGGGGAAAATATCAACTCACAGGAGTAATTTCATTAGCAAGTTAAATCATTCCCATGTGTCAGCTGTGTTTTAGGGAAGACAAAAACTCTCACTAAACTGTTTTCTGTGGCTGATTGTGTCACTCATAAAGGCTGCCGAAATCAAAGGAGGCTATTTGAATCTTTCACACGGCCGCCTTTCTGTCCTGGTTCCCATGAAGTGCTCTCAAACTCATCGCATTTTTGGTCCGTCAGCCCAAATAGCTCTTGTGGCGTCTGATTTATAAGCTAAAATAGACGTCTCTGGGGCTCTCAGAGAATACAAATGGCTGCTTTTCCTTTTATTAACAAAATCTATTAACAGCAGTTGTCTCCAACATCTCCGCAAACAAAATCTGCTTCAGCCCCCTCGTCCGTCCGTGGGAAGGAGCTCATTTCGTAAATGGAAATGTGAGCAACTGTGTTTAAAGTGCTGCAGATGGCGTTACTATATGCTGCGTGCTAAACAGTTTCGCTGTAGAGAAGGAAGGGGTGCGTGAAAAACTCCACGTTTTCCCACTTTTCCTCATTTCCTTGTTCGTTATCCAAGCCATTATGGAACAGGATATACCTGGATAAACCCAAGCACAGTTGCACAGAGCAAAACGAGTCAAAGTTCATTTCAGAGCAGAAGTGAAACACAGGAAAACCTTCAAGTGAGGCTTCAGGAAGAGCTGAGGCACGTAAACCAAACTCCTGCTCCTTCTCCCTGGTCATCTGGCCAAAACTGACCTTGTGACTGTCCCGCTTCACACACGTGGTGGTTTGAACGTTCCCATGTGCAACGTTCATGTGCTTTCCAGGAGGATTTGGAGGTGGATCTTGTACTGGTGGTGGAGACACGGTGGTGTCACACGGAGGACACCGGTGCCCAGTGGATGGATAAATGTCCCCGTGCCTCTGTCCCTTCCCTGTGAGGGACAGCTCTTCACGTGACCAAGACACTGGGCTATACACTGGGTTTGGAGAAGCCCTCATAGACTGTGGCAGACGAATATCTCACTGCCTCTTCTCTGCTCTCCCTCGTATTGAAAATCCCAGTTGAGCTATTGAGATTCAAATCAGCGGCAGGCAGTTGTTTTGGGGCCGACATCATTGGGTTGTCCTTGAATCCAGGTGCTTATCCATCCCATGGAGGAGCCATTAGCATCTTGTCTGTGAACCACCCTGTAATTTCCCTTTCCCTCTCTTTTCTGCAGTGTTTGTATGTTTGAGGGTCCTTGTGCAAGACTTTAGTAGAGGGGCTGTGAGGGAAGGAGGGTTGGCTCTGCTAGGTCTAAACAAAAAGAACAGGTTGTAAATTGCTGTTTGCCGTTTTTCACTTTGATCTCATATTTAAGTGGTTTGAGATTTAGAGTCCACTCAGTAGTTGAGATGTTGCTTAGTTACCATTTTTGATATCGCAGAGAAAGAATAAATAAAACGACATTTTAATATTAAATGCTGTGGCTTGAGAATTGCAGATGTGCTCCCTGTGCATCAGACAGCCAAGTCAGAAATCCTCTTTTGAAAAATCTCAGATTCTTCTGTCCTTTTTAATCTTTAAATTTATTTATTAATTTACAACAGTCCCTTCGTTACCTCTGCTCTGCAGTAGAGAGTCCAAGACAGGGCATTTTGTTGGCAGGACCCGTTAACCCCAAGCATAAATTCTTGTTACTGGGACATGTCGTTACAGGCATCAAAAAGTCCAGCACTGCAGTAGCCACCACCCGCCTTGTTGCTCCTTGCTGTGGTGTCTGGGTCTGCAGCGCTATATTTTGACCTGCCACATGCTCATCATACTCACCGCTATACATTACCGAGCTCCCCATCAAGCTGCCTTAAGAGAGCAGACAGCTACTGCTGTTCAGTGAGGACAATTTACGGGCAACGCCTGCTTTTGAGGTGGATCTTGACTGCTGACCCTGTCTCATCCTCGCTGCCTTGTAACATAAGAATTAGGCATTCTTCTTGCTTCCCAAACCTGACATTTGAGAAGTGCACATGGCGCCAAGAAATCTTTCATTCTGCAGCAGCTGTCTAATCAGCGAAAAGGTGAATGTCTGTGCAGGCACATCGGAAATTTTCTTGTGTTACTGTCTGATTGTTGAAAATCTTCATATCTTTAACAATGGGCATATTTAGTACTATGTGGCATGCAGATGATATCAGTCCCTATTCCTCAATCAGGCCATTATGAGCTGTCCTGAAAGTGCTGGAGAGGGCAGAACACGAGACATAACCATCCTCCCCTCTGCGTCACGGGCTGCTTCATCTGCTAAACACAATTCGATGGGATGGCCGAGACCTCCCCTCTGCTTCTGTCTTTTGTCCTGATTTTCCTCTCGCATTCCCTCCTCTACACGAGGAACCCACTGATTCTGTTTTTTAATGACTTGAAAATCACTAACAATAAACAAGAAGGGTCTGGAAATTTTTACTTGCAGAACTATTTAGTCTTATAATTCCCATTTTTTTTTTTTGTCTCCTTGATTAAAGATGTTTGTTTGGGCTTTTTGGTGAGTCCTGGTAACAACGTGTATTCAGGCTTTCCTGGGTAAAGGCTGAACTTTCCTGGGTGGCCTTTACTGTGTAAGAAAACACAGCAAGAAACACAGAAAAAAAGAGATTAAATTATATAGTTCAGTAAGTACTTCATAATCAAGAATTATAAACTCCGGAAAGTTGCAGCTGGCATTTATATTTAAGAGAAATCTATGAAACGGCAAGGAACACATAGCTCAGGACTCTGAAGTGCCTTTCAAATCATTAGCGTTTAGAGATACAGACACGGAAATACTTTAACGGTGTGGTTGTTGCATACTGTCATCACATCACTTAGCTGGCACTATATTAGGTGCTGAAGATAACGCTAATTCATGCAAAGGCTTTCAATTGATTTTAATTCCTGCAGCAACATAAAGCGATGAAAAAGTTCCACCGCAGCCAGGAGACATCAGTGAATCTTTCCCTAAATATTAACAGCGATATATAAATATACGTATATACAGAGATAAATAGCTATAGACATAGATATTTTAAAAGCCTACGGTGCGTGTTTTCCAGTGACTAGAAATATCACACAGAAGGATTTTTCTGGGTTTCTTGTCAACAAACCACAATATTGATTGGTTTCTGGTACAAGGAAATTTTCAGGCAAAAGTCTACGTGGATCTGAAGCCGTGGCTGAAGATATCTATTCATCAGATTAAAATTCTTCCCAGGAATGACGCTGCAGTATCTTTCGAAGCAAGCAATGCACAGCGTGAGCCACCCACGGTACTAGTGTTTGTTTAGACTTAGGATGGACATTAAAACAAATGATAATTTATCAACATAGAGGAAATCGGCACTTAAGCTGTCCCCAGAAACCTTTTTTTCTGCCTCATGGGGGCACCATGGATCATTCCTAGGGCCTGGAAATGTCTCTTCCAGGTCTGCCCATCAGCTGGTTGTCTGCACCTGATTTGTCACCAGTGGAGAGAGATGAGTGCCAGTGGAGGGGAAAAACTCCCAACAGCTTCGGGAGGGAGGTGGGAGCCGTACCGTGAGCTCGGCTTTTCACCAGCCGAAGTCAACACGTGCCCTTGCACACCAGAAGAATCTGAGTTCCCCATTGTAAAAGCTGCTGCAACTAATTTTAAAATATTTGTGAAATAGATAGGAGCTTTGTCCTCTTCGTGGACAAGGTGCAATAAAGCAGAGCTAAAAGCCAGAGAGCTGCCTTAGTTCTGTCACTGCATTGCAAAGCTCAGCCTGTCTCCTCCTGAGAATGTGTCCCCTGGCATTTCTCTTTGAGCACTCACTTTCTCTTTTTCTAATTCTTTTTAGTTCAGCGATAAATGTATTCTTTTGATACTCCTGAGCTGAAGCCAGTAGGATAAATGCGTCCTTGTGATGCAGGATTTCTAGCTAAATTGACACCAGTAGCATGGGCAGAGGAACTCTGCATCTGCGGGACAGTAGAGCTTGACATCCTCGGTTCTGAGCAGATAAATCAAGATAAAGTATGAATTTCAAAATGGGAAAGATAATTTTGTTTTAGGATGAAATGAGCATGTAAAGTCACGTCGCAGAAGGAAATGGATCAGTTCTTGAGATGTACGTATCTGGTAAATGGTCAAGCCAAGGGAGTTGAACAAGTTACCCAAGAAGCTACCAAGTGCTGAGATACTCTGAGGCCATTTTTTAAAAAATTTATTTATTTTTTATTTTGATTGTTTTCTGTCTTTTTATGGAAGCACCACCCTCAAAACAGTTATATCTCATCAAAGAACGAACATTTGCTGTACTTCAATTTTAGAAACCAGACAGCATTTTTAAGCTGTTCGTTAGGGAATTTTATTTTCTTAGTTGACTTTGTTGTTGCTCAAATAACTTTAATGGGAGCGAGCTCATACTTCTCAGCTTTAAGCAACTAAACTCCAGTCATCTCTCTGAAGGTGAGACCTGTACTCTCTAGTTGTCCCAAACATATTTTGCAGCAGAATTATAAGCTATTAAAAAATAAGCTTTTACTCTGAACACTAAAAAAAAGTCAGCTCAGGTGGCAAAACCTTTCTTTCCTCCAGTAAAAACCTTTTTTGAAGATCTGGTTAATGGAAACCACATCATTCAAGCTTAGCTGGCTAACAATATCTGTCAGTTTATCCAGCAGTTTGGGAAATTAATCCATGCAACTTAATTGGCTTTATATATTTACATTTAAAATATTCGAAGGGAAACTCCAGTTTATCTGACGGGTCGCCCACGCTTCTCTTTGATGAGCCTCATCATGAATAAAGATGGCTTCAACTGAGTTTGGAAAAGAACCTGTAAGGCACTGGGGATCTCGCAAGTCTCCAGGTAAGGCAACTAATATATCAAAGTTTTATCTCCTGAGCTGGATTTTTCATAAATATTATGTGAAAAGAGTTGAGAGTTGATTTCTTTTTCCTTCCTTCCCCCCGCCTCCCTCCTCCATCTCTTGGCCATAAGAAGAAGCTATTCCTGTTCTGCCTGTTCACACATTTCCTCCAGAGCACACAGTCTGAGCTCAGAAAATCAACAAATAGCCTGACTTGTTGATTCCTGTCCAAACGCCCATGCCGTCCAACTCTGAGAGTGATTATGTTTATCAGGCAAACTGCACCTGCTGTGACACCAGCCATTCACATCTTATAAGAAGATGCTCAGTGGTTTATAAGGAGAATTTAGTGCCTGTTGCAAGCCAAGAAATCAATTTTCCAAGCCTCAGCAGACATCCAGACCACAGGTCCTTCCTGGAACCTAACTCAGATTGAATTATTGCTTCAATTCCACCTGGCAAAGATGATGTTAATGCAGAAGATGAGTTAGGAGAAAATAAATAGTGACTGCAGTAAAAATGCATGTGGATGAAAGAGAATGTGCTTAAATGAAATAACGTCTTTGAGATAGCATCACGTAAAATCAGGAGGCAGCTTTTAACTCAATAGGCAGGAAATTAGACATGTGATTCCTGTATTATGAAGGGCAGCTGCACACCTGATTCCCAGCAAGTTCTGACGAAAGTCGCCCCGAAGCCTCTTCTGGAACTGCAGTTTTTCTCTCAGGTGTGCTCCATTTTGGTTACGAGGTTAAGCAGCTCACCACGCCTCTACTAAATGAGTTTGCTTCCTCTGAAAACCACTCCTCGAGTCTCTAGATTTCTGGGGATACCCTAGCAACAGTTTTTTTTCGTGAGATTATATTTTCAGAGGGGCCACATGCATTGCCCTGTACCTCAAAATTAAGGTGCTGGGTGTAGTTTTGACGTAACAGCTGCAGGTTTCCCAACATCTCAGACTGTTGTGTATGAGGTGATGGTCCCCAACACATCACAGTCTCATGGTGTTTTGGCAGATAAAATGAAAAAGACATTCTTGGGTTTTATTTTGTGGCCTTTTTGTCTTTACACCCTCCCCGGCCAAGGTAAGGAGGTTCAGCTGAAGCAACGTCAGCAGCACCAGCAAGAGATGGTGAGCTGGTGGCCCCCCCGTGGTGGGCTGGCTGGTTAGCTCGGGAGGGCTGGTCCATGGTGAGCAGTTCAGGGTTGTTTTTAATAGTGATGAGCACACTGATTAAAGCAGCTGATGATCCACCATGAGCTTATGCAGGGAAAACTGGTATAATCTGATTTTATGCAACAATCAGCAACTAGCGACCATAAACCGTGTGGTACCTCTTGCCTATGCCTTGGTAGGAGAGAGAGGGGGAACATCACCCAACAACAGCAGTCTGCATGGCTGCTAGTGACTAGCCAGGTGTTTGCAGAGAGGAAGCTGGTGGAAGTCTTCATCAACCACTGAGGCAATGACGAGTGGAGGCAATTTTTTTAGATTTCGCTCTGGTTAAAGTAACACTGTAGAAAAGCTGACCAGAACAAATAACCTGGTGGATGTGAACGGGTGAAAAAAAGTAGGAGGAGAAACAAATAGAGGTTTGTCTTTTAAGGGCAGACTGAGAAATGAAAGGAATCAGTGAAATCACCTGGAGGGAAGAGTGAAGTAGAGCTGCAGTGGATTCAGTGTGGAGCTTTGGAAGCCAAAGGCACAAAACCGACTTAACATTTATGTCACAGGCGAAAGGGGTTTTTGCCATGACTGTGAATAAGCATCTTGGAAAGACTATTAGGAGTAAGTAAAGAGGTACATAGGCAGCAAGGGGACTGATCAGAAATTGAGGGTCACAAAGAGATCATGACTTGAAAGGCGACCTTGCTCAACTCAAGCTCAATTAGACTTGAGAGAGAGAGAGAGACTGGGTAGCCAAGTGAATCACCAATTATAAGTCTGATACCGAGGACTCCTATGAATTTTCTCAAACCAGGGATGGTACAGCATAACTGGAGAATAGCCAATGCCGTGCTTGGGTGCTTTTATTTAGGAAAGGGAAAAAAATGTGATGTGGGTGGTTGTAGCCTCCTTGTTTTGACCTTGGTACTCTACCAGATAGAGGCATCAAGGGAAATAAAAACTAGAGTAAAACGCACTGTGATGGACGGCAAAAGGTAGATTGTACTAGAACTAACCTATTATCTTCCCGTAGTAAGATAACTGAAGTGATATCTCACTTGATGGGAAATGTGGAAGAAATGACATTAGAGTGGATAATATGTTCTTAGAAGCACCAGTACAGTAGCTGGTGGTGTCAAGACACTCACTGCAAATGAGAAGAAAAGGACTGAAACATTTTTTATTGTATTCAAATCCTACTTTAGGCAGGATAATCCCATTCTTCCAAATATTTAAGTTTTCAAAAGGAGGAAAAAAAGAAGTTAAGGTTTGTTTTGCGTAGCCTCGCATTTCCCCCAAGAATTCCTTCCTACGTCTTCCATCCTCACAAGTCTGTGGCCAGGAGCAGAGAGCGGTATTGGGAACACCCCTGCCCTGGGTCAGGAGCAGGGCACGCACTGCAGGCAAGGACGGTGCTTGTTTGGCGCAGAAAGGTAGAGGGGGCGCTAGGAACACGCAGGGTAGCTTGTGGGAAAGCACAAGACAGCGCAAAGTAGAGGACTGGAAAGTCAGTGAGACTGTCTGGACCCACAGGAGAGGGCACAAGCAGGACCCCAAGTCTCCCTGTCCCTTTGCCTCGGGCTGCGAGTGGGATGGGGAACGGCAGCAAGGAGCTGGGCAAGGATTCCTGGGGCAAAGCATTGCGTGAATTGACAAAACTGGGACTTCAGGCCAGCTGGAGAACTTCAAAGAACTTTCTTTGCTGCCCCTTTGCTGCCACCGTGCTAGCAATACTGCTCACCACTTCTCCTTTCTCTCTGTGTATTGGCCAGACCCTTGTTTAGAGGCTCACGTGCCCACTCTTGTTGGATTGCTGCTGTAAGAAACATGATTATTAGTAATAAGGAGGAAAATCACATTATTGAGTTTAGAGTCAGAAACGAGGTTTTCAGCCACGATATGGGGAACAATGTCCATTAGCGTTACCCAGGTAAACTGAGGTGACTGCAGCCTGATCAGCATGTTTCCTTCAAGTAAAGCTGCCCTCTCCCAGTGCCCAAAAGAGCGTTTGTTCTGTCCTCAGAGCATTTCAAACACTGGGGACACAGTTGCTTTCGTTTAAATGACAATTCCTCCTCTTTTTTTTTCCTAATGAAACTGGCAACACAGCCAGTAAAACCTTGCCAGCGCTGCTCTGCTTCACAACAGTCCCAACTCCTCGATACGATGCTGAAGTTTTATCCCTCCAGCTTGCTGTGCGCTTCATTTGGGGAGATGATTCCTGAAGGGAAACCCGTCCTAAAAATAACTAAAATGTAGCCAGTTCCCCTACCCTAGGCAGAGTTACCTCCCAACACACAGAGGGATAAATCAAACCTCAGATTAGAAAACTACTGAATTTCGGCATTCAAACCATTCTTAGGCAGCGTTGGGGAACAGGAAGCAAAACACACCCCTGGCATCCTTTTAGTCCAGCTTCCCCTCAGGTTATGTTTTAGGCTAACCTCTCTCAGGGCCAATGAGGTAGTAAATTACGTATTTCTACAACATTGGCCAACGTCTTGCTAGGTGCTGGCTGGGCGCATCGTTGCTGCATCCCTGGGTTGCTCTGTCAGTGCTGCGGCTGTCGCTGCTGCAGACTCTTCAAAACAGGATGGCTGAGCCCTGCAGGAGTCCGATTCCTTATTCATCCCCTTCACCCACTGCAACTGGGGGATTAGGAGCTATTTTAAGCCTAACAAATTAAAAGGACTTGCACCAGGTTTTGCAGTCACTGCTATCCCAGGGCTCGCTTGATGCCGGCAAAACCAATTTCCAGTTCCCAGCAGGTTGTAGTGAGAGGAGAGGAAGATATCGGCCCGTGTGTACTGCAATAGCAAGTGCTTACAGCAAGGCTTGGTGCTGTTGAAAAAGTCATTGGATTATTACCAAAATTTGTCACGTTTTATTTCTCGTCTTTCAGCAGCGTCCCTTAGAAAGCGGCATAGGCAGTGGACAGCAGTCACGCTCAGGGTTTGCGGGAGAACTTGTGTTTATGCCCTGCCCAACACCTTGGAGGGGTGGACATGCCCTCCTCTCCCATAGAAATTATTGGTGTCAGCCCTCCTTAATTACTTCAGGCAAAATGAGTCAGGTTAACGAGGTCCTGCTGCTTAAAGGCTGACTGCTAACTTCTCTTAATTTGGCTGAAGTGGATTTAGGAGGACTCAGGCAAGTAGCTCTTGGGGCAGCTCTGGTAGAAGCATCATCTGCAGTCAGGGACAGAGTCTGGAAGAGGGTAAGCTCCTTGCTTTATGGATTAGTTTTTTTTTGTTTTGCTTGTTTTCTTTCTGTGTGCTGGGATCTTCTGTCTCTTGCTTGCTGGATGTTTTCTGCTGCATTGAGGACTCCAGTGGGAAACTGCAGAATAGTGATTAATTTTTTCCTCCAGAGGTGACTTGCACAAATGCATTTTTGGGGCAGAAGTAACAGAGCTGGGTACGGACAGCATCCTCCCTCCAAAGCAGTTGGTGTTTTACTGAGACAGTTTTTGTGTTGAATTTGCAAAGAATGAACAGACCAATCCACTTATGTTTCTGATTGAGCTGCTTTCTATTTTTGGCCTGGGTAGCCTATACAGATATGAATGTCCACTCAATTACTTTGCAAGCTCCTGTTTTTACCAGCCACCTGATCACTTACTCATTTAAATCCCAGATTGTAAAGTTAATATAATCTTGGTGCACCTTATCTGCTCAACGCTGGCTCTAACAGCACTGTCGTCCCTCATTAGACTCCTTAAATGTGACTTCAGTTAAATATTTGCATTAGTGGTTTGACAAATTATCTTTGCTTTCAGGCCTGCTGTGTTGTAGGTCTCTGAAATGACCCGGCCTCCTGATTATCCCTTTACCTAGGAAATTCTTTGGGAAGTAAGTAGGTTCAGGCTGTAGGTAGTAGAGAGAAATTTAGCATCACCAGGCTGGTTACGAGATCCAGCAGGATCAGTGTGATTTCCTAGCAGCAAGTTAAAAACCCATCAAAGGACCTCTCTTTTTTTTTTTTTTTTTTTTTTTTTTTTTTTTACCCAATACATAATATCACTAGCCCCTGAGTATCCCAGTTAAAGGATCCCTAGATATGCCCTATTTTCCCTTAAACCTCTAGTTCCTACCACCATGGGACAGGATTCACCGGGCTCTGGGGCAGCTATTTTTCTACATTTGGTAGTTAATTTTATTCAGCTGCTGCTTTCTTGGAGCCCACCCAAATCTCCCAAGCAGTGCAAACAGCTGCTGATCTGCAGCCAGCACGGGGTGTGCAGTGCTTCAAACTCTGCTCAGCTCCTGATCCCAGTTTCCTGGATTCATCAGGCTGGTTTAGTCAGTCTGAAGGACATTTTAGCCCTGAAAATGCCAGCGGTGATGGATGCTGACCTGAGTGACCTGCTTTCCTTAAAGATTTGTGCAGCAGGTTGCTTGAGGTTGAGGATGATGCCTGAAGAGTTTTCTAAAGGAAAGAGGATCTGCACATTATTTCCTTGTGTTGCTGTAGCCTCTCTGTGCATGAGGGCTTGCTCAAATGATAGATGAAGGGTGTGCCAGGTTGTTTTTTTTTCCTTAAGCATGTGCATAATGGATGATGTAGCTCATATACTTGGTGTTGGGTATTTTTTTGGGGCTAAGGCAGTGACTCTTCTCAGACACCTGGGCAATAAGCACAGGAAACCAGTCATAACAGATTTCGGGTTGTGTGTGCCGTGAAATAAGTTAATATTTTAACCAGGATGGGGAACATTGGGCTGGAGTGCAGTGCTGACTAATCACTGGTGAGTTGGGTGTGGTAAGCAGCGCTCAGAAGGCCAAGATTTTGTTGGTATTAGACCTTCAAAGAAATCCAGCTGGCTCTAGAAACAAAAGCTCTTCTCATATTTTCTTGTTTTCTTTCCCAGTGAAATCTATACCTCTTTATATACAGATTTGATGAAAAAGTAATGAATGCATTTACCACTGTACTTCCTTACCCCAAAGGAAAACAGAATCAGAATTTCTGCCTCCTATTTTCTTTATAACGTTTTTGTGTTTGAACTGCTAAATGATTGGCATCACAGTAAGGAAATTGATTTTTTTAATTGATTTTGAGTCACCTGACTGAAAGACTCCAGGTTTGGTTACAATGACCATAAGATGGCCATGGATTCGCTTACACCCATGTTGTGGTTTAACCCCAGCTGGCAGCTGAGCTCCACCCAGCCACTTGCTCACCCTCTCCGGTGGAATGGGGGAGAGAATTGGAAGGGTAGAAGTGAGAAAACTCATGTGTTGAGATCAAGACAGTTGAATGTGTAAAGCAAAAGCCAACAGGTGCAAGCAGAGTCAAAGAAGAAATTAATTCGCCACCTCCCGTTGGCAGGTGGGTGCTCAGCCAGCCCAGGCTGGCCGGGCTCCATCACGAGTAACGGTGACTTGGGAAGACAAATGCTATCACTCCATGTGTCCCCCTCTTCATCCTCCTTCTCTCAGCTTTGTATGCTGAGCATGATGTTGTATTGTCTGAGATATCCCTTGGGTCATTTTGGGGTCAGCCCTCCCTGTCCCCTCCCAATTCCTTGTGCACCCCCAGCCTGCTCACTGGTGAGGAGCAGCAAAGGCCTTGACCTGCAAGCACTTCTCAGCAATAACGAAAACATCTCTATATTGTCAACACTGTTTCCAGCACAAGTCCAAAACACAGCCCTATGCTAGGTACTCGAAAGAAGATTAACTATACCCCAGCCAAAATCAGCCCTTTCTCCACCCCTTGTCCCATGCCGTTGATGTCATGCTTAGGTCCCACCAATAACATCCTTGTTAACCACCACCCCCTTCCCATCCTTTTACGTAACACGCAGAGATCATTCCCTGAGACTATGGGCCACCTCTGTAAAATGCCCACTGAGTTAATTTAGTCTGTGGCTTTGGGCTCTGCCTGTTCTGGTGATGTGTTGTGCGGAGTCACTGGGCACCAAAGCCAGCTCGCTGCCACCTTTGCGCTGCTGCTTGTGAGGCCTCTCCTCTGCCGGGTCCAGGTGGTTCCTGATGTAGTAATTCTGATGACATGTACCTCAAATCCCAGGTTACAACAATTTAAAGGTCTGTTTATATACAACAATATAAAGGTCTAAACTGTCTATTACAGTCTCCACCTTGTCTGGTTTAACATCACATCCTCCTCTTGCCCCTGCTCTAGCTTGGATGTATCCACAGACTTCTGTCCCTTAGGACGTACCCGCCCCAAGTGGAGCCTTATCCATGAGCCTCAGCACCTCCAGGGGTATCCCTGCTGCAGCACGGCCTTATCCACAGTTGCTCTGAGGTTCACCTGCTCCGTGGTTCACAATGCCTCCAGAAATGTACCTGCTCCAGCGTGGCCTTACCCACAGCCGCAGTCCCCTCGGGAGTAAACCTGCCCTAACAGGGCTGCAACCCCTCTAGGGCTGTCCCTGCTCTGTTGTGGGTGTATCTGTGGCCACTTCGAGGAGCTCCAGCGTGACTTCATGCGCAGCCACTGATGCTTCAAGGACTTATTCTCGGGCTGCAATCCCTTCAGAGGCACACCTGCTGCGGCCCAGACAGAACCGTGGCCACATATGCTTTGAGATGTACCTGCTCTGGCATGGGCTTATCTACAGCCACAGACACTCTGGGGTGTTCTGCTCTTGTGTGGACTCGTCCACAGGTCACAGTCCCTTCGACTCGAGTTCACGCTGGAGTTCCAGCCCATGCAGCGCGGCAGCACAGAACCATCAGTGATGCCCAGGCGCGTGGCCGTTGCTGTTATCGAAACGTTCCCAGGCACAGCAGAGTCAGACGATAAGCGCTACAGCAGTAGAGCAAGCAGCAGAAGCAAAAAGCAGCCACTAACGAGCACTAGACTCTAATTTACAGTGAGGCAAGCAAGCCCCGTGGCAAGTACAGGAGCCCGCCCAATTAATAGCTAAACAGCAATAACAGCTATAAATCTGATCTAGCACATTCTAATCAAATCTGTTGTTATCTCAAACCCTTTGAGCCCCACGTTGGTGCCAAAAAGGGCTGTTGTGGTTTAACTCCAGCTGGCAACTTAGCCCCGTGCAGCCGCTTGCTCACTCTGCTCTGTGGGATGGGGGAGAGAATCAGAGAAGTGAGAAAACTCAAGTATTGAGATAAAGACAGTTTATTAGATAAAGCGAGAGCTGCATGTGCAAGCAAAGTGAAACGAGGGATTCATTCACCACTTCCCATCAGCAGGGAGGGGTTCAGTCATCCCCAGGACAGCAGGGCTTCATCACGTGCAACGGTGACTTGGGAAGACAAATGCCATCGCTCCAAACGTCACCTTCTTCCTCCTCCTTCCCTCAGGCGCATGTGTTGTGCGTGATGCCATATGGTCTGGGATATCCCTTGGGTCATTTGGGGTCAGCTGGCCTGGCTGTGTTCCCTCCCAGCTTCTTGTGCACCCCCGGCCTCCTTGCTGGTGGGGTGAGGAGCAGAAAAGGCCTTGATGCTGTGTGAGCACTGCTCAACAATAATGAGAACATCTCTGTGTTGTCAACGCCGTTTCCAGCAAGAATCTGAAATATAGCCCTGTACTCGCTCCTGTGAAGAAAATTAATTCCATCCCAGCCAAAACCAGCATAACCCATGAAGGGAGAAACCTTGCACCAGGCAGCAGTGAAGCCTGCCTCTCCTTTTGCTCCATTCTGGGTTAATACACTTCAGGGATCATCAGAAATGACAAATTCATAACTAGCAATTGTTCTTCCCTGAGGGGTGGAGACTGCAGTGTTCAAGGGAGATAATTTCAACTGAAGATGTAACGGGACTTGAATGCCTAATTCCTCTGAGCAGTCCTTGCTTGCCCATGTAGGTCTGGAGTCAGTGGAAGGAGGGTGACTGTCACGGGCTCTGTGCTGAGTCCTTGGTGAGGAACCCGTTGAGGTCCATGCGAAGACGGTCTCTGTCCATTTAGCACCTACTTGCCTTCACTGCTCCGCTGCTTTCTGTGTTAATGTTGTTCTGACTCGGATGCTCTTCCACCTTCTGCTGTTCACACTTCACTGCCTACTTTGAACCTCTCTGCTTGCTCACACCCACCTTCTCATCCCCGGGCTTTTACCCAAGCCCTGTTCTCTGCTTCTCTCCCTGCTTCTTGTCCCTTTTCTTTCCTCGACTCCTCACCATCTGAGAAATACTATTTCCCAGTCCTATGCTTTGCCATCTTTTCCCGGACACTTTCTGCAGATGGGGGAGGCAGTGGTGGTGCAGGTCTTGTTATGGTGTTGATTTTAATGAATTAAAGCCATTATTGACCCCCCCCAGCAGCTTCATGACTCTACAGGCCACTCGGATGAAGAGGCACGCAAATGGCTTTGAGGTTTCAGTCTTGGCGCTGTGCTCTGAGTGTATAGCCAGGAAGAATTGCCAACACACCTATCCGAATGCCCCCGTGTAGCACCCGGGCTTGTGGTGGTTAAAACTCCGTTTGCAGCAGGAAGCTGTATGGAAAATGCTGCCTGTGCTGCCAGTGTGGTCTGGGGGAGAAAGATGAAACGGAAAAACTTCTCTTTTCCTTCGGCTTTATTTTCTGCTGTCCCATCTCACAATACACTCAGAGGTGTATGAATGATTAAAATTCTGATTACTCATATGAACGATGTGGAAAAGAACAGCTTTGGAATTAAAATTCAGAGAGAAATTGAATCCCACAACAGAATCTGCATCTATATTCAAGATATGCTAATATGCTGTTCCATGAGATCTTTGACTTCCATCAGGAAATCACCTAACAATAAAAGCTCAAAAATATATACAGAAGGGAAGGCAAGTGAGGAAGCCAGTTGATGGCATCGACAAGGTCTCGGTACAGATCTAGACAAACCTGATTGATAGCTTATTTTTTAAGGATTTTAAGCCGTTAATCCAGTGCAAGTGTTTGCGTCTGGTTTCTTTTTGTTATCTCTCTCTTGGTGTTGGCACAGCGAGTGAACACAGGCTCTCTCTGGGTTTTGTGAGTGTGTGTGTGTGTGTGTTTTTTTTTTTTTATTTTTTTTTCTTCCCTGGCATGATCTTGAAGTTCTGAAGGAATGAGCTGTTCTAGACAAAACAGTATGTTTCTAATTTAGTTTATTTATTATGTAACTGAATGTAACTGCTAATAGAAAAACAAGTCATTACTGGCTGATGTGCCTAGTTAACAAGAGCAAAGACCAATTCAACCACACAACTCCAGTTCTTGCGTTTAGTAACATCACTTGGCTTTTTGATAGGCGTGACAGGAGCTTGTTAGTTATTTCTTACTGCAGAGCCATGCGGTATTTGGCACGGTTACAGGAGAAAACCTTCTCAGCACAATAGGTAGTGGAAGTGCTTGACTGCACAGAAGTCGCCGGGGCTCGGTGCCTCGTGAAACTGTCTGAGTCCAGATGTTCAAATATCTGTGGGCAATTAAGCCCGTTGATTATTGTGCATATTAAGAACTTGTGCGTATTTAAGTGTCAGGGCCTTTGTCGTTAGAGAGGTCTCTGCCGTTGAGTGACAACCTCTCGTATAATTTTGCTGGCAGTCTTGCCCAAAGCAACTGAGTGCTAGCAGCAGAGAAGATGTGCGTTGCTGGGTATGAAGATTGTTAATCGGCTGGCCCTGTGGGAGATGTTGAAGAGTTTTTTTTCAGACCTAAAGTATCTCCAGAAGATTTTTCTAAAGCGAAGAATATCAAGTAATTGCCTTATGCAATATGCAAAGCACTTGATGGCAAACAGTCGAACTGTTGTTCAGGGAGGAGCGATCTCCAGGGTGCCTGCAGGAAGGGGTGTGAGGGGAGGGACTGCTGGGTCACTGCTATACTGTCCGACATCTAGCTGTGATCCAGCTGATTTATACGTTCTTCTTAATATATGAGCTGAATAATTGAATTATTCAGAGTGGCTGCCCTCTGCTATAGAGTGGGGAGGGACTGCAGCTTTGCGCTGCAGTGCTGCAGGTAGATGCAGTGGAAGTGCATCATCTCCCAGCGTTTGACGGTGTGCCGTGTTTTAGGAACCTGGAAGCAGGAAAATTGCTGTTTCCATTTCAGAAGCAAAGGGTCTTGTATGCCGAATAGGTTCTTTCGTGATGCCTGTAGGTACTCTGATCAAATCTTGGGGTTTGAATGCTCCTGGGTTATACTGAGCAAAAGAAGTTTGCAAGCTGTACTTACAAAACTGTAATAATTTCATTGTATCTATTAATTCTCAGTTCTGCTCTTTAAACGCTCCCATTTGCCTTTGACAACTATGTGACATGCCCTGGATTTTTCTAGAGTCACTTAGCTACTTTTCATGTGAAATCATTGTATAAGAACTACTACATTCTTTGGCACGTTTGTTTTTTTTTTCCAAATCTGGAACTATGCACTCATCTCTCTGGCAACTGAGGTAAGATAAGACTAATTTCCAGCCCTCACCCATAATTAAAAATCATCCAGGTTCAATCTTCCTTAATGACTGTAATCCATTGCACTGTATCTTCGCAGTGATAAATGATTCAATAACAAGGGTTTGTGTTCATGGTTGCACTTGTGTAGCTCGTTCTTCCTGGTGCTTTCCAGTGACTGGAAGTGTGAACACTGACAGAAAAAGCAAAAATCTTTGGCTCTTTATTCCTTGCTCTACCACCTCAAAAGCATGGGAAACTGTTCCTCTGGAGTCTGCCCTGCTGGCTAGGTTCCTCTCCCACATATGAATGTGTGTCTCAAACTCCAGGATGTTTTCTTGCCTCTAGAAATTTGCATGGGCCAATATTGGTTGGTTTTATGTTGGTCACCATGAAGATTAGGAGAACTTGCACTGCCCAATACAAGGGTCTGGAGTGGCAATTGGTAGAATCTAAATCCCAAATCCTGACAGGCAACTTATTTCTAAGGACTGCTGTGTCTGTATATTAAAAAAAGAAAAAAAAAAAAAAAACATCCATCTGGATACTCCTACATCCTGTACTCTGTCCTATTTATAAAAGTCATCCTGAGCTTATATGGCACAGAAGGACAGTAATATTCCAATATCCAAAAATAAACCCTACCCTGACTAGTCTGCTTGAGACCTGGGGAGTTCTTGGCTGTCTGAAATGTTTGCGATGCGGAGGAGTGCAAAGCGAGAGTGTGGTCAGCAGCCCTGGAGTCTGCTTTTGTGAATTGAATTATGAATAAAACACCTTTAGTACTTGAGAGCTTAAAATACGTTGCCGCCAGCGCTCATTTAGGGCGTAGATGTGGAATACATCACATTTGCGTGCTGCGGCAGGGGTAAGGTGAGAGAATGTAATTTATTTTCATGCTTTCAGGTCAAGGAGAGACTTTGCTGCTGGTAGCATCTGCCCAACTGTGAGAGTCTGCCTTGTCCCCATACTCCAAACATGAGGGCTGGAAGTCTCTTAGGTTTCATTTTGACATACAAATATCTCAAATTGCAGGTAAACAACCCACACTCTGCAAAAATTTTAATGGCTGACTTGTCAGTAGGATTGTTTCATAAGCTTAGACGTGTTTCATTTGCCTTTTTTTTTAAAAAAAATATTTGATACTTTGTTTCTGGGAAAGTATTAAACAGCTTTTGGATCTTCTGCAATTAATAAATAAATAAATAAAAAATAGCCTGGTCCTCTTAACCTCTTCGGAATTATTCAACGAATTTGAAATTCTTTATGGAAAGAACATTTCCCCAAGACTACTTGGAAATTATCTAAATTTTAAGCCAATCTAATTTCTTTATCCGAGTTTCACAGTTATCTTAATTCATGTACCAGACGTGTTTGGGTTTTTTTTCTTCATAATAACATGCATCAGATTATGTATTTGAGAAACTATATGATGTTTTGCACATGCCGTTTCCTCTTTTCCTAAGAAAACAAAGTTCCTGATGTTTGTTACCTTTCCTCTTTCCCTTACATCCAAAGCAATAAATCATATATGGGCCCAGTTCACTTAAACTGTAGAAAAAGGAAATTCAGCTGCTCTCAAAGCTGTGGAAATTGGAGAATGGTTGATGCTAGCATGATCTTAAACAGAGGACTTGTAATGCTAGTACCTGGAGGACTTGGGTGCTAGTAACCAGAGGAGTGTAGAGAGTTGCTTTTGGTCATTCCCAATGTGACCATTCAGACCCAGGTTTAATTCCATGTGTATCTAACGAATTAAAGCATCTATTCTTTTCCTTCCATCGTGACTTATTTTCTGTTATTCTAAGCGTGGTTCTATCATGGTTAAATTTTTACTCAATAGTTAAATAAAGAAAACTCAGGGACATCAAGCCTAGTCTTTTTAAATTTATTGTACTTCCTGCTGGCCCAAGGATGCTCAGAACTTCATATTTAAGATATTTGAGAGCAAGGATGTTTTGATATATGTGATGATTTTTTCTATACCTCCACCTACTTACAGTCAACGGAGCCAAGTTGTGTTTCTTCTGCACCGAACCAGGAATCTTATTCCAGGTGTCATCATACCCAGCTGCTTTTCATTCCTCTATTTGTCCCAGGGCACCTACTTCTCCTCTCGAGTCAAACATGGCGCGGGATATGCACTTGCTGGAACAGTGCCTGACACACAGAAATGATGCTGGACGTCCTCAGAGCTGCCAAATGGCATTCAAACCTGGTAGCTTGGCATGGGAGCTGGGAATTTTGTGGTACCCTGCCATAACTGGACACGGCTTTCATCTAATCATCCTGGGTGGGTATCCCTTGCTGTTGGAGATGCAGGGGAAGAGGAGAGAGGGCGCCATGTACGGGTGGTGGTTTTGGGGATTCTCCGGTGCTCGAAACTTGTGATTAGGTTTATTAACATAAAAAGAGTGTGTGTGAAGGAGAGTGAGTGGATCTGCTGTCTCGGTGGCGTTGGAGGATGTGTCTGGGTCTGCTCATGCTGCTGCCTCACGGCTACGTCTCCCTGCATCAGCAGGGACAAGCGTCTGGGAGCAGCTTTTGGGTGCCTGGATCTCATCTAGATTCTACATTCAGTCTTCGAGGCTGTGTTCATAAATAAACAAAACAGGGTCAGGGAACTTCCTTGGGCCCTGAAGTAAGCAGCTGTGGTTAGAAAGTGAAAATTACTGAAATTTTCTGCTGAGAAATACTGACAGAGAAATTGCCTGGGAGCTGTAAGCCTGGGAACTAGGCACTGGAACAGAAATATCATCATCATCGGGTGATACAGGTGAAAAATAGAAACTGACAGCATTTATTCACTTCTTGAAGTGGTGGTGTCCTATGACCTCCTATGTCTCTACGAAATAAAAAGGACTTTTTAAAAATAAGTTCAAAATGGAGCCTTTCTCTTCTTATGCTTCACAATCTTTTCATCTCCTAAAGAATTTGAGTTCTGTATGAACTGTCTATGAGACCTTGGACCCTCACTGGGGGGATGCTCAGCAAACTCCAGATTCTGCGATGTGGATCATCTTTTGAAACGAGGCGCTCCGTTATCTTATTGGTCCAATTTTGGGATCAGTTTGGTTTGTCCCCCCACCTCTGGGAAGGTTTGGTCCCCCTCTGCGATCAGTTTGTCTTCCCTTTTGGGGTGGTTTGGCTACTTCTGAAATCTGATTGACTTGATACGGGCATTATCTATCCATGTAAGCGATCCATCATAGATGTTAAATAGATGTTTAAATAGATTATTAAATTATTATTATAATTTAAATGTTAAATAGATTTAACATAGATGTTAAATTTGTAGTAACCTGTAATAGTATATACCTGCTTGGTTGTTGCTTGTCACGGGTTGCTGCTGTTCTTAACTGCTGCTGTCGTATTGACTGATGCTATATTATTGATATCTGATAGTAATTTGTAATAGCTTGAGATAGATATATATCTGTTTGCTTTATTGATCGTACGTGTACTTGCTGCTGGTGATTTTTCTTTTTTTTTTGGTGGTATTTGTGGTAGTCTGTAATAAAGTAGAGAAATTTAGAGGATAAAAGCCTCAGTCCTGTGTATTAAGGAATCCTATGAACCCACAGCTGATCTTTATGCTCCTGCAGATGGGGTAACCCTTTCTGTCACGGCAGGCTCTTCTCTGCAGCTGTGTATCTTGTGTAGATGCTGGTGTGTCCCTTGCACAGCTTCGTACCAGGCAGACAGCGCAGAATGGTGTGTGCAAAAGGCTGGTTTCTGGGCGGTTTCAAGCTGGCCACTCTGTTTTTTGTTGGCATTTTGTGTTGGTGGTTGTGGTTTTTTTGTTTGTTTTTTTGGGTTTTTTTTTGAGATGAGAAAGTGTAAGGACAGAGACATGAGTACATGAGTTGTCCTTTCCCATGTAGCTGCAGGCGAGGGAGCAGTGCTTGGCCAAATATTTTTTTTTACTACTGCGGACACAACTTGAAGCTTTAGCTGGAAAATCCTCCCACAAATGCTAGGCAAGATTCATGGGTAGATTTTATTCATGTTCAGCTCTGCCACAACTACGTCTTTCCGTCAGTGTTTTCTGTCTAATCTAGCTAGAGCTGATGTGTTGAGCTGTACGTATGGAGACTTGCACGAAAACTAGGCTCTGTGAATTGTAGCTGAATCTCAAACCAATGACTATGCCTTGTTTCCGTGCTCTCTTCCAGTGGTTTGGTTATTGATCCGGGATGCACAAGGTCCTGCTTCAGATCTGTGAGGCAGGCTTTGCTCCACAATATGTCCCTTTCTGTAGGAGCAAACCTTACATGTTAGCTGATGAACAATGCTCTCTTTTGCTCAGCAATGTGAAGCAGAACAACTATTTACTGAGGATGTGAAGGAGGATGAGTAGTTTCTAGGAGGCCAGGTAAAGGCAATCACCTGGGATAGGGTAACGCAGGTCATAGCTCTAGACAGGGTTAAACAAAAGTCGTCAGGAGAGGGATTAAGAAATAGTTGAGAGAGTTTTTTGAGTTGTCTCTTGAGGACAATTTTAGAGGAAAGCGGGAAAAGAGTTCGGCTCAAATGTCTTCTGAACCGATCAAGTAGGAAAGGGTTTTGAATGGAGGTAGCACCATTAGCTCTGGCAATTCCTCCTGAGATATTTATTCTGCTTTTATTGACTATCAAAATAAAATGTTTTATTTAACTTGCAGTAAGTTTCTCTCTGCCCCTCAGTGAGTGCCATTGGTTTGACTAACAAACCAAAGAAATCAATTATTCTCGCAGCTCTGTGCAACATAATTCACTCTCCTACCAAAATCACTTAAGAGTGTTTAAACTGTGGTGAAATAGCATGAGGTCGTTTGCACTAAAATGCAACGTACGATAGACAAATCGGACGAATATCGGATAAAAGTATTAGTGTTCATGTCTAACATCTGGGGAATTGTGTGATCATTATATGGTTGGTTATTGCCTAAGGGATTCAAAAACTCCTCACGCCAGAGATCTCCAAATGCCTCTCTCTTGGCAGCCCAGGACCATGAATTTAAAGGTCCATATTAGAAGCCTTGGAGCAGATTGGGTCAACCACTGTTGTCTTGTGTAAATTCTGTATCACGGGAGTTGCTTTGAGAGGTGTTCACGTAACTAGGTGTGATGTTGGGAGAAGACCTGAAAAAGTTGGAGCCCTGGGTATAAGGTATGAAAAAACCCACTTCCATACCTTCAGGCAGAAGCCCAAAAGGAAGGTGAAGGCTCTTTCCACCCAGTGTGACTTGGTGTATGATTACCTGCCCTCTAGGCAACAGGTTATTTGTTTACTCACAATGCAGGGAGATAATGGTTTTCAGAGACAATCCTGCCTCTTAGACTCATGCTATACAAGCTGCAGGAGCTCAGGGATGTTGGTCTGTGGTGGAAAATGTTATAGTTGAGCTCCATCTCCAGGTTAGCCACACCTTGCTGGGAAGGAGAAACATCTTGGGACAGAAAACAGATGATGGCCTTGTATCCCTTGGGATTGGGGATCCCACAACAGTAACAGGCAGGAATTCAGTGCTAGGAGATCTTGTTATCAGGCATTGGATAACTGGATTTATAAAATCAGTGTCTTTTCAGCTTGGTGCAGAAGATCTTTGGTGAGGGGAGGTAGTTCTGGTTCACAGTGCTGAAAATTATAAACGCTTGTGGTCCAAGTGGATGCCAGAAATGTTGGGGGGATTGGAAACTAGCCTTGGAGATGAAGTATAAACTGTTAAATCGGACTGTAGAGATCTGGATTATAATGTTGAAGTGTTCGCATTGTCCAGAGTTGTGCACTGGACCTAGTTCAAGATATACCAAAGATACCCTTTGTCAGTGACCAGAACTCTTTCAAATTCAGTGCATTGTGCTTATTGCATGTACAGAATTAGGCCACTTTTTCGAAAAAGAAACAACTAAAATGGTAAAACGTTTGTGGGTGGAATGGATATTTTTTTAAAGATGCCACGTTAAGAAATATCCAGCAAATGTATACCATGAACTGAAAAGGGCTTTAGGAGTCTAAAAGTTTACTTTCTAGGCTTCCCTTTATAGTGAGTAGGAGGAGAGACACAAAATGGAAAACTTTTCCAACTTCATAGAGGAAGAAATTATTGTCTTCAAATAACACCAAGTATCAACACTTTGTAAGAACCACGAAGCTTCTTCAAAATCTGTAAACCTGCTTAAAGTCGAGTGAACGCTTGTGATGCAAAATGAACCTGGGGGAGATGGTGGTGATGAGACGGGGAGGGATAATGCTGTATCAGAAGATCCGTCATAATTTTCTGCATCGCTTTCACATGACAGAGCTTTGACGATTTCTTGTACAGGAGCCTTCCTCTATGAAGGGTAAATGGTATTAAAATCTAGTGTCAATACAAGTATTTGGAGGGAAATGATAAAATGAAGTGTTAGGCCCAGGTACTTACCACCTACTCAAACCCCACAAAACCTCAAATAAAAAATGACCCAGTCATTAAAGTAGTAGATAACTCTTCCTTTAGGAATCATTCCAATAATTAATTACTATTGGAGGAATTAATTAATTTAAAGAGAGCTCAGGGGACTGAGACATTGTAGATCATTAAGTCTTTCTTTTGAGACTTGTAAACCAGTTGGAAGTAGGACAGTATTGATTGATAAATATGATACGACAAAAAAGAAATTAATAACTTTTGAGTGAGTTTATATAGTAAATAAATCAATAAAGGCAATCCAGGTATTACCTACTAGAAGGGAACCAGAGTGACTAAACTGAGATCTTGGTTTTTCCTTCCCCCAGTGCCTCTACACGGAACCGTAAGTTAGTGAACCATTTGTGTCTCCGGTTTGTTTTCCTCCCTTTATGTGTTGGTATCCAGAGGGAGGAACGGGGCTGTTGCTATCCGTCACCCGTACGGTTGTATCTCCCCTGGCTGAAGTTCAGGGCAGATCTGGTATCTCTGCAGAGGTTGTTCTGTTAGAAGCGTTCGTCTCGGAAAACCGTTAGGTAATGAATTAGAAAACAATAAGGAGATCTGGATTTAAGCAGAGTATGCGGTTGGTCTGCAATTTTACTCAATTAGTCCTTTTTAATTTTGTTATGGGGAATGGTTCAGTTCCTGATCAGCAGCGTGATGCTCCAGGATTAATTTAACCTGTTTTCCCTGGAATGAGGATGCACCAACAACTCGTGCTCTGCAGATATGGCTGCAACACCTGATGGCGGCGCTCACTGCAATCAGGTGAGAACACCAGGGAATGGCTACCTAACAAACCGCCTAATCAAAGCTCCATTGTACTCTCAGAATTCATGCGATACTGAGTGCTTCAATTAATACTGGGCATTTTGTGGAAATCTTACGTGTTTCATTAATTTAGCGACAGTTCCTTGCAGACGACTACCAGTAGCAGTTGCAACAAAAGTGCTCGGAACTTGTTCAGAAGTGATTTAGGCATAGCTAGAGTCTGGATGTTTAATAAAACATCTGTTATGCGTTATTCCCCCGCATCCACAACTAGTTATATTTTTAAAGATTAAAGCGTTGGCATTCTTGACTCATGTAAGTTTGATCTTTCGAACGAATACTTCCACGCACACTGAGAATGTGTATTAATCTGAGCGCTGAGTTTACTTAAGCAGGAAGTATATATGCAAACGCCTTTGTGTGTGCAAGACGCGCATTTGCATAGCTAAATGGAGGAGTTAGAGCTCAGAGATACTGCAAATGTTTTTGTGCTTGCGCTCAGCAGACGCATTAGTTTCCATTTCTAAAAAAGGAAATAGTTTATCTCGAGTAGTGTAAACAAATCTGTTGTATTTTTTTCTTTTTTACAGAAGTAATCGAGACCTACTTTGGGAAACTCTGGTTAATATCTGAGCCAGTACCGTAGCTGGTACTCAAAGGTATTTTGGTTTCAAACAGATATTTTTGGTCGGTAGGAGTTTTATGATCTTAGCGCTGGGATCTGGCACGTGTGGGTATATTTGTCTCAGTGCGGCAAGATGCTCAGAATGCAGTTTGGTGTGTTGGGGAACAAATCACGATAGCTCACTCTGTGGGGTGCCAGCATCCCGATTTGCGAATTACCCCAAACCTGGCACTTGGATTTTTTTCCGAGGACTTCAGGTGCTTCTTCTGAACCCTCAAACATCCTGTACAGAATCACAGGACCATTCAGGTTGGAAAAAGACCCTTGGGATCATCGAGTCTGACCATCAACCCGACTCTACAAATCAGTTGCCAATTGTCCAGCTGCCTCCGTGGATCATCATCCGGCCTTCCCAGGTTGTGATGCCTTGCTACTTAAGGACAATTCGCAAATTTGGACTTCTCAGCGGGCAAAAATCAAAGTCCATTGAATCTAACTCCATGTAATCTGAAGGAACACTGAATTTCCGAAGCCTTTGACACGTGTAGTCTGAGGCTTATATACTGAAGCCAAAAAGCCCCTTTATTTGAAAAGAAACTTCCTTTTTCACTCTCTCTCTAATCTGCTTTCACTGTAAGTTGGTTTCCAGCAACTGAGCTGAAAAGAAAACCGAGCCATTTGCCTGAACCTAAATATGTTTTAGATGCCTAAGTGCAATGGATTTTTGTGCTGAATCTTTACTTGGAAGAGATGTCTAAATGTACTCCAGTATTAGCAATCTGAGACTGAATGAAAGACATTTTTTTTCTAGTTGTTTTTTTTTTTTTTTCTTTCTGGGTTGACAGAAGCCTCTCCCTGCCCAAAATTCCTTCTCAGTTTTAGAGCCGTGCATCTGGTATTTAGGCAACCAGCCCTCTCCAGTTAGCATAAAGGGAATTTGGGGATTTGACTCAGCATCTGATTTCTGTACCAGGAAACACTTGTGCTTAATTTGGGTGCTACTTCAAGAAAGTCTAAGCGTCATTGTAGACCCAATATTTTTCTGATTTTTTTTCTGAATTTTCCTTTTCATCCAAACACTAAACTACACTTGCTCCCTCTTCGCTACTCTTTTAGAAAACACATGTGTGGGTGACAAACATGTGATTGCATATAAACATGGCTGATGAACTGTCAAATGTACGCAGTGTTCTTCAGTTGATTTAAAAACACAAGCAGTCCCATCTTAAACGTTGTCCAGACAGGAGTAGGCCCGAAAGAAAATTGGATATAATCTCTATAATACTTGTAGAGCATTAAAAATAAAAGCCATCCCGACATCGGCAACGTCACTTGTCAAAATCATAAACCTAGTTTGTTAGATGTCATCTTTGAAAGCTTTTTTTTTTTTATTTTTACAAAGTCATTCATTCTTCTAAAGCCCTCATTTTTAGTAGCACTCTTCAAAATGTTTGATTTGTAGATGGTTTTTGCCAAGGCTTGTACCTTCTTTCGAGGCACACTCTAATTTTGGCATACTGCTGGCAAAGCGCTTGCCACTCTGTAGGTTTCGAAAACTGGAATTGAGTATTGGGCAGTTTATCACTGAGAAGATCAGACTGGATCTGTTTTACCCTTTGACCCGAGTTTGGGGGATTCTGCAGGAATTAAAGCTCACATAAGCACCGTTTGTAAAGTCAGGTTTGTCCTCCTGCCCGAGCAGTCCCCTCATATTGAAATTTATCCTTCAAAAAAAGGCATTGGTTTGACAGATGTTATGATGGTGCTTAGTTGCAATGACTTTTTTTTTTTTTTTTAAATATCATTGAAAAATTGGCAGAAAAGGACGAAAAGATCCACAGAACGGCCTTGGGACTGTGGAAAATGCATTATAGTAAGAGTCCTCAGGAACACAATCTGTGTGGTCCATCAAAAAAGGAGATTAAGGTGACTTGATCTGTCTAAGTGACTTCCTGGTGGGGATATATTGGCTCCTAAAGTTGTGTTAATAAAGTAAAAAGGGGAAGAAGCAACCAATAATAGGGAGCTGAAGCAATAAAAATTCAAACGCAGATTAAACCCCATATTTTTATAGATGAATGTGGTAAACCGCTAAAGTAAGTGTCGGCTTCTATTGATGTCTTCCTAGCACTAGTGAAAAATCTGTTTTTAAAGTATACTTGATCAAAAAGGTAATTATTCTTCGGTCATGTATAATCCGTTAGGCTCTATGTAACAGCAGCTGGATAAAATACAATATACAGGATTTTGTTAGAGGACTTGGTGGTCATTTGTGCCAGTAAAAGCGTAAAATTTATTAGAGGAATTATACTTACGCTGGGTCAGAGCTAAGATCTAAATCTCCTTTCCCCAGACAGGCTGAAGGACACACGAAATTGATGAGGAATGGGGGAATACAATAACTTCTCCATTACCGTGGGGGTTGTTTTGGACTGACCTGTTGGACCAGTGCTGGGTGGCAGAAGTATGAAGTTTAGCTGTGATATAATTTCTGGGTCACACACACACACACACACACACACACGAAATACAAAAGCTGACGGGTTTCTCCCTCTCTGTGTTCTGGCCTTAGGAAATAGAGACCTACTTTCAAAGAGGGCTTTAAATTCTCTTGAACTGCTTTCAAGGACGCAGAGGCATAATGCAAGCTAACATCGTGTTTTTTTCCCCAGCCTGTTACATCTTCTGGAGTTTGTGCTGTAGCTTCCAAGTCCTAGAAGCTGACTGACTGCCTCTGCACTTGTGGATTTCATTGAATATGCTCTTAACACACAGCAAAACCCATGACAAGATGTTATTAAGAATCTGATGTGCTCTTTGTTAGAACCATTTTCTTGGAAAATATTGTTTCCCCAGTTTCAAAGCTTTTAGAGAAACCTTCCAACTCCAACGGATTTTTTAGTACTATTGAAAAGAAAGAGAGAGGACTCTGTGCTTCCTTATGCCTAACTCAAGTTATATAAAACACCTTAGAAAAATCAGAACGAGGGAAAAAAGCTGGAGTTTTCTATTCTATGTCGTGTCACCCCGCATTGTTCAATAAGCATACTCTGTGGGAATGCTCGGGGTGATGGATGCTCTTGCCTGTGATGGTGGTCATGATGTCCAGCCAATGGAAACGTGCTTGCCTTGCCTTAGGTAGAAACACAGGTCTATGGGGGAGTTTGGGAGATTTTTACCCCCCAGGTTAAGCCAGTTGATAAAGTATCTCACAGGTGGCAAGGATCTTGGACAAAGTAATGAATTTTCTATAATTCTGAGAGAGTATCGTTGCTTTTGGAATCAAAGAATATAGACTCAGATGTCATCTAATCTGAGCTCTGTAGGTGACAGGGTTAACGGCCCTTCTTTCTATTAACTGCAATAAAACCAACCCTATCCTCATCAGATCTCAAGTCCTCAATCTTCCCTCAGAAGGGACGGTCAATACAAAGGTCAATACACTTTTGGCTCCTCTCTTTTAAGCAACTTTGCTGAATTTTCATAATCCTGTAGTCATCCTTGTGACTCTCCTCTAACCTCTCTGCTTTTTCAATACCTTCTTGGAACACCAATACCTTCTTGGAACTGCCGCATGGGGTAGTCGGTCTCTGTTCCTGCCCAACGCGTCTTTCACCAGCACTCTCCTCCTAGATCCGGAGTCATCCTGGGAGGTCATGAGTAGTGGGCTGAGAAGACTTGAGTCTCTAGATGGATGCTATTTTTTTTTTTTTTTTTAAATTATTTTTACAATGCTGTCCCAGTTCTTGACAGTCGGAGCCATGTTCTTTGTTCATATTTGCATGACTCTATGCTGAAGAGCTCTGATGTTGCCTCCACCCCTCATTACCGGGCTGACATGAAGCTTTAACACCTCCCCAGTGAGATGGGCATACGGGAAACTGCCTGAGCTCCTCATGGAAGTCCTGCTACTATTGAGCATCAGCCCAGCAGCAGCTTCCCTCTGACCATCTCCCTCCTCATTGCTCCAGGAGAGAACCAACATGAGCAGGTCCAGAGAGGCGCTGTGTTAGCCCAGCAAAAGACCTTCTGGAGCACTTGGTAGGGGACCTTAGTTGCCTTCCTATTTTCTGTGTTTAGGGTGCCTCATGGGTGATATTACCACCTCGTGGTTACTCCGGCTCCCCATCTCTGCTGCTAGGACTTCACAGAACCTTGCTTGGTGCTCTGAGCCCGTGCTGGCAGAGGTTGTTGTCCACCTCCTGCAGCAAAGAAACCTGTGTGAGACCCGCATGAAAAAATGTGAATTGCTATGACTTGAGGAATAATGTACATGTAGGATTAGAGGTTAGAGCCTGCACTGCTGGGGAATATTTGAAGGCTTATTACCCTGCCGTTTTCAGAAGGAAATGCTGAGTCCGTGGTACAATGCGGAATGTTATTCCCAGACACTTACACTTATTCCCTCCATTTCTAGTATTTTCTCTTGAGTCCTGACGTGCTGTGTTTCAGCATGGTTTGGTTTTTGGTAACTGAAATTTAGCTGCTAGCCATTTTATTTGTCTATGAAGCTATGTTTTGCGTTTGTGGAAAACGCAGGGCAGATCTGTCTACCAGGTGCGACCAAACAGATTTTGTAAAGGATCCGGAACCTGTGTCCCTTGAGCTTCTCCGTTAACCTGCTCACCGACAATAAACATTTCTATGTCATGGAGCTGGTCAAGTGTAAACTAATAGTAGAAATTCAAGTACCTTTGGCAGGGTAGCTCCACAGAGACTGGTACGGTACAGCAGAAAGTGTTAAAACACTAGTTTATAGGAGATGAAGATATGTGCTGTTAGCTATGGCCTCTGCTTATTGCAGGCATCATTACATGATGTTCTCTGCATTTATTTCTGAGTAGGCCATATACTTTGCTTTTGGGGAGTAAAAGCATGGAGTGAAAGATATTAAAGCAGAGCATGAGAAGAGATGAGGGAAGAAGTAGTCTTGATGGATGGGGAAAAAAATGACATCTGCCGATGAACCTTTCATTAAAACGAAAAAATCTGTGCAGTCCATTTCCCCGCCTCCCCCCCCCTCCCCGATCTTTTTCCAGCCTGGCTTAACTTGCAGTTCTCATAAAACTGGAGATAGGCAATTTGGTTTATTGGCGATTCAAATACTAGCAGAATAGGGCTGTGTTTGCCAGTCCACAAACTTCACAGACATTAGGCTGTTCCCAGCAAAACCAGTCTGCTGTATTATTTCTGCTGGAGAGTCGTTTAATGAAAAAGCAGCGGCTGCTCACTGAAAATAAACATCTTCTCTCGATCCTGTGAGCAAAAAGCTGCCTTCTACTCATTAAACGCTTCATATTGTTAACAAAGCAACGTGCCTTGTTGACAGAAGTGCTATATTATCATCGTCACTCTGCTGCACCCAGTGTTGAAGTCGTCTCCCTTGTACTGGTTTTCCATGTGAGTCCTTTGACTTCGATGATGATAACTTTTAAGTAATTGAAATAGAATTAGAGCCTGCTAATACTATATCCAAATACACCACAGCATCAATATCTCATCGTGGAGCATGCCCTCAATTTGCTTTCCTATAAATCCTCTTGCTGGGGAAAAAAAAAAAATAAAAAAATTCATTGAGACCCCTGAATGATTAATTCACCATTTAAGTAGGAATGTGCAAACTGTAGAGGTTCTACCTAGAGGAGTTTATCAATACAGGTACCAAAACTTCCTGGTGAGATCTGGGGAAAATATACTGCATGTTTTATTGTGTGGTTGTTCTTATTTTTTTCCTTTTTACTGTCTTTTTTAAAATTTATTCACTCTCAGTACTCCACAAAGGGATCATGAGGGTAGGGACATTGCATGCAGTTTAGATTCTCCTAAAATGATGTGAAAACCCAAAAGATTATATGACCTAATTATGCAAACGCTGGTGGCATGTTTACATCATGCAACCTTGTCTTACGCTTTTAAAACCCTGTGGTGGTGGCCCTCGCTTTAACATCAGGCATTCCAGTGAAATAATTGCGGCAATACTGAAATGATGTGCACCACGGGGGTGCTACCTGGGATCCAGGTAAGAGCTCTGCGTTGCTCCGGAGAGGGGCAGCTCTGAGCCGTGCTGATGTAAATCCCTACGTTTAGCGTGGCACCAGGGATTTGTTCCAAGGTCAGACGCCTTTAGCCATGTAGACGCAGCCATTTTTAGACTACCCTGGCTTATAAACCTTTATTTTTGCTACTGCAACTGGAAACTGTGATGCATGATGTTAGGTTATACCAGCTTCTGCTCTGCAGAAAGCGATTATGGCTACAGCCTCTTGTCTTTGCAGCTGAATAAGCTAGGGTTTCTATTAGTTCTGGGCAAATGAAAGAAACGGCCTTTTTAGCGGAAAATGTCTCCAGAAATATGTGCTCAGACCTCTGGTAACGTACTTGTTAGCCTAAAGTTTTCCACAGGGATTCAGCAGGTAACAAGCCATTCACCGTTACAGCCGCATCAAATTGTCAGAAAAAAGCTGATTTGTTGAAACTAGAACTTCATGAAGGGATGCCTTTTCTTTTTATGGGGGCAGGGGTGGGGTTAATGGGAAAAAAAAAATCCCTGCTCGGTGGTGGAGTGTTTGAGCAGACTAATAGTTTTACTGAGGCAGTTGAGTAAATTTGGGTTCAAGCTTGATATTGTTGGATCCCAAAGCCAGAACTTCATCTACTTCTGTCACGCTGTCGTGCAAGTCCTGCTCTGCTCTCTAAGTGCACATTTAATTATCTTCAGTTTTTTTTATGTATCCATATAATCATGGCATGGTTTGGGTTGGAAGGGACCTAAAAGATCATCTAGTTCCAACCCCCTGCCCCGGGCAGGGCCACCTTCCCCCAGCCCAGGTTGCCCAAAGCCCCGTCCAACCTGGCCTTGAACCCTTCCAGGGAGGGGGCAGCCACAGCTTCTCTGGGCAGCCTGTGCCAGGGCCTCACCCCCCTCATAGGGAGGAATTTCTTCCTTACATCTCATCTAAATCTCCCCTCTGTCAGTTTAAAACTGTCACCCCTCATCCTATCCCTCCCCCTGATGACGAGTCCCTCCCCCCTTTCCCGCAGCCCCTTTCAGCCCAGGGGGCCGCTCTAAGGTCTCCCCGGAGCCTTCTCTCCTCCAGCTGAACCCCCCAACTCTCTCAGCCTGTTCTGATCTCCTACAGTGAGTGTTTCTTCATTCTGCTCAGTCCCTGCCTTTGCCTTCTGTGACTTGGGCGCTGGGGCTGGAGCACTTGCTGCTGAAGACTGAGGCAAAGAAGTCGTTGAGTACCTCAGCCTTCTCCATATCCATGTTAATGGAAATAATTTTCTGTTTGTTTATTTGTTGGTCATCATGACAACTTTCCCGTTCTTTTTCCTGCGGTTGGCAGCAGACACCTTAGCGTGCAGTTCCCCAGACGCCTGCCGCCCATCGCTGTGTGCAGACGCGTGAGCGCTCTTCCAGCGCCTTGAACTGCACGGATGTATCAAGATGTGTTAAAACCGTACAATAACGTCTTGTGAGCGGTTTGTAATTCTGCCAAGTGACTGAAACATCAGGAAGGCTTCACCGGGATTAAATATGGCTTGTTTACCCTGCTCAGCATCGAGTAAAACACGATCTTGGCAGCTTGGTTTGCTACCTGTGGATCTCAGCTTGCCTTAAGCCCTCAGACTTTGGTTGGGGTTTGCCGCTTAGAGAAGGATTTTCATGTGATGCTTCCTGGGGCAAGCTCCTTTGCTTTGTTCTCACCCCTCTGAGATTTCCAATTCCTTTTGATAACCATCTGTGATGGATGGTGCAACAAAAGAAGCCTTGTTAAATCCTTAAAAAATTAATGTGTAAGCAGTTTTCTAGAGGAGGGCAGAAAGGAAGGAAAGAAATATGATAGGCAAGACATTAAAACAAATGGCCAGCAATTACTGATTCTCTTGTTATTTTCTCCAATCACGAATCCAGAGGGTATGAACACACTTTTAAATAGAATATCTGATCCAGGAAATCTCTGCCAAATCCCTCCTGATTACAGGTTGTGATGGTGACTGATGATTCTGAATGGAAATGCCAATTTTTGCAAGTCTGCGACTGGTTGTTCAGGTTCCCTGCTATAACTAAGAGACACACGAGAGATTTACTGCCTTTTCTTTTTCTTCTTTTTAAAAAATTCTTTTCTGAAAAGATTTTGATTATTGGGAGGTTACCAAGGGTTTCAGAGGGAAAATGTGCGCTGTTGTTTCCAAAGTAAATACTGCCAGCCACCCATGTGCATGCAGCGCATACTTACTTTCAGGTAGCTGTTTATTCAGTTCACATATTTGCTTATTTATTATTTTCACAAAACCCGAGGGGTTTTTGACCCAGGGTTAACGCTTCCAATTTACCAGTGTATCAACATACGTTAAAGTGCACAGGAAGAAAAACGGAAGGTGCACTGCTTTTTTGGGTTAATTAAGTGTGCCTCTCTCTTTGTTATTCTTGCTTATGGATTTGCATGTTGACTCTGCCTTGAGCTCATAACTGATCTGTGTGCTGCCCTCGGCTGGGTGCAGCAAAAATAATTCCCATCCTAAAACATGGCAATCCCGGGGAAGGTGGTGGGCTGGGCAGTGCTGTTTGTCCTGGAAGGATTTTGGTGATTTTTCTAGTGTATTTTTACCTCTCCCCTACTCTGCTTTGCTTGTGGGATTTTTGAGAGCAGCCTGACTTGGTGTAGTGGGATCGGACAAGCCTTGAGCAGGCGACAAGGGTGAGAGCCAACAGAGACAGCTGAGCAGGGAAGGGACTTCAACTTCCACAGTGCCCGATTAAGATCCCTCAATCTCTATTAATTTACTGGGCACCTTTTCTGGTCTTCTGTTTGTGGAGACATTTATGGCTTTCTAAGTGTTCTTATGGATGTCGAATTGCTAGGGATTTTTCGTTTTCATTTTGGCAAGTCTTTGTGAGTCAAAGCCAGTCCAGTTCATTCTTCATGCCAGAGAAGCTCTGGGGTAAAAACACTGACTTTGTCCTGTGGCTTGCTGTGATACCCTTAAGCAGCTTCTTGAGTGGGTCAGTCTGATTTCCTGCGCTGATGGCAGTAAAAAAGTTGGTGCCACATCCATGCAGATAGGCAGGCAGCCACCTTCTGCTGATGCCATTTGGGGGGTTAGTCCAGGTACTTTTGTAGCATGAGACCATAAGGCCTTGCAGATCCCCAAAGTAGCCTTCCAAAGAGGCAGGGAAAGACTTTCTGAGACTCCAGGAGTGAAAGGTTTTGAGGAGCAAGTGCTGATAGTCACAGAGAATTACAGAAGACTAAGAACTGTGCCCCCAGACAGCCCGGTGCTGTGTCAGCATCGCTTGGGCAGTGTTGCCAGAAAGTCTGTGAAAGGAGAGTAAAAGGCTCCAAAATCCTCCTTGCGCAGTAACGCGACGCAGATGGGCAGCGTTTTGTGAAGCACTCTTGCGCCACGATTGCGATGCTTGCGGATGCCCACCATCTTACCGTCCGGAAGAGCAAACTATTGGTGGGAACGCAGGTAGGGTCTGCACAAGGGTTTGAATTTCACGCTGTGTATAAATTTAATTACAAATCTCCAAAGCAGTCCGAGCTCTTTATTTGCTCAGCCCTTGTCACCTGGTATTTAAGCAATGCTGCTAAAACGCAGTGCTGTGGGGACACGGTGCCCGTGCTAGTACTTGGTGCATTATCAATCTAAGCGTGCCAAAATGACATGTCTTTGAGGCTGGCTCTGCAGTCTCTCCCAATGAAGTAATCACAGCATTTCTAATATAGTCATTTGATGCTGCGATATCATTTCTACAAGTGCGGGAAGGCAATACTTCAAGAAAAAAATATATAACGAGTGTGGTTCCCTCGTGTTCAGACTACATGAAGGTATATCTGCTATTTAATTTATTGAGTACTCAAGGGCACCTGGCAGGATAGATGTTCCAGTCCCAGCCCATCTGAAATAACAAGCCAGGAGAAGTCTCTGCTACTGATATGAAGTGTCAGGAAAGAAGAAAAGCCTGCAGGAAAAAGAGAGCATTACTGAATTTAGGCAACATGCCAGGGTTTAACCCTACAGAGAATCTTCATTTGATTTTTTTAATCAACCATTCTTGCAGTAAGTTAGGAAGGATGATTTCAGAGGAGACTGAACCCTAATTTTTTTTTCACTGGACAGGAGGGCAGGGCTGCCATCAAACAGAACCTGTGCATACATTTTTGAGAAAGCGAAACGTATGATCAGCACCTTCCTCTTCAGCATGGGGAGGCCAAAAAATCTAAAGCCGGGGGATGTTTAGCACCACCGTGCCGATTTGCACGAATGCAAAAATAATCTGTACAAGAGAAGAATATGGGCTGACAGCTTATTCTTACTGGCAGAAAATCAGGCAGGTGTGGTCTCTAAGTGAGGCTGAGCTCCTTTAAGATGAGGTCCTCAACAGGAGCCCTCTGGAAAGGAGCATGAGGCAAAGGGAGAGGGATGGGGCCGACAGGCGGCACCTCCAGCGAGAGCACATCTCTTTCTGAAGGTGCCAAAATGCCAAGTTGCAGAGGAAGTTTTGAGTGAAACTCAAGGTGAAAGTATGTCTTGCAGATGGCAGAGGAAGGTGCACGATATCCAGAGTCTGATCTGGTCGCTACACTGTAATGGTCACAGAAGATGAAAACTTATAAGCAGTGCTGTCGGAGGATGTATAAGGACGTGGAGCATTTCCAACCAGTTGGCTGCCCCTGAACCTTTTACCAGCTATGCGTTAAGGCTAACCACTGGTGGCAAATGGCAGTAAACTTCTCGTTCGGCGATGGATCATGGGTCCTGATTCAGAGACGTGTTAGGAGGGACACAGCAGAGTTATAACCGATGAGGCGACAGCCCTGAGGTGCTCTTGCTTTGAGTGGTGAAAACCAGCTGAAATGAAAGCAGCAAAGTATCTGACTCCTTTTTCTCTTGGGAGGTGATGGTGGGGTGGAGGCTTCGTATTTCCCCGTCACATCAGGAACTAGGGTGCTTTTTTTTTTTTCTTCCTTTTTTTTTTTTTTTTTCCTCTCTCAAGGCCTTTGAAATATTTTTTAGTCTTATACCCAGCAATACCAACAGCTTCCATTCATCCAAACTACACTTGCAATGTGATTTAAGAGAAACATCAGGAGGTTGTTTTGGGAGTGGGGGGTAACGGGATTAAGTGAGGTATAAGTCTAAATTTGGCATTTTCAGGTGTTTTTAAACAGGGCTTTGTCAGCTTCAGCCCTTATTCTCTGGCCTAATCTCAGTAACATAAGTTCCAAAATTGCCCCAGGACTCATCTTTTGGTTTTCTACATCATTCTCTTCTTCATTACTCTTTCCTTTCGCCTTATCTCTAGGCCACCCAGCACTGTAATACTAAACACAAACTCTGTTAGGAACATCTCCCTGGAAGATGTGAACTTGAATCAATGGATTTGATGGTTCATTCTAACATTTTTTTATTTTCACATATTTATTCTCTCTTTTTTTTTTTTTTTCCCTACACCAGATGTTTTTTGCTTTCTCTCAAGTTATCTTTCATGCTGATGGGGGGGGGGCAAAACAGGCAGCAAGTGATTTGGACCACGAACATGTCCAAGTATTCTTGGTTGCTCCATGCTGAGTTCAAAATTTAATGTGCAGACTTAGACTCTCCCTTAGTAAGCTGAAATCAGACTCTGCATAGAAAGTCAAAGAATGTTATTTTCTACGTAAAACGCAAAAGCATTAAATGCTCAGTCTTTTAAAAATATCATTGGGACTTAACATCTTGACCCTGTTTTGTGACCTTCAAGACGATGGCTGCCTGAACTTCAGGCTGAAGGGTTGAGAAGGAAACTTCATAAAACTGCTGGTGACCATCCTCTTGTTTGCACGTTTCAGTTCGCTTCTGCAGCCAAAAGGCCACTGCATTCTTAGAGAAGTCTTTGATGAACGTCGCTTGTTCCCCTACAATGCGTGTGTGTGGAAGTGCACAGCGTGGGACAGATCTAGCTAAGCTCTCCGGGGGCTCATTTAGGATGTGTCAGACAACTAAACTCACAGCTGGAGTTTGCATTGAACAGGAAAGTCCTGTGTTAGCAGAAAAATACTCTGTCCTGTTTTTCCCCTCAAAGAGAAGTGTTCTTCACCCTTTACTCCTCCAGTCTTTCCCTCCCTGGCACTGTTTTCAAATGAGTGCTTTGATTTCCTTTTCTTTCACTGCCTGTATCGGATGTTGGGTTGTCTTGAGCTGTCAGTGGCCTAAGAAATGGTGATATTTGTGATGAATGGTTAACAAGAAATCAGAAAGTGATCTTTTGTGCAACGTACAATGGCAGAAGGATGTTTTCTAAATGCCATCAGACAACCAGGCAGTGAACAGTTGGTGGCCCAACCTGACGGGTCCGCTGCAGATGAAGCAGCTTGGCTTCCCAGGTGGGATTGCTGAGGTGCACGGGAAGGGGGGCAGGAACGGGAGCTGGCTTCTCTGCTGCGAGGCAGAACTCCACAGGTCTTGCTGTGGGTACCCAAGGAGTCGCTAATGGACTGGCGCAGCATGGGAGTTGTTATTTTCTTGCTTGGAAAGGGGAGTGGGGAGACTGAAAATGGGATGGAGAATTGAGTCAATTTGACTGCAGCAGAGATCTGGAATAACTAATGAATAATGTGCATTGACCTGGTTAGAGGGTTGTTTACTGCATGAACGCATGGATTTAGCTTAACAGGGAGCTGTAGGGGGAAAATCCTGAACAATCTGAGGGAAAATCATGACTGAGAAAATTCCTGTCTTCATTAAAACTTGAAGCTTGTTAAGAGACTATATCAGGACAAGAAAATTTGCAGGCACAGTTAATTTGACAAGAGGAGGATATTGCATAGAAGAGAGGGAGCAGTAAACTCCGGCATCCCCTTTTTCCACGGTGGGATCTCCTGACGGAGCCACTGGCATGCACAGCCCCCTGTGCAAGGGGGCACTCACAGACTGGGACCTTGCAGGGTGTTTGCCGGAGTCTTTTGTGTTCATCTGATCTACAAATACCTGAGAGATGTTTGGATGAGGTTTCCTCAGGAGACTGGCCGGGGCCTCTCCTCTGGGATGGCTGGGTTTGCTAAACTGGCAGGATTTGGGAAAATCTGGATGCATGAAAGATTTAAGAGAAATTTCAGCTCAGAAGGGGTAAGGGGTTGAGGTGTGCCACCTCCTGGGGGCGATGTTTAAAAAGGATGGTAGAGGGTGAGAAATGGAGCTGAGTCTGGGAAGGAAATTTAACCCTTTCTCACTTGGAAAGGAGGAGTAAGAAAATTAAAGAATAAACAACAGATTCAGCCATGAAGACTCAGCTACTCTTGGGAGTAGATTATGCGGGAGGAAACTACAGGGACATAATTATCTGAGACATCTAATTAACGAGATGGGAGGATCTGTGCAGGCCTGAAGCTGTCTTGGAAGAGCAAGGAAAGGCTCGGAGGAAGGGAAGGGGAAACTTTGCTCCTCGGAGGTATTTCTGTGCAGTTATATTGCTTCAGTGTAGGTAAGGCCTGAGGATATTTTGAGTGGTGGGAGGGAATTTGCAGACCTGAGAAGGGTAAGTGGTTTGGGGAAGTTTTGTGGGTAAATCCCACGTGTTAATGAGGAAAGCGTTGGTGGGCTTGAGGCAGGGCTGGTGGCTGCGTGTGCCGGGACAGCCACGGAGGGACGGGAAGGCGCTGCCCGGGAGGCGGGTGGCAGTGGCCTAAGCACGGGTGACTTCTGACTTTATTTGTGGGTCAGCTCGAACGTGTCTAGCCCGTGACAGATAGAAACAGGTTGGACTATCTCAATGGCTCCTTCTGCTCTCAAAAAAAAAAATCTGCGTTACTTGTTTTTCTCTACCTCTACTTCCTGCTTCCATCATCTGACTCTAACAAGTGCCTTTCCCTCTCTTCAGATCTGTCCTCCTCTTTTCTGGGGGGGCATTAATAAACAGTTTGCTGTAACATCAGAGATGTAGGGGTGTGGAAGCCAGTGCATGCTTTGTTTTTTGTGTTTTTTTGTGTGGTTTTTTTTTTTTTTTTTTTT
>NW_020799101.1:2536965-2542069 GCF_003259725.1 Athene cunicularia | reverse complement strand
TTTTTTTTTTTTTTTTGTGTGTTTAACAGTGTGGTGCCTTTCAAAGCAAAGCTGGGGTCTTCATTTGCGTTAGATTAGTTGTGATGATTAAGGCTTTTTGCTTGAGTACCTTTCTGGTGAACGTTTGTGATTAAAGCAAAAATCATTAACTGGGACTTTGCAGAGCTTTTATAAGATTTCAGAGGCCTTGGCTGTACTGGGGAGGGAAAAAGAAAGAAAATGCCCCGTCTTGTCTTTTCTGCTGCGCTAACAAGCATCTACAAACAGAAATGTGTAAAAACAGGCAGCGCACAGCTCTTGCAGCTCTAAGTAGGTAGATGTGCAATTAAATTACAGTTTAGCAAGTCATTGTGTGTCAGCAGAGCCTCAGTCGCTGCCTGTGTGTGAATGTTAAGCTCGCAGCAGAGAGAGGCAATTTCCCGTGGCATAGGCTGCAACGAGCAAGAATTCTGCTACGTGAAATTACCCGGCTTTCTCATGATGCGAGGGGATGCACGCAGATGGCTTTAATGGCTCAGGCGCTGGGCGGCAGCTCCTGAGCCGCGGTAACTTTAGGGGGGTGAAACAGGAGGAGCTTTGGGGTCTGGGGGGTTTCTGATGCGTACGCAGGCCACCACGTATAAAACCAGATTTGGGCTGGCAGGGTGGTGAAGCCAATCAGCGTACTTGTGTTTGTTGAATATAATGCAACTCGAGGGCCGTCAGGGATTCTTCACGTGCTCCTGCTGGGTGTTGTGGCTGATTTGCGGTGGCCATGCAGTGTGCTATTGTTGGGCTTTGGGGCCTCGAATGGTTGGGGTGAATCCAAACCCCCCTGCACTGGGTGCTGCTGCTTGCACTGACGTGCAGGAGTTTGGGAATGAGGTGTGAGAAACCCTCCATCCCTCTGCGGAAGGAGGTGGCCTCTCTCCTGGTGTCCCTGCTGGGCACCTTGCCAATGTGTTGACATCCCCAGCCTAGCTGGCCCCTCTTTGCCTTCTCCCTTGCAAGCGATAAAATGATATGGTAATTGTCCCTGTGTTTGGAAGGCTGAAGCGCAGATGTTGTTGTTGCTATGAAATCAGTTTGTTGATGGAAAAAGGAGTGTGTGGCTGCGTGTTGTGACTAGGGCTGGTAATAGCGTGTGATTATTTCTTGCAACATCAACAGAAGTGCTTAATGAAAGAGCCTGCAAAACGGCTGCTCAAATGTTTGGTGCAAGAAGGCAGCAGGAGCTCTGATATGTCGTAACTCTGAAAGGGAGGTTGAGGCAGACACAGCGTAGTAAGGAAAGGATTGCAATGGCAGTACGGATGTTGCCATCCTGGACAGGAAGGAAAATTAATTTATCCCATGTTGGGAGAAGGGAATAGTGTTGAATTTCCGTTTGTCTTGCCAGCCAGACTTCAGGGTTTGCTATGGTGCATTAGCACGTGCTGCTTCTGCTCCCTGTTCACGCCTGCCAGGCCATGCGAGTGCTCCAGCCCCTGCCCAAGTGCTGGCTGGTGGGGCTCAGTGTGGCCAGGTTGGCCGCTCTGCTTGTTGTGCTTAGCGTAGACCTTGCAGCCGGGCTGGGATGCCTGACCAACAGCTGCGAAAATACTCAGTTTGGGGCATTTTTGTATATCCAGACACGGGACATTGGGCATCCATCAAGAGTCTGGAAAGATGTAGAAAAGTGTGGGTCTAAACAGTGCACAAATGAGACTTAGCTCGTGGTACACAGGCTCCTGTCTGCGATGCTGAAGGTGGGCTTAAAGCCAGCAGCAACTGTGTTGTGAACCCTGTAACCATGAGTTTGGTTTCACTGATGCTGAGATTACGCTGCTGCATTTGGACTTCACTTTCCCGGACACAGGCTAGTGATCCTGCCTCACGTCCAGAAACAAACTGCTCATTTGATTAAAGACTTGGACCATGGATTCTTTCCCTTTCTTCCCCTTCCTTCTTCCCCTCGTGGTTTGTTTCTATGGTCTTAAAATTATACTTAATCACTGGTGAAACATTCACTCAGATGAAAAAAAAAGACTGCAAAGGTATTTTTCTCATTGGATGCGATGAGCTGGACAAGAGGTGCTCGCTGGCTGCAGCAGAGGAGGATAATGAGGAGTGGGCAATTCCTCGCAGCTCAGTTTAGAGAAACTCTCAGCCACGCCAGCACAGGAGGCTCCTCGGTGGTGGCTGGGGATGCAGATGTTGACAAATGGCTTGTGGAGATGTCTCTCCTTGTTGGGTCTCCTTTATCTTTGCGCTGTTTGCTTTGATGGGAGAACCTTTAAAGCTCCACTGCTGGCCCTGCTCCAAGACTCACTGGGTAGATGCCTGCACCAACCACAATGGTTTTCTCATCGCGTGGGGCTCTGTTGTCCCTCTATGCCTGGGCAGTTGCAAATTCCCTTCGTGCTTACACTTCCAACAACAATGTCATTCCTCCCCGGCTGACATCAGCGACAAAAGGTGAGTGCTTGGTCTGTGGGAGGCTCTCCGTGGGGTCACAGCCAGGGAGTGACTTGTCCCCTCTTATATATAAGCCCTTGCAAAGTTCCTGCAGGGAGTGACTCGTTTCACCTCTCCATCAGCTGGCAAAACCGGCTCAAACCAGACATCAAACTTCCCCATGGCAACAGGGAGAGGAGGTGGATTTTGCTCTCCATAATTCCAGGGAAGCCATGGGTGCTAGGCATGTCTTGGTGAAGGCTTTACATCCTACTGACTGCTCTTCGCCATTTTTTTTTTTTTGAGGCAAAACGCTGGGTCTCCAGGGCAGGAGACAGAGCCTAATGTGTGAGCTCTGAGCTGCTCACTGGGGGCATCTGAGCCACGTGTTGTGTTAATGTGAGGAGGAGGATTGCACTGTCTCGGTTCTTCCCTCTTCTGATGTCCCTACATACTTGTCCCCTGTTCCCAGATGGATTTGACCTCGTTACGACCAGCCCAGCTCATTTGGTGATCGTGCAATGTAGAATGATTAGATAATTAGAGGCTACGCAGCTCAGGAGATCCTGGGTGCTGTCCTTCAGACTCAAGTCAGACTGGTGGTAGGGAAATTAGCAGAATTTTGCTCATTTTAGCTCTAATCAGCATTGCCATATTTTTAAGAAAACTAATTTTTAAGTAAAAATCAAATCCAATGAGTTTAATGCAAAGGAGGTGGGTTTTTTTGTGGGTTTTTTTTTTTTTTTTTTGTTTGTTTGGTTTTTTTTTTTTGGGAGTGGGGTGGGGTGAGGAATTTGTACTAAGTAAAGCGAATGGCAAAACTTGCAACTTTTGGGCTATCTTAGAGGTGGAAAATGTTCTGTGACCCTTGCTAACCTCTTAAAGTCCGGAGAAAATAGCTTTATCTTTCCCAGGCTGTCTTAGTGTTGTTGGGCTGCAAGTTGGACTGCTGCTGCAGTTCTTCCTATGGAAACACCAGGGCAAAGTTTTCCTTTGCTGTCATGTCTTGACTTAGTGGTTTTGCTCGGACAAGCTGCAAGTTCAGCTTTTCTCTTGGTTTAGGTGGGTCTTGGACTTGGGACTTGAGTTGAATTTGGCCTGGAGTCATAACGGGATGTAAAACTAGGGATTAGTTCCCACTGACTTTGACTTTAGCACAAACCGATCATTTAAGCGTGGCGCACGAGACGCCTTTGTCTGCAGAAGCGTTTTGAGAGGCTTGTGAGAAGTTGAAAAAAAATGTGACTTCTTTGCTCAAAAATGAAGTAAGACTTCTAATTACATGTTTTCCCAAAGATTTCCATGCCTACACCCCTACGTGCATGAAAGCAATTGTATGCCCAAACCAGATAATAAAACATCGAAATTGCCCGACTGTCCTGCAAAGTGCCTTTGTCAGCCCATATTTAGATTAACAGGAAATCTCGATGTAAAAATATATATATATTTTTTTCCCCTTTATGAAACCTGCGTGTGATTCCAGTGCTGTGAGCAGGCAATGAGAAGGGGACAAAGCAAAGTTCAGTTCAGTCACAAATTATACGCTTTCTATAAAGTTACAGATGCTTTCCCCTTCCCTTTTAATAGGAATTATGTCTCCTGGCACGGGTGCATGATGCGTGCTCCATTTGTCAAGATGCAGAAGAAATCCAGAACTTCATGTAATGAATTGTCCACTCGGCTTGCCAGCTGGCAGCGTGTATTCAAGGCAGTGGCTGTGCTGAAAGCAGTTTCTGAATTTTCAGGGATAAATGAAATCAGAGCCCTGTCAGCTGCTTTCAGCTGTTGCTTCCAGTTACTGTTGTTTTCTTCAGATACATCAGGATTCGATTCTCTGCTTTGTCTCTTCCCAGATCCGCAGGGCTTGTCATAGGACACAAACGTTTCCCTTCCTACCCTTAAGAATAATTAAACCACTATTAAATTGATTTATAAATAAAAGTCGGGGCTTTTGGCCAAGGAGCTCGTGCTCGTGTCTGAGATGTGCGTAAATGCTGGGCCAGGGTGTTTCAGCCCAAACAGGCCGTGCAAGGGCAGAGAAGCAGAACCACTGCCCGCAGCAGGCAGGGTGTGCGTGGAGCCATGGCAGAGCCAAAACTATTGGTAGCCATGGACAAGAAACAGGGATGGTCAGTGTTGCTAAGAAAAATGCTCTTTTACACAACGTTGTAGTTGTTTTTTTTTCCCTGTCCGTCTGCCTGCCTCTTCTCTTTGCTGCTGTCTTTTACATAGCTCTGCATCTGTCTCTTATACACATCTATTTAACCCTTTCTCACTTGGAAAGGAGGAGTAAGAAAATTAAAGAATAAACAACAGATTTAGCCATGAAGACTCAGCTACTCTTGGGAGTAGATTATGCGGGAGGAAACTACAGGGACATAATTATCTGAGATATCTAATTAACGAGATGGGAGGATCTGTGCAGGCCTGCAGCTGTCTTGGAAGAGCAAGGAAAGGCTCGGAGGAAGGGAAGGGGAAACTTTGCTCCTCGGAGGAATTTCTGTGCAGTTATATTGCTTCAGTGTAGGTAAGGCCTGAGGATATTTTGAGTGGTGGGAGGGAATTTGCAGACCTGAGAAGGGTAAGTGGTTTGGGGAAGTTTTGTGGGTAAATCCCACGTGTTAATGAGGAAAGCGTTGGTGGGCTTGAGGAAGGGCTGGTGGCTGCGTGTGCCGGGACAGCCACGGAG
>NW_020799101.1:2496494-2536915 GCF_003259725.1 Athene cunicularia | reverse complement strand
GGGGGGGGGGGGGGGGGGGGGGGGGGGGATTTAATTCATCAAGGAGGTGGAAAAATAATGATCAAATAACTCCCGTTGCTCATCTCAGGCAAAAGTTGAACCTCCCTGAGTCTTGAGGCCCACGAGATGGGATCCTGGCACAGTGTACGCGCAGCGTAAGGGAAAGGAGGAATTGCAGACTTGCAGAGACTGTTCAAACAACTTCTTTTTGTCAGGTTTGCATTAAGCTGTGTGGAATCCGCCTTTTCCAGCAGAACGTAGCCATAAGGGACTGACCCCATGGAGGGGCAGTAGTTGAGAGCCAATGCGTTGAGAGGTCTGAGGCTTTGCTCACTGTGAGCAGTCAGAGGGTGGTTGGGTTTTGCCGTGTTGTCTGCGGTGCCTCAGCATTCATGAATTTGCTGTCACAAATGGTGTTTTACAACTTAGAAGTGAGCTGCTGAATAAAGCGAGATCCATATTGCCCGTGTTAACAGCTACCAAGCAGAGCTCGTTATGAATTTTTATGAAAAATTTATTGCCGCTTTTTTTTTTTTTTTTTCAAAATGTCCTACAGTCTTTTCCCAGCACCCAGAGAACACAAAAGCTTTCTTTGTGAAGAAGTTGTGAAATTGCTGTTGTGTTTATGTTAAACAGGTGCATCTGCTGATGGTCTTGGGGGTGGAGAGGAAGTGTCCGCATAAACACCCATTAAATAGGAAGATTACAGTTATCTTGGGTGTTGATTTGTGAGACAATCCTTCGATCGGATATGAACGGCTATGTAAAAAGACTCTTCGAGTCACAATATCTGTGTAATGCGTCACGTAACACTCCGGCAACATTTGGTAATTTGTTTTATACCTTTTATCCCCTAGGTAGGCTACAGATTGTGGTAAAATGGGAACAAAACCTCTAAAGGTCCCTTATTCATTGCTGTTCTGTAGATGGTGCTGCACAGTTACTTCAACTTTTTGCATATTTTCACATGAACAGATTTTAACCTGTAAGAATATTTTGCTGGCAGAAGTTGGGTGCTGAAGGTGTTGGCTAAAACTTTCAACCCATTGTCTAGGAGACCGAAGGCCATTGTTGTACTCGCAGTAAAATATGTTTGTGACGGGTCTTTGGCCTTGAATTTAATTGAGCCATGTTGGCCTTCTTACTAAGCATTTTTTTATGCCCCCAAAATAGGATGAATGCATATAGGTAGCCCTTTGAAAATGGACTTGGGAACCATGTCTGGGAATTGTTCGAAAGACTGATAAATGGTCTGGGGGAAACCATGCAAATCACGCTTGGATGGGTAACTGCACAGTGTTGTTTCTGCTCCTGTTGCAAGGGACTGTTCTCCTGGAAAGAGCTCTCAAGTGCTCTCCTGGCCCGTCTGTGCTTCCTCTCTTGGCACAGGATCTGCGCCATTTGCCTTTTGACGCATTTACTTTACACTGGGCGGGAGCAGGGTCACATCTGATGTACGTGTTTACTGGCAGAGGTTGCCCCTCGAGTTCCCAGGAATGGACAGGAGTGCTTCCCCAGGACCTAGGAGGGGAACGGGCTGTGCTAACCCACGTGCCCATAGTTCAGTAATAGCTTTTATAGCTTTTTAAAGATGCGAAAATGGGTATCTATACCTTCCAAGCTTGTAGACGATAAGGTAAGGATCCCAGAAAGTCTTGGTGCAGGTAGAGGAAGAGGCAGTGGCTGAGGTTGCTCATCGGTGTTGCTGAAGCTTGGCAGATGCTAAGGGCGAGTGCTCAGGCACCTTCCCCGTGTCTGCCCCGTGGCAGCCTGAGCCTTGTAGCTCCGAGGGAAATGCTGTACAGAGGGACTGTGGCCTGAGATGGCCGACAGCTTTGCCTAGGTGCTTCACGTGCTGATTTGTTGGGGTGTTGTGTATTATCTAACAACATAGTTTAATATACACTTGTATAAATTATGTTTATTCAGCCACAAATATATATATCTGTATATATATTTTTTTCTCTAATACCTTGTATGAGATTCTTGGTGGTTTAAATCTCCGTGATGTTTAAGCTCTGTGAGGAATTCAGTGCAAAAACAGATAGAAGGAGGGAAATTGGGAAGTATATTTCTAAGACATAATATCACCTCATGTCTCGGCTCAAACTTTTTGGCTGGATTATTACTTGAGAGAGGAACAACTTGATTGTGGCTACGAAATAACATCATTAGAACACAGTAATCAACCAGGTGTCACTCAGTGGGGTCACACTTGTGGATGTCATCAAGCCACTACCTGGAACACCATCTTTTCCTCCTCTTTCCCGCTCATGTCTAATTCTGGGATTTTCAGCTTTGAAGAAGTCTGTGGGAAACTCAGCTTTCTAGTATGCTCTATGTAGAACCAGTCTTCTCCCTTTGGAAAATAATAATTCAAGATAATACTTTGAGCCGCCCATTTTTATCTTAAGATACAGACCTGGATGAATTTACGTTACCAGCATTTGTGTGAGTTTGTCTGTTATAGTATCTCATGTACAGATTAACGGTGATGCAGTTAGGGAAGTCACTTCCTCAAAACATGTTTCCCTAAAAAAAATACATGCTAAAACTGAGAACAAAACCTAAGTCACTTGACTCATAGATCCTTTCTTACTCTGTAAACATGCTTATTAAAAGGAATGATTATAAATTACTAACTCTGTAAGTCTAAGGCAGTGATTTTGATTTTTTTTTTCGCCCAATTAGTCTTTTTTTTTTTTTTTTTTTCCACCATCATCTATGGAGAATTTTCCACATCAAACAAATTTTCTTAGTTTAGACAAAGTGTTCAGACTTCTCAACTCCCTCTAGAGCACACGTTTTGCTAAGCAGTGTATCTGAGACAGACGCTATTGAGTGTTCCCGCGTGCCAAACCTTGCAGCATTGCACCAAGGAGCACCAGCATGGCACCAAAGATGCCACACACAAATGACAGCGAAGTTCTTGGCTCTTGGTGCAGCCTTGTGGGTGACGCGCCCCGTGGCTTCACCAACTCTCTCTATGGAACGCCGCTCTGAATTCATTTCTCCTACCCTTCGTGCAATCTAGAGGTGTGTGATTAAAAACCCAGTTAATTACATTCAGAGAATGCTAAAAATGATAGTTTTAATTTTATATATTATTAATATTTTTTCTAAGCCGTCAGTATTTTGTGATATTTCTGTTATCCACGCAGCGTAAAGCACTGTTGTGCAACAAGCTGGATGCCCTGATTGAGTCTGGCAAAGCACCCAATGTTGCTTCAGCACTGAGCTGAGTGGTCTTGTGGTCTTTTCTTTCTTTCCTTTTTTTTTTTTTTTTTTTTTTTTTACAGTTACACCAACGTTTTTAGAGCAAGTTGTTGAAGCGGCATCCTTCATTGGGTGTCTGGGTGCAAAGGGGAGTGCAGTGGGTTGGCAAGGAGGTGGTTACCGTGTCAGAAGGGGGAATTTCCTCACAGAATTTGCTCTGGAGGTGGAGGGAAACCTGGTGTCTCCCAGAAGAACTTGTCCTTGTGTTGGCAGCACTTGGTTGTCCCACGTAGGGAGCCTTTGATCTCCTCCTCAGCGCTGGACCCATGACTCCTTCCAAGAGCTCTGCTCCACAGGGTTAGAAGAACCCAGCCCCAAGGTTAAGTCTGTGTTTTTCTTCAAGGAAAAGCTCAAATACCCAAACCCTACGTGGTTCCCCAGCCAAGCAGTGAGTTGTCAGCCTGGCTGTGTTGGCCAAAAGCCATCGAAGATGTGACAATAGCTGCCGGGGCTTTGAATTTGACGACAAAAGTGTTTTTAATAGCTGCAGGCTATGCTGATGCACTCTTCTCCCACAGTTTGAAATCAATACGTGAAGCTGCTCTGCATATTTATTACTCTAGCTGCAATATAACCACTTGGGCATCTGTTTGCAAGAGCGGTTCACATCCCTACAGACTAGATCTGCTTTCAGTGATTGAAGCTCCAGGAAAAAAAATACCCATCCAAACCTATGGAAGTATCTCTATGAAGAAAGCTGAGCCCACAGAGTCCCTTTAAAAGTGTTAGATATCTGTGGCGTTCATTTTTTTTTTTCCTGGGAAAAGCAGAGAAGCATTTTTAAACTCCAGGAATTTCCCCAAATAACAGAATTTACGCACCGTTTGCGTAGTTGGGGCATTTACCCAGCACAAGCTATTTGGGAGGTTTGTGCAGGTGTTTGGCTTTAAATTTGGAAAATATAGTGATATATGGGTCAGAACAACTGAAGTTAATTGTGAGCCGCTTCAGAAATTCTGTTGACAAGAAACAAATATTGTAGTTCTGTAAGGAGATGTGCTTATTGATGTGCAGTGAGAGGGTCACTGGGACTGGCAGCTGACTAAGGAGAACCTGCAGTCCGTCCCTGGGGTTTACCTAACCAAGGTCTTGAAAAATATGACAGGGTGAGATTTTAAAAAAGAATAATGTCGCGAGAGCGGAGTTTTTGAGGTGAAATTGGCTATTGCTGGGCTGGCTTGGCATTAATCGGCTTTTATGGCCGCGTTTGTACACAGCGGACAGCACCGCTCTGTTATTCAACTTGTTGTAAGTGAAATGGAGCAATTCTGCTTCATTCAGGAGCCTTAAAGCAGATGTGCTCTGGCAGGTAGTCTTTGGAGATAGGGCTGCATTTCACTTTTTGACCTGTGCTCGCTGTTCCCCTGCACCAAATCCTCTTCTGCTTCCCTTCCTGCATCCATCGCCCGACTCGGACCTGTCGGCAGCGTTTCCATCGCTCCCACCACGAAGCTTCTGCTGGTGGAGAGCAGACAAGACGTCCCTCAAACATTTAAAACAGAGGCTAAAACTTTCCCTTGAGTTTCCAGTTTGGCTCTGCCCTGCCAGCTGCTGAAACGCCTTTTCTGCGAAAGTGCTCCGCAGCCCTGGGAGGCGAGATCTCAAGGTCTGCTCCAGCTTTCCAGATTAATTCCTCGGTCTGTGGGCAGGACAAGTGAACGATACTGTATGGGTTCGTTAAGGCTCAACTACTATATAATCCCGCGCTGTTAAATCCAAAGGCTTTGATTAGGGTTATGGGGAAAAGCACAGGAAAAGTTTTCTCTGGGCTCTGCTGAACCAAAACCCAGAGGCCTCAGAAAATTGCTGAAAGCCTGTTCTTTTGCTGGAAGCACCTCTGCAAGGCTGTCTCAGTTTGCTTCTCATCTCTACGCACTTCCTTTAGTACTTTGCCTCGCTCAAAAGCTTCCCATTCCCTAAACTTACTGCATAATAAAAGAAAACATTTTGTAAAATGCTTTCTGAATTTCCAAACCTTTTATCTTGCACTCAGGCGAGCTGTTAAACTCATTCAGATGAGTGGAAACTGTGAAAGCAGGCATTATGTATGCCAATAAAAAAATAGGACGCACTTCAAAGAGGAAGGGAATTTACCTTCAGACTCCAGGGGAATTCCGCTGGAAGTTGGAATATTATTAGACACTTCAAGTTTCCTTCCCCAGGAAGTGTCTACCCAAATGCTCAGCAAACTGAATCACTTACGGCTGATGAGATCCCAGAGAAATTCTCCAAGGATGATTAATGACTTCATCTCTGGGGTCCCATGGGGTGCCAGGGTCACTCATGCCTGCAGCAGCACCTGCTTTCACCCTGTCTCCAGGTGCCATCAGACGAGAGCAACCGCCTCGGGGCTGCCAGGTCTGTCACCACCTGATGGAAATATTACTCCTTCCGCATGATGCAGAGGGAGAGCAAGTCCTGCAGCAGTTTTCCTGCCTCAGTGCCCCTAAATTTCCAAATCAGCAGGCAGACCATGCTATCCTCCTAGTAAGGGGAAAAGGCAGGCAGGAGCAAATCAACTTTTCAAACAACAGAATAGATCTAATTTCTTGACCTTTTTTTTTTTTTTTTAGAGATCCCTTCCCTCATATTGATATTTTGGCTGGAGATAACCCATGATTGGAGAGGGACTAGTCATGTTTCATAAACAAAGGGTTAAATAACCTGCTGAATTAGGTGAAAGGGAGCGAGTGCTGATTTTTATTATCAGTCCATTTGGACACGTCTAGGCAAAAAAATATTCATGGAGTTAATTCTAGTGACATTCTGGGCTAATGGTAGCGGCTACCTGTGGCCAAATATACAGCCTGTTCTTTCTATCTTGGGTCTCGACTATGACTAGTCCAGTACCCATAAAGTCACTGGAAAGACGTTTTTACAGAAATCGTGCCTGTATGTTGTTTTGCTCACAGTAACTTGGTATTGTTAATTTGCAGAAAACACGGTGAGGGTGAAAGGGATGGTTTTTGTTGTGAAGAAACGAGTTATCTGATCTCCAACTACTGAAAGGTTGTAACACGAGGAACAAAAAGCCAGCGAGTATCCCAGCTGCAAACAGCAATAATCTGAAGGAGGTTCAGGGCTGTGACCTGCTGTCACACTTCCACGTGGTGCTGGGGGGATGCGTGGATGAAAAGATTGCTGAATTCTGTTCTCTCAATAAAGAGCAAGAAAGGGTGTTAGTAGTAACGTGGATGAAGTAAGTTTTTTTTTTTTTTTTTTTTTCTAAGCCTCCCTTTAGAGAGCTTTAAGAGAGATTATGCTTTTAAGTGGAGGTCTGTCTTTGGGGTGTCTTTTCCCCCCCAGTTCTTAGTCAATGCTGTCTTAGTGAAGCATTGCTAAAGATAAAACACTTTACAGAGGAGCAAAGATTTCAATTTAAGAGCTGGTGAATCCTGTTTGGGAGGGAGGTAATCTTCACCAAAGCTTTCTGAAACCAACAGGGGCATTTAAGCCAGTTACAAGAAGCCACGTAACGAGTTGTCGTGAAGCAGACACATCAATCAATAGCCATCGAGAGTCCTAAAACTGAAGGAAATCCCACTACTCCTCTCCATTCACCAAAGTTGGCTCCTCTTTTCCCAGTAGCACTTTCTCGGGCACTGGAAGTTCAATGCACCGTGGTGTGAGCTGGGAGATCTGGAGAGCACAAGAGGTTTGGGGGCCATGAGCGGTCCTTGGGTGGCCACAAATCCAGCGGTAACGGCAGCTGCTCCTCTGCCACAAAGAGCTGAGCCGTGGCCAGCAAGCACAGCGTTTTCTGATGCGATGCAGTCTTTGAGCTTCTTCTGAACCCTTTGATGATTCCCCGGGGTCTGCGAGGCAGTTTCTGCAATACTCGGCAGGCAGAAGCGTTAGATTTCAGTGCCCCGTTAAAACAATCCCAGAGACGCGTACATGTGGGCTACCTGGGTGAGGCTTGACAACTTCATCTCTCTGCAGCTGTGAGGACAGAGGAACCCGAAAGGTTTAATCCCCTTCACGCTGCGGTGGTGATTCCTTTGCTTTCTGCTGCCCTAATTGCTGCTCGCTTGTGTAAGCAACCCAGGGTGAGCTGTGATAAAAGCTAAAATTGGAGAACGATGGGAGAAGCGTGTTTGCTCGGATCAGGTACATTATATTGTCTGTTCTCTCCATAACTTCCTGAAAGGATGAAACCCACAAGGCTGTCATGCTTGGGTAGGTTTGAAATGAGCTGCTGTCATCCTTTTCTCCTGTTCAACTTCTCTGCGAATTTATCTCACCAACCTCCCCGCTCCCTGAACAGAACGTCCATTTAATCCATACACAGCACATTTCTAATCATTCCTCCTTTTTTTTTTTTTTTTTTTTTTTTTCCCTTATTTATTTTATTTTTTTGGCAGAGAATTCTCGGAACTTCCTTAAAGTCAGCATTCAAGCTATTTATTTCATTTTCTGGGGCGTTAATTCCATCGGAATTTCTCCGGAGTCAAAATCTTGTTTTAAATAAATCCAGAGAACTCTACTACTTTTATGTCTTATAGCTCTCTCTTCAAATGTAATTAATTCTTAAAGAGTTCATAACTTAAGAACCAATAAAGAAGTCATTGTCCTTTCTTTTTAATTACTGTTGGGGAAGTATCTCTTTTCTGTCTGAGACTGGTAAGGAAGTAGCTACAGCTCTGCCAGATAACTGATTTCCCAGTTTAATATTAATTTTTCCACTTACATAACTTAAATGACATCACATTAATAGTGAGTACTGGCATCGAATGTCCTCGCTGTATTGCACAAACCCATCTTTTCTGTTTAGATAAGAGGGTAGCAGGCAGTCACTGCGTGAGTCACAGTTGTATCACCTGTGCCTGGTCATCAGGTATTTGGATTTGTACTACTATAAGAAAAACACGGACCGGAGAGAGCCAGCTGCCTTTGTAGGGCATTTCCTAACCCTCCGTATCCCTGAAATTGCACAGATGTAGACTACCTCTGCAAAGTTTGTGGTGTGGTTTGGTGTTTTGTGTGGGTGGTTGTGTTTGTTGTTTTGGTTTTTTTTTTTTTTTTTTTCCCCCAAGATGCTTAACTCCTCGGGATGGTTTTAAATTTTGCATTTGGAGAGGGATGGAGAAGACTTGCATCACAGCTTTCCCAATGACTCGGATAACTCTTCCTTCTCTTTCTGCTTCTACACGCTTCCAAAATTCTGCTAAAGCAGAAACTTTTTAAAAGCAGCATAGATCTCTGCAGGGGTTTCTTTGGTTTGGGCTTCCTGTCGGTTTGTTTTTGGAGGTTTTTTTTAGCTGTGTTACAGATCATGCTTAGTTTAAGCTGCTGTCTTGTAAAAGACACTCTGATGTGAGGATGACTGTTAAACAAATTGTCTTAGTTTTCCCGTTTACCGTTGCTAGTACATTTACCACTTGCCATGAAAGATTTTTTTTAAAAATCCGATATAAAAAGTACTTACCTGAACAACCAGGGTGCACGCTTTTGAACCTAGATAGCATAAAAAGGAATAATATAGGAAATGGAAACAACTCAGAAGTTATAAAAACTGTGTTTCAGAAGCTGTATAAACACATTTAGGTATTTATGGGCAACAAAGTCATTTTTTTCAGACGCTTGAGATTTGGCCAGTTGTAACAGCAGAAAAATCCTGTGAGCTTTCATTATTATGAGATAAACCTAACAAATTACTGTAAATGAAGGGAAACTTCTCCCAAATCATGGGGATACGTCATCCTCTGCAGGTTTCATGGCCATAAAGTAATTGTCAACATCTTTTAAAATTCCGGAAAATGCAGGTAAATGTGTTCTGTTTTGGTAAAAATAAAACGTATCCATCCACTTTCCTCCCTTTTAGACACCTTTGTCTCCACAGATTGCGTGCAAATCTTTTTTGTGTGCCTTTACTTTTTATGTAGAAAATTACTTGAAGGCTCAGCCCATGGTTAGCCAACTAAAAGTTGAAGATTTGTAGATAACTTCTGAAATTTCTATATGTTTTTGAGATGCTTAGTTGAGGATCAGAAATAGGAAACCTTCTGCTGGATGGATCTCTTACTTCTCTGAATGAATGTGTCTCTTACTTTGTAAAGATAAGGAAATGCATCTTATTATACACAATTCATACCTGGTGGGACAGCAGAAGTCATCTTTTTCTATTTTCTATATTATATTTGCTATTTTGTTCCAGCTTCTAACTTACTCTAATATAAGGTTGAATCAAACCTATGCAATCCTGCCAGCATAAGTTTTTTTTTTTTTTTTTTTTTTTTTTTTTTTTTTTTTTTTTTTTTTGGTTTTTAGCCAAGAAAAAAGTGACCAGTTGGCAAAATCCCACCTCAGGCTATTTTCTAGATTTGTCAGATTACACGTTGTGTCTGTTCTGGCTGAGAAATCAAGTAGATTGGGTAGTCATCTTTGCAGCCTTTCTTGGCATCGCTTAGAAAGCTCCATGGTGCTAGAGAGGTGCTGCAGGATCACCGAAATTTGCAGCTAATTCAGTGCAAGTCCTTACAAAGGCCGCTGAGAGCCAGTCTACTGCTCTCAGTGGGATGGATGGCAGCTCAGTAGCGAGTGGAGGAGAACGTCTAAAGTTCGGGAGTAATTCAGATAATTTTTTTCCTGCTAAAAGTTTCATCAGCCAAGGATAAATTAAATTCTAAGATGAATTCTGCCTAGAGGAGCTGGTGATGGGCAGAGGTTCACCTTTCCAAGGAGCTGTGGGAGCGAGGGCGCAGCAGTGTTGGCGCTACCCGGATTGCTGCCCTCGTTGCAGGATGAATTTCCAGAAGTTAATTGGGCCAAATGCCGTGTAGAAATAACAAAGAGGCTCTTCCTGCTATTCCCAGCTTCTGAGTTACACGGCCTGCTGCCATCGCCACTGTTTGGCCAGATTATGGGATAATTCATTAGCAAAACAACTGATTGTAATTGGCGTGCTCTGAACCACGACACGCAGCCTGTCACCGTCGCAGCAACCCCATCAACGGCTTCATGGGCCCGCGGCCGCGTTTCTCTGCCGCTGTCAAGGCCGCCCTGCTTTTGTCAGCCTTGCAGCGCAGGATAAATGAGATCGGGCGGTGCTGATGTGGGGAGCGGGGCAGATTTCTGCAGGGGAAAAATAACGTGGTAGTGCCAAATCTTAACTTGCGGTGCCTGGCGTTGTTCCCTTGCCAGGAGTGGAGTTGTGCTGCTGTTCTCCCAGGTCAGCTTGATGGGAGACATCAGAGAAGGGTCCTTCCAGCCTCCAGCTCAGTAATGAGGAACAGTGCATGAAACAGGGGGTGGTGCTCCCCCTCTCTCTCTCTCTCTCCCTCTTTTTTTTTTTTTTTTAATGAGACTGGAATAAAATGTGTGAAATAAATAGTCTGTATTTAATTACTATTTTGCTGAGATCTAGACCAAACAGGAGCCATCAAAAATCTGTGCAAATGCGGCTCTCATCTTTCACCGCTAAGAACAGAGTGCTAGAGAGTGATGTCATCTGTCCTCTTTCAAAAATAATTATACAGAATGTGTTTTGTCTCCAGTAGACTAAGGCTCTAATTGCACTGTGTGGAGGCCTGATATTTCCCCTCTTCCAGGGATTTTGCAGAAGTGATTTCTGCAGGAAGAAACCAGGCTTGGAGTACAGATCAGGAGAATCAGGCAACACGTTGTCACATGCGTCCCCTGCCTGGAAGAGAGGATGAGGATGCCGTCAGGATGTCGCAATAGTGACAGTGACAAAAAATTGGGACCACCAAAAATAGAGAAGGGGAAAACATCTGCAGGGCTTGGGATGGGGAAGGAGGGGACATTACTCACCACAGAGGTGCTCAGTGATGCGGGTTTCTGGCAACGTGTGGCAGAGAGTTTGGCAAGCTTGCCTGTGGCAGATTTGCCCATCCCATGGGAAGATGTGGCTTGCAGCTCTGGAAACCCCAAGCACCGTTTGCTCTCAAGGCAGCAGAGGGGTGTCCTCAGCTCCAGATCCCACTGGTACCATTTGGAGGAGAACAGTTTTCCAGCAACCCCCTGCAGAAGATGTGTTTGTGCATGGGTGAGCACCTTGTGATTGTTCTTCTGAGCGAGTACCGGCGGCTGGGCAACCCTTTTGGCTGGGGCTTTCGTCTGCAAGCGTTACCCAGTCGCAAATCAAGCCCCTTGCTTTAATTTCTTAAACACCTTCTGGCTGTTCTTTACAGTAAGGACTGAAGAACTGGGATTCAGCAGTCTTGAAAATGTCCCTCTCGTGCCTATTTCGCTTTGCTGTGAAGAGTTGCAGTAGCATAACAAGAACCAGCAGATTGACTGTTGGCAACTGGTAGGATTGAAATAATCTAAGACAGCCGTGGCAATTACCTAGTATTTTTCTAGTTCTAAACATGTGGGAAACCCCAGTGTTTGTAATCTCTTCACCAGTCCTTAAAAGTCAGACTTTGTGGTAAGAGAGTCTGATTTATAATTCATTATTTAGACTTGGAGCATACTTCTGTGTGTGTTTCATTCTAATGCATGAAATGCAATACAACGTTAATTACTTCTTCAATTTTAAAACACAGTATTTAAAAGAAAAATAATTCCCCTCTCTTGGCACCTAACAAAAAGCACAAGTTTCTCATTACTGTTAAGAAAAAAAATGACTTAACACTATTAACATCTTTAAAAAAAATATTTCAAGGTCTTTTCTTTGTCTTTCAAAGCGGAACTTTGAAAATACAAGTGCAGATGTTCGGGTACCCCAATGAGTGGCGCGAAGGGAAAACTTACGTCACTTTAAGAATCCTCCTACCCTCTGCCATGCTTGTGGGCATTGGCTTTAAAATAAAACCTACAAAACCTAAACCCAAACAAACGTTATTCGTAAGTCAGATGATTTAATGCTCCTAGAAACCAGAACTCGAGTTCTATACAACGATAAATTACGGTTATTCCAATACCTGCATTTTTTTTTAAACTCAATAACCTGCAATCAGTTATTCAATAACACTGCAGGCAGGCTGAATAATTCAGTCCCATCTTTCTTCTAATGTTGCAAGTCTCCTGAAACGGGCTGATTCTTATCTTCTGCTATAGTCATTAAAGTGTCATTTAAAACCCACACAGCCTTTATGACAGCTTTATGCCTCCCGAAGGATTAAACTACGAAGAGATAAATGCATTCCTTAAGTTTTTAGCAATGAAATCCATATCAAAGGAAAGTAGCAGATTGGCATCTTTTAGACTAAAACCCTTCATTAACTTATATATGGGCAAAGCTCATTTTGGGTCAGAGAACACAGTATCATTCACACCACAAGGATCTGTCTGTGTTGCTGTTAGAGACTTGACCCTACTTGTGTTTTTTTTTTTTTTTTTTTTCACTTTCTTACATAGCTCATGACAACAGTGTCGGTGTAAAATTAAAATGGGATCATGGAAGCATGCTATTTTCCCCCCAGTATTCTGTGTGAATTTCCAATTTTAGAGCCCTCTATTTTTGTCTCTCCATATGCTCTCTCATCAGCTGGAGTTGAGCAATCTCTTGGTTACTGGTAAAATGAAAAGCATCTGTCAGAGTCAGAAGTCCAATCAACACTTATCACCCATCAGGGAACAGAGATTTCTCTTAGTAATAATTGTTAGGTCCAGTAGTAAACATCTCCATACTGAGCCTTCGTTTGTGATCCTACAGACAACTCAAAAGCACTTTTGTGTTAGTAGGAAGGCTCAGTTATTGATGCTGTAATGGGGATCAAAGACCTCAGCCAGTTCGTTTTGCTGTTTGGTCTCGTGAAGAAGTGATGCTGAGCTATCTACCATTTTATCCAGGGCTGAATTCAATTGCAGCCTGTTACGTAAATGATTCCGCAATAAATTTCCTTCTGCGTTAGAGGAGGGAGGATAATAACCTGCAATTACAATTGCCTGAAAAATGCCATTTGTTGCTTCAGTTCTCCTCTTCCACGGAAAATGTCGAAAGCTTTTGTTTGCTTGTAAATTTTCCCATGAGTAGGGTAAGGTTTTGTGACAGGAAATTCAAACAAAGGAATACAGTAAAAAAATCTCTCTATTCACTGCCTGGCCGGGTTTAAACAAAACAAGACCTTCAGCTTTTCTGCTGTGTTCTCTGCAGGACTGCATTCTGCATGCATCACTGTAGGAGATGAAAGCCAGATTATTGTTATTTTCTTTTAGCTAAACCGAGAAGTTTTTACTGATAGAGAAACCAAAACCTGGTTTTCTTCTTGCTTTGAAAAATAAAATTTTACAGAAAATAACAGATCTAAACTTGAAAAGTTTATCTTCTACCTGTGGTGGGGCTGGCGGTAGGGCTTTCGGTGCCTTTTCAGTGTGGGAAATGACAATGCCCTATAACGCAGAACTTTTTTTCTGGAATGTTTTTCTTCAAAAGACGTATTTTCATTGAAAATATGGTTAGATAGCAAAACTGTATCTCCTTAAATCTTCTGCCTTTTCTGAAGTGTTCCAGTAGGCGAGTTTTGCCAGGAGCCTGCGGCACGGGGCGGTTGGATGACACGTGGCAGTCTGTCCCCCCACCTGGCACCCCAGTGACCCACAGGGTCTCCTCGTGACCCACGTGGGCTCCTCCAGCTGTTCACAACAGCAGCTCAGCCTGGTCCTGGGCCACCGAGTGCACACAGTCCTGTTTAAAGAGCTTGAATGGGGTACGGGTGAATGTTACAGGCACATCAAGTGTTTCCAGATGAACCCATAGACATAATAATTAGTTAGGGCCAATATACTCTAGTTTAATACAATACTGGTAGTATAGTTGCAGGACAGATCTCTCTTTCTTGCCTAAAAGGCATATTGAACTGAAAGGGAGGTAAAGTTGGGGGGGACGGGAGGGACAAAAGTGGTATTTTCCTGTATTTACTCGTAATTTTTCAAGAGGAAATTGCTCAGTGTAGAAGTGCTTGAATATCTTCCCATTTTAGGAAGTTCTGTGGGAATACAGAGGCCAGGATATACATGACCATTCAAAATACACATGATTGTGAGTGAGGTGCCTAAAAGAAACACTGCAACTGGGTTTTCATTTCAGGCGCTGAGTGCCCTGTCAGTCCTGCTGGAAACACGAACCAGTTCTGGGTGTGATCCCTTGGCAGAGACTCCAGCACTCTGTATCACAGAACCATCCCGGTTGGAAAAGCCCTTGAAGCTCCTCCAGTCCAACCATGACCCTCACCCTGACCGTTCCCAGCTCCCCCAGATCCCTCAGCGCTGGCTCAGCCCGACTCTTCAACCCCTCCAGGGATCCCGGGGACTCCCCCCTGCCCTGGGCAGCCCATTCCAACGCCCAACAGCCCCTTCTGCACAGAAATCCTTCCTCAGAGCCAGCCTGACCCTGCCCTGGGCAGCTTGAGGCCATTCCCTCTTGTTTGTTTGTTACAAGTCAGCGATACCCAGTATAAACCCAGCACGTCCTTCAGCAATAGCATTTGTCAAGACACAAATAAAGGAAAGTAGGGCCAAGTGTGGATGAGGGTCATCAGATTTGGTCCTGAGCTCCAGCTCCCAGCCCTGCAGGATGCTCAGAGGGGTACAGGGATGAACGCTCCTCCAGCTCCCAACTTTGGGAACAAATGCAGCTCTGTGTATCTCTGTATCGCACCCCTGGGGACCAAGAGGACCTTGCTGTGTTTGTACAATGCCTTGCTTAAGGATGGTGGTGAGGAGGAGGAGGCAGTCCCTGCAGGGAGGTGGGCTCCAGAGGAGCCCCAGGGGATGGCAGCCCCAGCTCAGTCTCATCTTCTGAGGGATAGAGGTGGAGGCCCCTCTGCGGTTTGGGAAATCCTCCTTTTCTTTTGAAGGCCAAGAGAAAGGGAGGAGTGTCTGAGTGAGCGGAGCTCCTGAGGCATTTACCTTCACACATAATAAAAAATAGAGAGCTCTTTTTGTAAGCTTAGCACCTATTCACTCCTGATCACGCTCATATTATAAATGAATAAGGTAACGAGGGCTATTAAAATAATTTTTCATTAAGGTTAATAGATGAATAAGACAATTTAACGTTGACACAAACATCTCCAGGATTAATCTTGCAGGGTGCTAAGCAAGCTGTCCTCTTACCAAGAATGGTTTTAAGGATGCCCAGGATCCATAGATGCCCTTGGGGTACCCAGCATAGCCTGTCTCCGTTTGATTCTTCATGAAAGCATCATGTTCCTAAAATATTTAAGTTATTTAAATAAGTGCAGGGACACATTCCTACTCTGTGTCCTACTTAATGCAGCATTAGCGGTTTGGTCACCTCATGCTGCATGAATAATGAAAATACAGATTCAGTAATGTTTACAAGAATAAAAGCAGAGCTTTAGGTTCTGCTGTTTGTCCCCTCTGTTACTTGTGAGTGCTCCCACAGCCACGGGGTGGTCTTGGTGATGCTTTTGAGCTCTCCATGACCTGCATGTTGAAAATGTGTTTTCCAGAGGAGAAACATGTATTTACCTGGTTTTGAGGAATCGTTATTTTTCTGGTTAAAAATATTGTAAGTGATGCAGCTAGGGAGCTGGTCTAATTCCGTGTTCTTTGGCAGCTGGCTGTGCTTCAGAAATAGTGAAAGAAGTTGTCTAGAAACATAATACAGGCTGGAAGTCCTTTGTCCAAACTCTTTGGCAAACACACCTCAGGCTTCATTCCGTGTCTATGGGGAGCAGGCTGGATTAGCAGCAGTCAGAGGAGAGGTGATGCACGCGGGGAGGACCTGTCTGTAACACTCCCGTTCAAACCGATCACTTGAGATCCCGGCATCCCTCTTATTTCGACCAAGTGAGGTCCAGCATAGGTAAAGTGGCACAGCCTCTTGCGCAGGACTTGAGCGAAACTTAGACTGTACTTAAAAATAATCCCAGCAGTTCTTTGCGGATAATTTCTACTGGGGTTTTCTTCTTGATCAGCTTAATAGAACTGGGCTTTTGGTTACAAACTAGAAAACTCAAGCCCCTTTTTGATCACAATACCTATGTTTCTGGGAAAAGCTTGAAAAGGTACAAACAAAACCACTGGAAACCACAGGAGTTTTAAAAAGATAAAGGGCGTGTTTTTGAAGGATGGGTGATTCGGCGATGCAAAGCTCCTTGTTTGCAGCTCCCCAAATAACAGTGGGGCTCCGCACTGGTTCCATGACCAACACCCGTAGCTTTGCTCCTGCGATAGCAACAAGCAACTCTGCTGTTCGGTAAGGACACGGTGGTTTGTGACGCTTGATCGGACATATTAGGCATCAGACAGCCTGGAGACAAAAAAACTCACTCAATTTCTAAGCATGGAAGATAAGGAGACTTCAGCTCCTCGAAAAAAATTTACCAGTTGTCTATTATGCCTGGCTATGTGTCTTGAATTTCCACTCGTGTTGGCTAGACTGAGTAACTACTGTGCTTCTGGGAGAAGAGGGCAGACAAGTCCAAGTATAAAGCTGAGAGAAGATACAAGAATAGCCCAGAAGGTGCAATTGCCAGTTCACAAACCCTATTTCCATTCTGGAATGCCCAGAAACAGCCCTGCATGGGCAGAGGTGGCAGGGAGGGAGCTACTGAGCCTGGAAGACTCCAAGGTTATTTTCCCACTGAGTAAATGATTTCTAGATCACGTTTACATATAGGCACCTAAAGCCAGCCTAAATCCTCCTGTAGGCTCCCAAGCCCCATCTCAGATCTAGTTTGGAGTGTAATTAAGCACTTCAAATAGGTGGCTCCCCTACGTGGCTTGAAAAGCGGCTGAACTTTCTGCTCTTCCTGGCTGAATTTGCTTTATAAGGGAGAAATCTTTTATTCGTTGCTTGAGATGTGACAATATCTACAAGTGCTGCACCTTGCGAGCAGGCTGATGACTACTGGAAGTGAAAAGCTGAATCGTTCAAGAAACTGTTGTGTTGAAGTCCACTCCAAAGCCTCATTAATTAAAGCCCAAAACCTGGAAATAGCTCTAGCCCCCCAGGATATTTTTCATTTACAAAACCCCACGTACAGTTCCCAGTTCCTCTGAACACAAAGACACTTGTAACAAGAAACTGACTGTCTGCTGCCCTCACTGTCTCTTGCTGTGGTGGTAAATGGAGTATGAGTGAAGAAATGGGCTTTGAGAAGAGGAACTGTAGTCATGGTTGGGTGTTGGAAAGTTTCTTAACTCCCAAATACATTTTTTATTTTATTTTTTTTTTTTTTAAATGTTGCGTAGTGTTTGCTTACAACAGAACCTGCTTTCATGTACGCATCCGGCTCCACCGGGGTATGAAATGGCAATACATTTAAAGCAAGTGAAGCAGCACTTTGATTTAACTCCAGCTGTGCAAGTGGAGACTTAAGTGAAGTGCTGCTGTTCAGCTCCTGGCTGAGAGGAAGGCTGCTGTGGGAAATAACTACACATTTCTAAATTCTTGCCTGTTGGCTGACAGAAGGAGCAAAGCAGAATTAGCTGCAGTGGATCACAGGGCTAGCAAGTGCTAATTTCTGCATGGTTAAACATGCAGTGAACTAAAATGAAGCGGGGTCATGGAAAGGAGCTTGGTGTCTCTTTGTGGCTTCATGCATGACAACTTAAGCTACTCAAACAATTAGAGAAATAAAAGTAGATGAGCTACTGGTGAAACTTTACCAGCTCTATTTCTGACTGCTGTAATTTTTTTAAATTTTTTTTTTTTTCCAGATTAAAATGGATTAGAATTAAAATGTGGGAGCACCTGGGGAAAGAAGAACTGTGGGTTATTATTGTAAAGCAAACGCCTTTCACATGAGAGAAGACGAGAGCAATGCACAGCCAAAGCTGGTGAGGACAGTGAGAGACTGAAGCCACCCTTGTCTGGCAGCTCCTGGGTACCACCTGGTGTGAGGGAGGATTCAGCATCTGATGAGTAAGTGAAAAGACGTTACTACTGGTTTGCATAGTCCGTAATAAATCTAACGGCGATTCTTGCATTTGCCACAAGAATAATCAACTCTTCTCCTCCTGTTTCAACGTTAATTTGTTCCTGATGGGACTGGCTGTGATTCTGTGAGCTGTCTTAAAACGTGATGAACATGATTGTTGTTATTCTGGTGATTAAGCATCCGGGGCTGAGTTGGAGGACAGGTAAGAGATTGTCAAGTGCCACGTCTGTTCCATGACACCCAACAAGAAGGTTTCCTTCCAAGTCGTGCTCCCAACTTCTGGCTTGAGCTTCTGTGGCTCACAAACTTGTTTCTTTGTGTTGGTGCTAGAGCTGGGCCTGGAAGGGAACAGAGTTTTAGTCACTCGATTGTCCGCCCGGTTTGGCTGTATCAGCATCGGTGGGCTGCGCCGGCTGTGCCAAGGGGTCTCTCTGCAGGGGCTGCAGAGCAAGCCAGGGATGAGATCTGCACGGGCACAGTGCTGAGCACAGCTCAGCAGCCCCGTGAGCCTGCAGAGGTGCTGGTCATAGCTGTGGGGTCTGGGCCCATTGAGCTGAGTCCCGTGGGGGCTGGTGGCAGGCAGGGAATAGCCACCGTCAGGGTCAGATGCCCGAGGGAGGTTTGAGTAAGCGGCACAGGGCAGGCTGTGGGCAATATCCACTTACACTGAATTAGGGTAGTTGGTCTGACCGTGTCCTAGCACGAGAATTTGGATTGTCTCTGCTCCAGCCAATGCCCGACCATGCAACATCAACTACTCCAGCATTGCTGTGCCAGAAAACAGCCTTGGCAGCACTTGGTCTCCTTGAACGTGTTTTCTGTAATAATTAATCATGCTTATAAAACTTAATTGCCCTTTGGACTATGCCTCTGTCATGCTTTCTTTTCCCTACTGTTTCTTTTCTTTTCTTTTTCTTTTTTTTTTTTTTTTTCCTTCTATAATTAATTTTGTGCAGGACATTCCTGGCTTAATTTGACAAGCGCAATAAACTGCGTAGGTAAGAGTTGCTCACCTGAGGTGATTTAGCGGTGTTATGGTCAGCAACAAATTACCTTTTCTCCTCTGATCGATGTCTGCCTGCGGCTCTTGTCTAGTTTTCTAAGAGGGCAATGATTCTTATTTATCTTGAATTTTATAATCTATAGCAGAGAACAGGCTCAACTACTACAGCATGAAGAAGGCTTAAGCCACCTCCTAAGCGCAGGACCAGGGGTTCCAGGTCGTGGTGTTCCCTCATCTTTACCATTAGTGCTCCCTGGCAAATGCTTTTGGAATGCAACCACGGTCCCTCCTGCCCGCTCAAAGCTCAGCTGAACATGCCCCACCATAAATTGTTGAAAACTAAACTGTGCAATAAAACTGGAAGGGGATATAAATAGCTTAAATGGTGGGGCATGGAGGATGGGTAGTGATGGGGACCCCAGAGGTACCCGAGGGAGCTTGGCAGGCAGAGGAGACAATGAGAAGAGTGATAAATCATTGAACCCACTGGAGACAAAAATAATTAGGGCAGAGCTTAGAAGATGAAGAAACCCAGGGGGTCAGACAGGAGAAACCAGCTTGACACAGCCAAGAGAATTCCAAAACTAATTTTCACCTTGCGGGGATCGCTCCCCCTCGCCTCACGCTTGGGGAACCCGAGCTGTGGCGCTGCCTGAGGGGCTCTGCAGGGTCCTGGGGGCACGTCGGGGACCTGTGGGATGGCACAGGCATCCCCGTATCCCACCCACAGCCCCGAGAGACTGTGGAGGAGTTTGCTGAGGAAGCCCTTTTCTTGCCACTGGGTACCTCCGTCCAGTTTTCTTTTTCCCCAAGCTTTGTGTTCAAGGGCTTGGCTTGCTTGGACTCGCCCTCCTTTTCACATTTACTATATTTGTTGCCTTAAACCCGGAGACCCTACGATGAGCAAAGTGAGGGGCGTTATCACCTGATGGGGTATGTGGAGAAGGCTTTTTCTTTTAAAAAATCTCCAACGTGCTGCTCTGTGATTACAGGAGAGCATGCGGAGCTCCTGTAACACGACTTGCTGACAAAATGGCTCCTGGTTAGGTATTTAAGAGGGTTTGCTGCTGAAATAATACACAGCCCCGGCATATGGTAATTAGAGATAAGCAAACAGTTGAAATAAAATCTCTTAAATTATACCTCGCTGTGCACAAGGAAATGTGAGGCACATAAACAAACAAGCTTTCTTCCCTAGCTGCAGACAGGGTGTTAGCAGGTGATTCACTAGCGGTACGTCTCTCCCTTGTCTGGTTCATTAGATCATCATTAATTTACACCTGTGTTCAGTGAATTACAGCAAAACACAGGCTTAGAAAACACCTTTTTTTTTATTTTTTTTTTTTTTTGCAATGCTTACAAGGAAGAAATGTTACCAAACAAAGTGAGCTCCCTTGGAAAATTAGGAAAGTGTTGGCTTCTTCCCCCCAAAAAACCTCTTTGTTAACCCAGATATTCCTTAAGTCTCATTTTTAAGTGCACTAGTGGGCTTGAAAGCAATTTCGAGACCCCTTGTCCTGCCACAACGTCATTTCTTTTCGCCTGTGAATGGCTTATCAATTCAGCGTTTATAAAATCTGTTGCCTTGTCCGGAAAACACGAGGAAAAGGCTTTTCCTGTTGGTATTGCGGTAGCAGCTTAGTGTGAAAAAAACAGCCCTCAGTGCTGTTAGTTGTAACCAGGGGGTGGCTTTTGAGACAAACTGTATTTTCTCCTCATTTCTGTGCACGTGTTTAGATTGCTTCATGCTGTTTCCAGGTATTTTGGGGGTGGTGGGGGGAGTGTCATTGTAAATTGGCACATGGACTGAGTTGGGGGAAGGACAGATCATTGCTGAGGTGTGCAGTGAGTCCCCTCCTAGAGACCACCAGAGACACTGCGGGTGGAAACTGATGGGAAACAACGTCATTTCTGTTGGAGGCTTAGGGCAGTTAATTTTTTTTTTTTTTTTTAATCCTGGGAGGAACCTTGCAGAGACTTCTCCATTTTAAAAGTTGTGTGGACTGGGTGCTGTGTGAAATATTCATGTTAACTTCTGGTTAAAACACAGAGAAATGCTTCACAGAGCCTAACCTGGAACAGTTCAGATCCGGGCCTAATTCAGGACCCGTGCTGGAAAAAAACCACAAGTCAGCCTCCGTGTTGCTGAGCTAGTATTCCCCTTCAGCGTTTATTTGGGGAGTTTTCATCAAATGCGGCAGCAGCGTGTCTGCGAGCACCGTCCCCGAGGGCAGCAGTTCCCCGGTGACCCACAGCAGAGGGGGCTGGAATCCACGGGCCTTGGACGTCAGGAGGGATTTCAGCATTTAGAGATGTGCTAGAGCAGATCTGCAAGAAAAGTGGTCTATTCAGGTATAAACTGATCCCCGTAAGTGTTTGATTAACCTCACCATTAACAGCGCATATCTTATTTGGAGTTTGAATTTATTTGAGCTCAGTCACCCATTTCGGGATGTCTTTTAAAGCAAGGCTAACCATTTTTCTCTCTCTCTCTTTTTTTTTTTTTTTTTTTTTTTTTTTTTTTTTTTTTAATTTAAGGTGCTTGTAGGCCACAATCAAGTCAATGCATATGCGTCCTGAACAACACAATATTAATCTGCTTAAATTTTCCTCGCGAAGAAAAATTTTTGAGGCCATGAGCCACTCTTTTAGTGAAATTAAATCCATTCCTATGGGCAATATTTCTTTTTTAGAATGCCAAGGTATGAGCCTTAACAAGGCAAAAAATAGGGAATTTTGATTAAGCCAGCATCCTTAAGATGCATCTTAACAAACATACTCCCAGACTGAAATAGGAAACAGAATAGTGTTTCATCATGTGAACATCCAACCTGACATCCTCTATTCACTGGCCAGCTACTGTTAGCAATTCTACCTGCACGGAGCCCAATAACTTTTGATTAAAATAGAGCTGCTATTTTTGAAAAGCAGTCTATCACCAAGACTGTGAGAGCTGGAGAGTTTAGCGCTCTCCTTCATGAGCTGATTCAGTGGTTAGATACTCTTGCATCAAAAGTGTGAATGTCTCTTCCTACTTCAGCTATTCTGTGATTTTTCCAGCTAAAAATTTCCTCACCAGGAGACAAATTACTGCTTTGCCTGCTAGATGTCTACAGCATGACTGAAGGAGGGCAAAACTGTTGAATACTTTCTCACTGGAAGCGAGAGGGGGAAGGAATTTTTTTTTCTGAATTATCCCGTTCTTCGTGTGCTGCTCACCCAGGAGCGGGCACAATGGGAGGCATTAATCTCAGCTCACAGTAGACATGCAGAAATTGGGTGTCTAGTCTAAGCCGCCTATCTGAACCCCTCTCTAGTCAGGGGTTAGAGGGGAACAGCCCTTTCTAGAAAGTGATTCATTAGGGAGGTATCAGATACAGACCAAATAAAGCATGGCCCACTGGGGATCTTCTCCTTGCTCCCCTGACTGTAGAGACAGGTTTGATTCAGACACTCAGTTTTCAGGCAGCACAAGAAGCTGAGCAGAAGGGTTATCCTCTCGCCCCAAAGATATAAACTTGCTCCCCCCCCCAGCTCCTGTGCTCCTGGAGTGTGTGGAGAAGTTGGCCCGTACCATTTGGGATGTCAACCCAGTTCATCCAGTTACTTCTCCTTGCTTGCAACTTTAACTAGGAAGGATCGAGGAAGATGGAGGGGAAACCAGCAGCTCTTCCCGTGAAGACTAATAGCTGTAGCAGCAGAGATCTGTCATATCTTCGTGACTGTCTTGGTTTACAGTGCAGTCCCCATCTGCTGCATGTAAAAAAGGCAATGTCAGCCGTAAAATATTGGAAGTCTGACTCCAGCACAAAGATCCCTGACAATTTAATAAGAATTCCTCGTGATGCTTCACGAGCTCTTTCATGGTTTTGACACAATGCCTCAGGCAGGATGGATTGCATGGGCTCCCAGGCACTTTCCAAGAGGGAATTGCACTGGCCAATGCGTATGAGTCAGCTAACCATCTCACTTCATCATCGTGGACCGATGCCTTGCATCCTGTAAACTGAGGCTAACCTTATACTCCCCAACCCTTTATTTTGCCATGAGACAAGATAGAGGATGTTACTGTTGCCTCCTCGAATGGCTGGCACATAATCCTTAATGGGACATTGGGTTTAAAAAATGCATGGCTGTATTGCTTGTATGGGAAAGCTTTGTATCCTTCACATAATCCCACGGAGTCAACAGGGATGAACGTAACCTTTTATATACTTATTTTCCTGAGATCTGTGAGTACACCCCAAATAAATCTTCGAAGAAGGTTTCATTTTTCTTTTGTGTGGCTGATACTCAGCTCACAGGGTGCTGATACATCTGTTTATTTTCTTCGTTGTCTTGCAGGATGTACGTAGCGCACAGCACCATGAACAGGAACTGGCTGGAAAAGGGATGCTGTTGTTTCCTCTCATCTCAGTCTATGATTTTTGAAACCAGCTGACATAAGATTTAATAAATATTCAGTTAAAAGGGAAGTGAAATGTTTTCTGCAAAGCTTCATCTTTTGACTGGAAGATAGAAAAAAAAAATAAAGACAAATCTGAGATATTTCTGATTTCTAGGGTAACTTTGTTAAAAGAAGAGATGGAATGACTGTACCTGGATTAAAATACCAAACTCAAATCCTTGATCACTACCTCAAGACAGCCTCTTTAAGTCCCATGTGTCAGCAAATTCCCCATCAGAACTTCACCCCAGTTCCTTGGCAATGTCTGAACAGGAAATGAATATGTGACTGGATGATAAACAGGTATATAACACAGAGACCAAAGGGGAGGATGGAATGTGTCAGGGCAGGAAAAACACAGCTGTACCACAGAAATGGGATATTAGGGCCTACAGGGACACAGACTTTAAAAGTTTCCTGGTATTTATTAACAGGTCTTGTCACTGCTCTCATCCAGTTACAGCTCTCAGCCAAAAGGTGCAAGGAAGCTTCTGCTGCTCTCTGAAAAAAGTAAAAGGAAGCTAAATAGTAAAAGAATCCTGAGTTTATGAGTGTCTCCCCTGTCTGTGAGAAAGAAAAGAATTTATCACAACATGAAAAATCCAGAATTTAGGGAGATGTGATACACAGATTAAAAAGATGCTTGAACAAGGAGTAAATTGAGTGATGAGAAATAGAGACACGTGTTTATTCAGATCTAAGACCCTTCCCTGTTCTTGCTGTCCTGAGTGATGGCTTGTGGGCACACGGGAGCCTGGGGGGAGACCAGCTCAGAGCCCTTGCTAATCAAAAACACTGGTTTCTGCCAGCTCCCACGTACTCTAAAGCACCTTAAAAGCAATGATGAAGGTACTCAAGAAATACCAGGTCAATATTACACGTTTCTGCATGGTGAGCATCAGTGTGTGATGTGAACAGATGAGCAGGAGGAGCCTGGGTGCGGACACAGCTACACTGGTAAGAGATAGCTTTTGTAGGTGAGGGGAGGACATGATGATATTTCAGCAGGAAAACTTGTGACAATTCAAATCTGACCCAAGGGATGGTGCCAGAGGAGTGGAGCTGCGGTTACAGATACTCCTCCACCTTCTTAATTTTAATGCCTCCATTCCTGTGCAAATAAGCAAAGGCGGCGACAGGTTTATTGCCATTGGGATTGGGGTGGGTGGCTGATTAGATGCCAGCAAAGCTTGGGATGAGAGTTCGTATAGGGAGTGCTGTGATTCCTCCCTCGTACTCCATGGCTCCTCACTGCAAGTTCTGGTAGAGCAATCAATGTCTATTCGTGGGCTTTGGCACCTGCTTCAGCAATACATCAGTTTGTCCTGTCCGTCTAGATAGATTTTAAGCTTACCCAGTTTCTCTGAGAGACTCATCTACTTTTTGAGTCATCTGCTACTTCCAGTGAGGATATTACAGAGCTGTGATATAAACCCAACCATTTGGAAACAGCCGACTTTAGCCATTAATGCCATTTTAATAATGACAAAGCTCCTGGTTAAAAATAACCCTTTGATCTTTGAAAGGCTTGAAAATGAGCAGAAAAATCTGAAATTCAGTTCAGATAACCTGCAAACATTTGCACGCAATGCTGTGCCCTTGGGGGCTGAGGTACTGCATTAAAAAAAAAAAAAAACCCAAAGAAAACAATACAACCCCCCCCAAACTTAATTAAATTGAAATGAGTATCTACAGTCATTTGAAACAAGCATGGTTAAAAATTAGAAATGCTTTGACTTCTGGCAGAAAAGTGCTCTGGGAGAGGTCTCGGAGAAGAAAGTAATGAACAGCTAGAAGTATTATTCATGAACATTCAGTTGGCTTTTAAATAGGAGTTTGCTTTGATTGCTGGTTCATGGACCTGAGTGGCAATGATCTGTCAAAAAATTATATTTCATCTCTGGTCCAGGGAACTTTCCTGAGGAACTGTTCGCTGTCTCATTAGAAGGTTATTGACTGTTGTATTATATCTGAAAAATGGCCTGTGAAATGGTACTATGAGTGCTCAGAAACTCTGTGGAGATGCGAGAAAAAGGATGGTAGTTATCAAGCAGAAATTCTTTGGAGGAGAATGAGCTTCGCCCCAACTGGTGGCTGACAGGCCAGACGTTGGCCATGGGGAAGCAAAACGCGTCCTAAGAGCTGAACGAGGTGACGCTGCATCTCCGAGTCTACCTGGGAGGAAGGGGCTGGAGATGGAACCGTGTGGCTGCTGCTGCTGGGGCCATCACTGTACTCATGGACAGCAGGGCCCCAACCCGTTGTGGAGGGGCACCGCTGGACACAGCCCTGTCGTAGCGTGGAAAGGGGACTGGGATGGCCACCCATTTCTGCTTGGCTTGGCTACCTTGTCCTTCAAGAAACAATACTGCTCATCAAACCATTTGGCTTCAAGGCTCCAGGGTAAGATCTGTGGCTCCCAGCTGATGCCCTGGGCTCAGATGTGAGCACTAGTCGGCCTGAACCACACGTCAAAGCAGAGGGTGAATCCCCTGCACACTAGCTGCAGAGTTGAGCACTCTCTTGCTCACTCCTTTGCACTGCTGAGGGGTTCTGAGTGGCTGGGTCACAGCTGAAATATCTCTTCTGAGCAGTGAAAGAAAACTGGCTTTATAGAGCAATCTCAGGGCCAAGATCCGTGAAGCAATCCTATCTTTCACCCCTAAACTCTTGTATTCTACCACAGGCACCATCATGCTTTATCCTTCCTGTTGCTGTTTGCAAGCAAGTGTGCAAGTTGTCTTCGCTGCTTTCAGAAAGACGTCCCTAGCAGCTAACGGCAGCATGCTCAGACCTCTGTCTGTCTTCTGATAAGTATCTCCGATTCCCTGCAGCCCGCAGCTGATGTTCGTGCTTGCAGCTTCAGATTGAGGTGATACGCACTGAGCAGCAGTGGCTGTGCTCGCTGGGATTTCTGTCCGTGCAGTGCTGAGGCTGGGAGGGTTCTTGTTATTCCAACTATTTATGATGTTTCAGACACATGGATGTGACAACCAGCTATCCGATATGTCTGTCTGTAGTTGGAGAATTCTGTGTTTTCTCTCGCTTGCTCAGGAAGCAAACTTTAGTATGACCTTGCTGGTCCCTCCACTAGCTGGGTGAAAAACCACCTTTCCTGCTTTCCCCGCCCTGAGTCAGTCCTCAGACTTCCCATTTCCTTGAGCGACAGGACACTGGTGGTGGCTTTGGCTGGTGCACAAAACAGCTCAGTCTGTGTCTGTGATCTGTAGCAGCTGCTGGCCTGGATATTTAACGATGGAGAAAGATAGGAGGGAAGGACGAGGGCCCTTGATGCCCTGTGTAGTCACGCACTGGCAGCCAGCGCTGACTTATTTTGTTCTGGAGGTGATACGTCATGATGGATGGGGCCCTGGTGACACCTGGCAGGGAAGGAGCAGCAGGCTAAGTGGTAACATGATCATTAAATTTGGTTGATGAACCAGAAGCATTGACATCACTTGACTTTAGCCAATAGGTTTTTTTTTTTTTTAGCCAGTGTCTATTTCAAGGATTTTTGGTTGGTTGGGTTGGGTTGGGTCAATACAAATACAGCTTCTGGGCTGAAGAGATTTTGCTAGTTTATAAGATTTAAAAGGACTGTAAATTTTCAAATGAAATCTCTGAGGTACAGCAGTTCCTTGCTTAAACAGCAAACCAGGGTTTAGCCTTGACTATGTTAAGGGAACTGGTCTAACTGGACAAAAATCTGTAACTTCTATATGAACTGAGAAACTCATTACCCACAGTACAGAAAGAAGCCATAGTAGTCACACCTGTGTTATCTACATCAGCCTCAGCTGGGAAAAATCCTCAGTAAAAGTGTGCTGCATAAAAGGAGAGCAGATACATCACAACTTTCCATGTTGTGGCTGTTCCTCCTCTTTTAGGCTTTGTTCCTTTTCATCATTCCAGAAATTTTGGTGGTGCGTTTCCAGCCTATCAGCAGGCAGACTTTTTTTTTTTCTTTAAAGCTTTTCCTGAAGAACAAAGAGAGATGCAGCATCTCCTCCTTGTGCTCTGAGGCACCGGAAAGCACCGGTGTGGTCCTGGGAGCTCGTACAGACCCACCTCCCGCTGCGGCTCTGCAAAAGGGACTGTGAGTCTGGGCATGGCGCGTCTTGGCGATAAATCCCACTCACTGATTTAAGCTTCTGGGAACTAGCCTACGTGTGTTTCTGTGCGGCTCTGCACACGAGTGCCTCGTGAGACAGAAGTGTGCCCTTTGAAGGAGCTGCCCGTCGCACTTACCTTTGATGCGGGGTGGCCGAGCAGACTTCAGCAGATCCTGAGGTGCAGGCGTTTGGCCGTTGCAGTTGTCCATTGGCTGTGATTTGGGTTGCCAAGGTGATGGATTTCAAAAGGCAAATCTGTGCTCAGTTTTCAAAGGCCGGGTTGTTTCTTTTGATCTGCAAACCAGGGGGAAAGAGAGATACAGGACTATGGGCTTTCTTGTTCTGTTTTGTTTTGTTTCTGTATTATAGCCCGAATAATCCTGACAATTGAATATCTTGGGTTAAAATCTCAGGGCAAGTCTTGACCATGAGACAAGTTGCTAAAGTCACTGTTGAACTGCTACAGTATTTTTTCAAAAAGACATCTAAATACCGAGCCTGTGAATATCTTTGATATTCTCTGATTCATGGGCAGAGTGATGCAATTGGGTTGATTTTTGATGACTTTCCTACGCTCCGGTGGTATCCGTGGGCACCCAGGATGCTGTTCGCAAAGGCTGTTTGACACAAAGAATAGTTCTTGATCGGTGTAGCTCGTCAAAGGAATTAAGTTTGCAGAGGAAGATTGGGACCAACGTGAGAACAAATGTACAATTACCACATCTCAAGCCTAAACAATGACCTGGCACAAGAAATTACTTGTAGATTCCTGGGGTTTAATCTCGCTGGGTTTGGAGTAGGCTCACAGCTTTTTTCCTTGGCCTTTCTGTTGACTCCTTAAGTTAATGCTTTTTTTATCCTCAGCTCGGAAGGAAGATATCCTGACTCAGCTGCTCAGACCCCAAAGGCCAGTGAAGAACCTTGCACAACATGACACATCTTGCCCAGGTGCTGCTTTTGTGGTTGAGGGAATACAATAGCTAAAACTTGTGGTGCTCAGTTTTTGCAGATATTTATATCAAACATATTTCACCCACCAACGGTAGAAGCGGTGCTCAGAACTAGGCAAAATCTGCATTTGTACATTGCTCTCTAACTCACTCCTTGAGCCTGGGCATTCCTCATCACTCCTGTTTTGCCATGCACTCAGTATTTATTAGGTGAATGCTCTACCATCTCAGGGCCCTGGAAGAAGAGAGGCAATTTATATAAAGTTTCTCTTCCTCTGCATAAATTTTGTCCACAAAGACTTCAGGTGGGCATCATCCTAGCAGCTTTATTTTTTTTAGCAGAGAGTATTGCTATGTACCTATAGCCTTTTTCACTAACTGAGATCTTGGGTCTGAAACATAGGATTATGTTTTTGCAGGTTAAAAAACTATTACATGTACGGCTCCCATCTGTGCCCCCAAGCTGTGGTAAACACCAGGGACTCACCTTTCCCTGGTCTGCAATGAAAATAAAAAATTAAGTGCTTATAGTTTGCATAGTTGTGGGCTAAGCTCATATATCTGGGCAGCTCCTGCAGTGAGGCTGATGGATAAGGGTTGAGACACAACCCTCCCATCTCCTATCAAAGCCCTCTAACAAATATGTCCTTGTCTTCTAGCCTGAGGCAGGAGCAGGTTGTTATAGAAGTTCCAGCAACGTACTGATTAATCTTCGTCTGCTTGGGTCAGGGGTTACTAACATATAACCTGTTGGGAAGCACATCTTTCCCGTTGGTTTGGCTGACCAAATTGTCGTGTGGGTCTCGACGCTGTGCCGGCACCTGATGCTCCTCACACAGCAGCTCCCTGCTGCCCGGGATGCTGCCTGCGTGTCAGAAGGTGTCAGTGTTGATTCTGACTGCTGTTTTTCTGGCACAGGTAACGTTTGCTGCTCGCGTACTTCTGCAGACATCTGGCTGTGTGCTTCCAGCGTGCAGGCAGGATAAAAGGGCTTGTTTTTATACCTGTGCTTGCCTCTTGTCTGTGGTTGTGTGTGATCTGCCTTGTGTTGGTGGCCCAGTGCCCTCTCAACCTTACGCCGTTTCCGTGTTTGCTGAATCCTGGTGGCCAAACACACGCTGACTGAGCTGTCAGTTACTATCTGTAGTTCCTTCCCTTTGGTGTCTGCATTTCACTTCTTGCATCTTCGCAAATGCTGAGACTTTCACACCGCTATGGAAGCGTGAGTCATTTTTCTCAGGGCTCTAACTTAAGCTGCCATGGGTAGTGCAGCTCTCCGTATGATGACTCTTGTTTTTTGAGGTAACACTGTTTTTATGGTTCAACTTTTGTAGTTCAGGTATTCACTGTCTTTCAGAAACAGCAAGATATCCTTTCTTCTACCTGAAGTGTGGCTAGTTTTAATGTTTTCTGAAATGTTCTGCTGCTGAGAGTATTTTCTTTGTCTGCACGCACCACTTTGATATCCCAAGAGCACAGGGCAAGGGCAAATATAAAAGGCAAAATATTTCTTTTAGATCATATACACTGACTATGCTGCAGGTCTTGCCTGGCACAGCGTGTTCCAGAATTGGAACAAGTCCCATCCTGCTGGCAGGCCTTGGCGTTTGTAGGTGCCTGTTGCAGGAGAGTGTGACACGTTACACTACGCTTGAATATTGCCTTGAGAGGTTTTCGATCCCATTTCCGAGGGAGGACCCCTCCATCTCCTCTTTATGGTGGCTCTGATGCCTTCAGAGCAGGCTCACCTGTTGATAGCATCTGCTCATCTCTGCTGCGTCCTGAAAGTCTGCTCTCACATGAGCAGCTCTGCTATGAGATGATCTCCTCAGCAATGACCACCCACATGCAATTCGGGCACAGCAAGCTTTCCTGGCCTCGGTTTCACCCATCCTGCTCTTCTGCTATGGCCAGGATTGCTCAGCTGATAATCTTTAATGATTGTTCATTAAAAAAATTGTTTTTTTGAATTTGATTGCTCATTGAAAAGCAAACCCAAAGCAGCATTGCACTCCTTTTGTACTGCAGGAATACAGCACAATTAACAAATATAAAGCTGGGCATGTAGGAAGTTCATGATAACCAAGTTTCAATGCAAGTGTACAGGCAGGTCAACTAAATCATGAAAGCAGAGAGTAGATACAGGGGCAACTGACAGAGAAAGAGGTGGTTAATGGGGAGAGAAATGCTCCTATACGCTACTGAGCTCACAAGAGGGATGGCTACTAGAGAGAGAGGAGACCTGTTTCTCTGACAGTATCTGATGAGCAGGGATGGAAAAAAGCCCGTTTGGGAGGTGCCAGCAGTCTTCCCGAACGGCAAGAGATAAACCTCGTCCTGAAAACTCCATGATCTACCTTCACTTTCAAACCCGTGCAAAGAGGGACTCATCAGAGAGTATTTAAGCACATTGTGCAGTGATGGGGAGTAGGTGGAGCAGAGCTGAGGACGCGTCCCCACACTGAGAAAGGTCGGGAATGTGCAGGTTCAAGGGGTTTCTTCTCTGAACGAACCCAAAGAAGAATTTATTTACTTCCCCCAAAAAGCAAGAGCAGCCAGAATTCCCATTCCTCTTCTTGGCTTTGAGGTGGGTGTGGGTCACCTATAGAGAAATGACCAGAAGGATCCGTTTCCTGGAAACAGGTGTTTGGGTTTTGATGATGTGAATGTGCTTGCAGCTTCCTGGGAGGGTTTGCAGAGCAGGGGCGAGCCCGGGGCTGATCTCAGACGCAGTGTTGGTGCCTGTTAGTACCCCTTTGTACAAAAGCTCTTCACGGGATGACGCCGACGCAGAACCGAGTAACCAGACCTGAGCTCATTGTAAATCAGCTGGTGCTTGGGGAATTTCCACCACGATGAGGTGACATTTTGTTTGTGTCACGTAGACTTGCTGAGAAACAGTGGGTATGAGTCTGGGAAGAATGCCATGGTAACCTGTCAGTGTTGCTTCCAGTATCCAAGCTAACTTAGCAGAGAGCTCTTGAATATCTCTCCACAACTTTACCTATTGTCTTACAGACATGTACTTTGTGGTCTTGTGCAGTGAAATAAGAGACCGAGGCTCCGAACAAAAGCATTTCTCTCTGTTCTTCCTTGCCAGACTTTATGCTTAGATTTTTTTTTCCTCTTCAGCTTCTTGTTCTCATGGGACTGTATTAGCAAAAAGGCTGGAATTTGTACCAGGCTCTGCAGGCAGCTATTTGATCTTCACTGCCTCTTTTTGTTTCATCTCCGGATAGACAGAGTGCTGGCCTGGGTGTTAGAATTCTGTGTAATTTGGAAGCTTTCTGTATTTAATTTTCCAGAGTCCTTCGTGACATGGCTAATGCTCCTGTAATGTGAGAAAAAGTGGAGCAGACTTTCGTCTGTTTAAATGTCATGAGATATTGCAAATCTCTTAGGAAAACCCACGTTGTTTTCCAATCCATCTGTTCCTATGGATTTCCTACTGGAAAGGTAGTGGTATCCAGAGACACTTTATGGGTTTCTGCTTTTATTGGTGGTTCCTTAATGTTAGTTGTATCTCTTAATGTTTACTTCGTGAAGGCTTCTTCTCCCAGCGGGGTGCGGAGGAGATGGAAAAGGTGGAATAGAGTAGTTCAGTCGGAAGGGACCTATAACGTTCATCTAGTTCAACTGCCTGACCGCTTCAGGGCTGACCAAAAGTTGAGGCATGCTAAGGACATTGTCCAAAGGCATTGGCAGTCTTGGGTCATCGACCACCTCTCTAGGAAGCCTGCTTCAGTGTTTGACCACCCTCTCAGTAAAGAAACGCTTCCTAACGCCGAGTCTAACAGCAGAAGACATGCTCTCCTCCACCAGTTAGTTAACGTTTTATTTTCTGGAGATGTTTATGTGAGATTCTGACCAAAATAAATCTCAAAAAAGGAATGGTTGGTTGTCCAGCTAAGAACAGCGTAGGCCAGGCTGTATCCAAGACCTTGGTATCCAGGGAGGAGGAAAAAAGTACAGTGTCTTGTGAGCACTGGAGTCGTAAGTGCACCTACAGCCTGGGCTCACGATGGCAGATGAGGTGCACTTGAGTGACAGGCCATAGCTGCCATCCTCAGCTGCCCAGAGGTTTATTGTAGTCAGATAAATTAGGGCAGTTCATGTGCAGCCGACCTGCGTCCTTGCTTTGTAATTTGGAAAGCTGTAGCTGACAATAGGAGATCTCCTTGCTGGAATATCGCGGTCACAAACCATTTCCTATGTGTCCTTTCAATCCCAAGACACTTTCCCTCTTGAGTGCTGTATTACAACAGACTCACCTGCTGGTTCATTCCCCTGTATTGACACATTTTCTAACAGCCCATGACATGACTGACGGTTTGAACCCTTTGTTGCCTTATTTGTTGTGAAAGGTTACTAACTTGACTGAAATGTATTTAGAAAGTAAGACATTTCGCCTGGGGTTTAACTTTTAGAGTGCTGGGAGCAGGGAAATTTGACTTTAGACATTGAACATACCCACAGTGCTGTCAGAGGAGAGAGCTCCGTGTACACCCGGGTCGGAGGTGGAGGCTCCCCGCTGTCAGCGGGGGCTGAAGCAAAGGGCAGGCTACAAGTGGTTCAAATGTCTTTGCAATTGCAGACACGGCAGAAGTGCTGCATGTTTGCTCCGGGCTTTTTACGTCTTGTATTTGCATGTGTAGTTTATCTGGAGGCTCAGGTTTCGGTCCCCTTTGAATGATTGCCGCGTCAGCAGCTTGTGTTTTGTGGCTCAGAGGAGATTGAAGGTTTGCTTTTCGATATTTCCCCCACCTCCTATTTCGGCCGTTCCCCGTTTGAAAGATGCACGCTGTTAGAAGCAGAACGAGGGAAGTGTCAGCAGAACAATTTACAGGCAGTCAAAGTCGGGGATTTTGAAACAAATGTGCCATTGAACTGAAACATTGCGTAGCCAGTGCACAAAGTGTTTTTTTTCCGATGAGGTCTGCCATGGGGGAACTGCTGAAAGCAGCAGAAATTCCCCTACAAGACAGCACACGTGAGCAGCTTAGCCGTGTGCTCTCTTTGTAGGGCGATTAGACTTCGGGTGCATCAAGGACTGGAGTCAGGGTGTCAGGAGAAACTGTATTTCCTAACATCTGGTTGCAGGTTGAGGGAAGCTCTCGTTTTAGCTTGGGGACGGTGGCCAGGAAGGGATGGCCAGAATCTGGGAGACCCCACGTGCCTGCTTGGCTCATCGGAGTGCTGGCTGTGGACTAAGGCTGCTTTTAACTTTCCTGCTGTCCTGTGTATTTTGTGTAGTTTTGTTGCATTGTCTGAGGGTGATACAGAGGTTATAATGTCTAAAAAACCATTTGTCGGTTTTTGCTACTTTCCACTTTTTTTTTTTTTTTTTTTTTTTTTGCACCTGGTTTTAAATACATTCAGGCCAAGCGATTCTTACTGCAAGAACATGCTGACTCCACAGTAGAGTCTTACTCTAAGTATGAAAGTAAGCAAATTCGATCGCAGTTGCTTCTCTTGCATCTTGTTGAGTGGGACTAGGAGATTTTCATGGTAGCATCACCACAAAAACAAAGGAAAAAACTATTTTTTTTGGAAAGAATTGGCTTGATCAGCTTGTTCTTTCTTTGCTGCTATGATGAAAGAGAAATTGTCATTTTGGAGACACGGAATATATCACTTTTACAAAGCAAGTCTGCTTCAGGGAGGCCCGTCTTTGCTGAGGGTTAGAAGGTGTCTAGAAATGTTATAGGTATGGTTTAAAATAATGACCCTTCTGAGGGTCCTAGTCCCATCAGCTGAGGGGCTGTGCAGAAACACCCAGAATGACATTAGAAGGTGCAGCACCAGGATGGTGAGGAGGAGCCAGGGACACCAAAGGAGACACGTGGGCTGATATAATGCGACAGAAAATGACCTTGGTCTAAGTTTGCTCCTAAAAGCTGTCACTCACCATGTAGCCAGGTGTGTTGAGGAGCTGCAAAATGCTCTATGGAAAAGAAATATGGAGGAAGCAGAGTTCATTTGTACCGTTGTTTTGGCAGAAGTAAGGGGGGTGACCATCACCTGGTTGAGCTAGTTTGCTCCTAGTTGAAAAGAGCATGCACTAGAGGAGCTGCATGTTTGTCCTGTCCTACTCCAGTTCTCCTGCATCATGGCTGAAGCCTACTAAAAAGGAGAATAGGAGAAAAACACACCTTCCCTGAGTGTACCTGAGCATGTTGGGCTTTGGAGATCCTCCTGGTTTGTCTGGTGAGCATCTGGGGGGATAATCAGGGTGACAGGTTGAAATATTGGGGTTTCAACCCCCAGCCCCACATAAGGCTGACACCTGGGTGATTCCCCCAGCCCTTCCCAAAGGGGGTGAGTTTCCCTTCAGGCTTCCCCCAGGGTGGGGCGGCCTTGCAGACAGAGCCGTTGGGTAAAGGAGCCACAGGTGTCCCAAATTAAGTAAATCAAGGTCAGGTGTCCCACTTGGGGATAAAAGCTGGGACCCCTTGCAGGAGGGGCAGTGCTGTCTGTGAGGTGGATGCTCTGGGCAGAGTTCCCTGCTGGGGAAGGACCTCCCGCCTCCCTGGGACTGGGCTCCACTCAGGTCTGGCTTTTGTAAACGCGGGCTCTGTAGAGATTCAGTGTGTGGCTTCCTTAGTCTTATGTGTTTGGCTTGTTGACTTGGTTGTCTCCCGTCCCTTCTATGGGAAGCTGCATTTCATCATTTATCCCGCCCATTGCTGGTCGTGTGGTGTTGTTGTTGGGGCCGTTGGGATTGATGTCGATTATGTATAACCTGATTGACTTATCTGTACCCCCAGCACTCACCCATGGACTGACCCTTTTGTATCAAATACAATCTGGTTATTGGTTCATCTTTATGCTGGCTGTGTCCTTCATGCTAGGCCTGGTAATTGGCAAAACACGGGTGCGTGCAATGGAGGAAACACCTGAAGGGGAAAGGAAAGCTTCCTGTCCTGGGAGCAAATCATGAAACCAGGAGGCTTCCTGCAGGCTGCGGGGAGGCTGTAGTTTCCCTCAACCTGAGGAAGACACTGACGGTTGCTGGAGGTGAAAGAAAGGAAGGGACAAATACATCAGCAGGATCCAATTGGAAACCGGCCTTCAGACTTGGTTCTTTGCTTTTCCTAATTTTCATAGGGTTTTTTCCCCTGCTGTGCTGTTAAAAAAAAACACTCCGTCTTTCTACAGTGATTGCAAATACTTTCTAGCTTTTGGGAAAACCCTGGATAGAGAAGAGGGAGCTGTCAGTGTCCATGTCAGTCAGTGGTCATTTCTGGTCCCGCTGCATAGACGTTAAAGGCAGCGTGGGCAAAGCAGGGGAGAAAGAGTGATTTCAGTCAAACTTGTGGAAGTTGCAGCTCCCCTCATATATTATACACTGAGACCAATTTTTGATTCTGTGAGCTCCCAAATGTGTCCTGCAGCTCTTCAGGTTGAAAGAAACTGCCTCTCAGGGTCCTGAGGGACAAGAAGCAATATCTTCATCAGATATCTGATATGTGAGAAAGACATTGCAGCTCTGTTTATGATCGTACTTGAAATGACTTGTGTATAAGCAACAGGAGTATCAGAATGATGGTGAAAAACTCTCAGTGTAATTTGGGCTGATTCGATTTCTCATTAAATTATCACAGGCATTGCAGTGATAAGAAGCAGAAGAGGTGGGAGTTGCATGCTTAGACATGAGAGAGCTAAGTAGTGATGAGAACAACATACGGGCACTGCAACATTTAAACCCAAGAAACTCAAGACTCAAGCCAAATGGGTGACTTTTTTTTTTTTTTTTCCCCCCCTTAGGATGTCACTGTTGTATTTCTCCATTTCTAGCTGGATGCTACCTTGGGTATCAGAAAAATATAGATTGTTACCCAGGTATCTCTGAGGTGTCAGGCTGGGTTGTACACTTACCTGTGATGATTCCTGGTGGCTTATAAAAAAAAATAAAATAATTGTTTGTTCTCTTTACTTACACACCTGGGAGTAAGAAGGTAGCTCTCATTTTTGGGAGCTTATAGTAATGTCTGCTTTTCCTGAGCCAGTCCTGGATTTCATGCTTTTTCATGCCTTTTATTTTCTCCCTTCTGAGTGGCTGCAATTTTGGTTATGGCATTCTCTTTTCGTACATTGATTGTACAGAAAAGCTCCCCAAAAAGTGCAGGAAGTCTCTATATGTTTCCAGAGACAGAACTGTAATTTGAGGAAGGATTTTGCATCCTTGGGCAACCGGAGAAATGCAGATGGTCTTTGTTATGGTTCCTGTGAATAAGGAAGGACCTGTGTATGATTACGCTGTAAATATTTCTCCCTTGTAGTGGGGGGATAATCAAGCTTTCATTTAAAAACAAACCAAACCCCAAATCCTAAAACCTCCTGAGACTCCAGAAGCGTTGGGTCTGTATGTGTTGACTCTTTCTCTTAACCACTTGCAGTACATACCTGCGTTAGTTTTCTGCTCTGAGTCATGTAGCCCAATTTTTTGATTAACTGGACATAAATCTGAATTGTGTCTGGATCTCTCTGTTTTTCTCTAATGACCCAAGGGTTTGCTAATTAAGAAATGCACCTCAAAGTCCTGCAAGGTAGGGTAGTAATCCTCCTTTTGGGAGGGCTCTTTCTCCATCCAGGGCTCTGCACCATCCTCTCCTTGAGCTGGGTCATCTAGGGCAGGAAAAGAGAAGGAATTACTGTCACCTTGATTAATTTTAATTTTTAATTAGCAAGATTCTCCTATGTCACAGCTAGAGAAAACGTACCTGGGTTTGGCCCTGGAGGCAGAGCTGGTGAAGATGTGTTATTCAGTCCTAGAGGAGCTGAGATTCCCTAAAACATTCTGAAATAATAAAGCAATCTTAAATAGAAATTAGAAGTCTAAACCCTGAAAATATTCATCAAGTGGAAGTACAAGAGGGAAAAAAAGATTAAAAAGTAAAGAAAATTCTTCATGCAGCTTTGATTTAAATCATTTTGACTTGGGTGGGAAGGGTAAACCCCCAAAGCCACCAATAATTTAAATTTGATTTAAGAATTGAATATTTCTATAGTGTGGTTTTTTTTTTTATATGGTTCCAAACTATTTTTTGGTAAGGGGATTACTTAGAAGCAGCTCTGGATCATGAATACCTGGCTTTCTCTTTTTTTTGTTTAGTGAAAAAAAAAAAATTGGAAGTGATCAACCTGTCACGTTCCAAATGGTGTAAGCTGAATTGTTTTGCCATGCCATGAAGAGCAGGACTGTGGGAGATGCTGTAAATAGCGATGAGCTTGGAAGAAGGAGGACTCTCGGTGGAATTTAGGAAGCCTGGGGGAAAATATAGCTGCTGTGGGGAAAAAAAGAACACCTCCTAATTCCTCTGCATCCAGCTGGCTTCCTTCCTTCCCCTCTGCTGTAACAGGGAGCCTGCCCTGCAGGCTGCAGTCCCAATCACAGGGTGTTTGCTTTCTTCCTTAGATATTTCTGCATTATCAGCACTGATTTGATCAATACTGCGCTGAATCTATGATTCCCTGCAATGTGCCATCATCTAGTGAGTAAAGGCAACGATGGCTTTGGGGGAAAAAAAAAAAGCACCAGGCAAGGCTTTTCAAGCAAAGCTGGTGAGCTTGAGTAGCTACGTTACATACTGCTACCTAGGAGTACTCAAAGGGCAAAATCCCAAAGACTTCCTTTCATAAAATTCTGGCAAGCTTATATTTGCATATGCAATTCAGGTATTACAGAGCTATTTGTTTCAGTCACTTTATTTCAGTTCTTTCAGGATATTAGGGAATTTATTTGGTACTAGACTGGTGTAGATATAATACGGTGTTAAGAGTATTTTTTCACATCCGATCTAGAGAGGAGGATGATTTGCTTAACAGTGAATCTCAAAGTAATCAGGGAGAAGGAAGAACGTAATTGGCTGGCTGTCTGTGGCCTCCTAGGATTATTACCCAAAACTAAAGGCAGAGTTGAGCTGAGTATTTGCAGAATGATGCCTTTTCTCTGAAGGTTGTCTTCTGTCATGGTGGTCTGCACACAGCCTGCTCAGCAGAGGGTGTCAAGAGGAGCAGAACAGGACCCGCTTGAGTTGACCATCCAGGATGGAGGGCAGGCTGGAGCTGATATCGCTGGGCTCAGTAGGTGCGTAGGAAGGCGCAGACGAAGAGGGTGTTATACAGGAGGGCAGAAAGATGTTGCCTGTGCCCCTTCAGGGTGTAAACTCGGTGAATCTGGGGGAAATGGTCAATGGGGAGTAAGCGGCTGTGACAAGCGGAGATGGAGTTGTTGGGCAAGGCTGGAGGGGGTTGCCTGGGTGAAAGCTGCCCGTGGCTCCAAGCTGCTGGTGCTCAGCTGGCTGGTGGTGAAGAAGCGGATGGGTATGGAGGAAAAGCTCTGAGCTAAGAGGAGCAGCTCACAAGCTGAGATTTGCTTACGCGCAGGGAAAATTACAGTGGTTTGGCAAAACCACCACTTCCCTCTTTGTAGGCAAACTTATTCCATTTCAAGAGTGGCCAGTTGCGTTTTACTTACTGTTTATTTTACTTACTGTTTACTTTACTTACTGTTGATTTTCCCAATCAACAGAAGCTAAGTAAAACCTTTGGGTTCAGCTAATATGAGATTATCCCTATGGAGTCTTGCACTGGCTTAGCAAAACTGGTTTAAAAAGCATCCCTTAAATTAAAGCACCAGCACTTAATAAATTGAGAAGCTCTGGATGGCACGATGTGGAGGGATTAGGCACTTGGATTAATGGTGATGCATTTGTTGTGCTACCCTGGGCAGAATGTGTTAGGGATAGATGAAACTGTTGTGAGAGACTTATTCCTCTTGTCTAAATGGGTACCTAATAACGTGTGAGGAGGTACAGCGCATTTCAGCAGTTAATAGGGATGCTTTGAGTTTAATTCCCGTATCTTTCACCTTGAAAGACTCAAACCACCAAATAAAATCTGTGCTTTTGATTAATGGTGTTTTCAGGTGCATTTTTTTTTGGTGATTGAAATGTGTTTTGTTTTGTTTTTTTTTTAAGAAACAGTTTGAGAAAGTAAACCCAGTTTTGGGAGTTTATTATTCTCAACCTCAAGCCATGTTTCCACTTAATGGTTATGTCCAATAAATTCTAGGCAATGTTTCCAATTAATAATGATGTCCAAACTCCTATATTACCTTGCCACAGAGAGTTTAGTAATATATGGGCAAATTACTTCAATTCTTCCCAGTTCCCATTAGCATATTAAACTACAATTATCATATTCTCATATTTCAAACATTCTGAAGTTTTTACCATATAGCATTGGAATTCCTTTCCATGATGTCTGCAAAAAAAAAAAAGGGAACTCATCTGCATAACACTATATTGGGTTTGAAGAGAGCTGAATCTGCTATTAAGGGATGAATATTTTACAGTCTGCATTAGGAAAAGACAGCTCTAACTGAGGAGGATATAGTTCACTTAAAAAAAAAAAAAAAATTTCTCCTTTAGAACTTGCTCATATGACCTGCATTTCTTTGTTAATCATAAGAAAGAAGATTTCTTGATGCTAATAGACAGAAATAATTAGTCTCAGGACAGTATTGTGGGGAAAAGGAAGCTCTAGTGTTCCTCAAAAATTCCCCATGTTACACTGGCTCGCTAAGAAACGTTGAGAACATGTTCCGAACACGTCTGTTCAGAATTTATCATGTCAGGAAGCAGAACACAATCTAACACAGTCCGGTGGCCGTAACCAAGGATTAATCTGCCTCAGTAGTCCCATCTGCAAGAATGACCATAAATGAGTGCCCAGGGAAGGACACACAAAATAAATTTGAATGGCTGCCCAGGGAAGGACACAAAAATTAAATATTCCCCCCCCCCCCCC
>NW_020799101.1:2484459-2496444 GCF_003259725.1 Athene cunicularia | reverse complement strand
CCCCCAAGCTCTTCCCATCTCCAGCTCTTTTGAATTTGAAGGCTTTCTGTGCCAGATGTGGCTTCTGTATATGCAGCAGTTCTCAGTGGACCTCCCATTGTGAACCGTACCCAAGACTAAAGAAGACTCTGTAGGAGGTGATTTTTTTTCTTTCTATACAGGAATGGAAAAATCCAGGGAAATAACCGTGACTTTCTGGTATTTCCTACTGTGGTAGTGAGATGGCAGGCTGCCCTTTTCCCAGATATGGATATAAAGGAAATAAAAGCTACAGAAACCACGAAGCACAGAGGAGCCCTGTGCACTGTAATCTTGTGAGCCTACACAATCCTTTGCCTAGATAGGAGAGGGGATAGGAACACAGCGAGGGCAAAACGGGACACTGGCTCCATGGCTATGAAAGTCTGCTTGCCATTTCTCCTGAGAGAAATATCACAGGCAAGGACCTAAAGACAGGGATAAGAACAGCAAGCTCATTCTTGTCATGGCAAAAGTATTACAGAGAAGCTGCAACGTTCTATACCAAGGGATTTGTGTTTTAATCCATCTCTTAATAATCCTCCCCCAAAACATGAAGAAAAGTATTAATAAATAATAATAATTGGAAAGGTAAGCTTTGAGCCAGCAAAATGTCCAAGTGAGAAAAGAGGTTTTTTTCTTTTCTCCTGGGGGGGAAAAAAAAAAGACTGGTGGGACATCAAGGACATCTAAGCACTTCGGGATACCTGGTGGCATGTGAGGCCATAAAGTCAACTGAAGGAAAACTCTAACAATCTGTAGGACTCAAGGGGTTTTCTGTTTTAGTAACAGGACCAAATTGCTTGTGTAGATGCTGCAGTGAAACTTTCTGCTCAGTGTTCTTAAAAAAAAAAAAAAAAAAAAAAAAAAAAAAAAAAAAAAAAAAGGCAACAAGATAGCAGGGCAAGAAAGGGCTGTGAGAGAGACCTTCAAGGCCAATCTCACAAAAATGTTTTGAAATCAATGATATAGCTTCGATGGGAGCCCTGTGTGGTGTTTCTTTAAAAGGCATTGCTAAACTAGAAAGGGTCGAGAAGAGCAAGACAAATGCTAAAGGCTGAGCTAAGCAAACCTCTTCTCTGAAGAGCATCTGAAAACACCTTTGTTCTCCGAGGGAACGTAAGGGCGTGAGTTTGTCTGTAAAGGCTGGTCTAAGGGGCACCGTCTGAAAACACAAGTATCCATCCCTGGTGTCTGAGCACAAGCAGGGGAGGAAATTCGATGAAACTGTAAAGGCAAGAAATGCTGACAGGAAAAAAAAAACACCAAACCCCTCTTATACAGTTTATACTAAGCCTGTGGAACTGCCAAATGATGCGACTAAAGCCAGGATCAGCATTACCAAACACATGCTTTGCTGGATAATTAAAATAGCTGCAGTTCTTATAATTAAAGGTTGAGGGGGAATCCCTTTTCATGGCGTTTAAACCCATTTCCATCTTGTAGGACCTGCATGGAACTTACCGTCAGTAGCAGATCGTTCCACCTTTTAGCGGCGTTACGTGTAACTCCCTTTAAAAGTCTCCTCTGCTAGTAACTGCTAGAAGTGATTTGGCTCTGTTCCAGCCTGGGAATTTCTGTGCTCCTGACTGCAAATTATTCTTGGTCAGGATAATTGAACCAGATCCTCAGTGGATGTAAATTATCCCTGGTCTGTTGGAATTGCTATTGCATGGTCTGTGCAGATCCAGCATTTACGGTATTGTGCATGGTGGTGTTGAACATGCTACAAGTACATTGGGTATCTGCTCCTCTGGATATTTCACAGGATTATTAAGTTAAATAGGTTAGCAGGAGGATTTGTAAAATGTTAATTTAATTGTACTTTAACTACGGTGATTAATTGTGCCTAGCTTCAGGAGCAAAGCACGCTCCTCTGGTTGGTGCAGCAGAAATGGAGGCTGGGGGAGATACACGGCAAAATAATCATATAGTTTGATGTGTACTTCTTGCTTACTAATTTTATTAAACTCTGTAGATTCTCTTTATTGGTAGGTTTTATCCCTTCTTTCCCCAATTAAATGAATCAAACCCCCCTGAAAATTGATTACTGATAAACAAAATTTTATAAACATTAGGAAAAAATGTTTCCCAGCAAGAGTGGTCCAAGAGTGGAACAGGCTACCCAGGGAGGGGGGAGTCCCCATCCCTGGGGGGGTTTCAGGGCCGTTGGGATGAGCTGTGGGGGATGTGGGGTAGGGGAGAACTTTGTAGAGTCGGGCTGAGGGTTGGACTCGGTGATCCCGAGGGGCTTTTCCAACTGCAATGATCCTGTGATTCTGTACTGTTTAAAAAGGAAGGAATTTTTGTATATCAAAAATTATTTTTTAGGGTCATTTCTCTTAGTCATATTGCAGTCTTAACAAGTAGCATATCGAAACATCTTTGTACGAGCCAGACATGAAGACAAGTTATTACTGTGCAAAGACCAATAGATGAACAAATTGTTATAAAAGTGCATATGAAAAAAAAAGTGTAGTGTATTCTTATTAGCTCACTTTGAAATGCATGGCTTCTAATATTTTTCTAAAATCGTTGCAGCTGATACCTTGGACACAGATTTTTAATTCAAAAGAAATCGTTCTGTCTGAGTTACGGCCCTGCTGAAAGGCGGTGCTTGTACAAACAAGCTGTAGAAAGAAAGGCTGGAATTTCAGGGATTAGACCAGACTCAGGGGGCTGTGCTTCAGTTCAGCCCTCTGCAGATCTCAGCTGTAGGCTGGCTGTTCCTCCTGCCTGCATCTGTGGTAGTGTTTTAGTTTGGACCAGGAATGCACTTTTAAAGTAAAACTTAGATCATCCACACTTTACTGCAGTTGTGTGTTGTGGAGTGGTTTTGGCATGTGCAAGTTGATTTCCTTTGGGGTGTAACTCGGGTGCATCCAACACATGTCTGTGACCCGCCGGTGTTCAGTGCACAATACCAAAGCCAGCAAAAACGTGTAAAAAAACACAGTGAGGATGCTGAGTCTTCAGAGCTGACTGCTGCACCTTACAGATCCCCTCCCATCGTGGCCCCAGGACCCTTGGTAAAGTTAAGGCAGCCACTGTGCCTCAGTTCTCTCTCCATTCAGTGGAGACAGCTGCCTTGCCTTTGTTTCTTTTGTCTAGGATGGAAAAATTAAAGAACAATCTTTCTAGAATGGTCTCACTGAGCTAGGTTGACATCTGCGTGTACTACAGGACGGATTTCTTTGTGGGAGAGGGCTGAAATATCCTCCTTCCCAGTATCCCACGTGCTGCCAACCCTGTGGCGTATGTTGGGAAGGCAGCTCTGTTGCTGGACTGTTTTCCGTGTTGCTATCCTACCTGCATCTTACCTCAACAACCACCACGACAGGAATGGTCGTTTATATTCAAATAGTCAGTTTTTCATACGGTCATAAGATGGGGCAGAAACCGGAGTTGTGTTACTTCTCCTAGAGCAAACCATTTAGATGACCCTAGAGCTTTCCTTGGGATGGATTTTAGAAACGAAGAAACGCCAAGGCTGGAATAATTGTCTTTAGAAATCAGCTCGGGACTGAACTGCAGGGATCAGTGCTCAGCCTCGGTGTCTTTACTTGCTCGTATGCTGTTCGTTCAGCGCTTTGCCGTTCCTTCTGCACTGTGACATTGATTTTAAAATTGCTTTGCTGCATAGCGACTGGGTGTAGCATTCAGCAGTGCGGAGGGCCGTGCTGCTGCATGTCCAATTGACGTTCCCCAAATGCTACACTAAAAGGGGGACGCGTCACAGATGCAATGGATTTTCCCAGCTCTGACCGTAGTCAAGAAGGAACTTGGTGAATGGCATGCTCATCATCCCCAAATACGTCAATAGGAACAAAAATAAGAAATGCGATTATGTTACTAAAGTTATATCCTGGTGCTCAACCAACTGGTATTTCTGTTCAGGACTTGGTCTTAGCTGGGGACATGTAGACAGTTAATTGTTGCAAACATCCTGGAAAACTGCTTAATCTGAAGCTTTTACCTTCAAGCAGATTTTTTTCAGTGTAGGTCATGCCAAATAGAAACGTATTCACCTCCATTGTAACTTCTCAATTTTTCAATTGTAAGTTTTTCAGGAGATGTGGATCGATAAAGCCGATTTGCAGCTAGTGTAAGATCTCTTTACACACAACTTCCAAAGAACTAACTAACTTTCTCTCAGTGAGAAAATAGGTGACAGAGGATGAGAGTGAGACATGACTAAGTTGAACACGAGCCGCAGCATGAAAGATCTGTAATTGATTTACAAGATGTGTGTGTCTTCCCCTACGTGAATGACCTTTTTTTTTTTTTTCTTTTCTTTCTTTTCTTTCCTTTTTAATTCTCCAGGCTTTCTTGCTTTTAGCAAACACACAGGGAATGGTGACCCCTGTTGCAAATGGCTCACAGTACAAAGGAATGAAATTTGGCACAGGAAGGCGGGATTATACTGTTAAGCCTTGGTCATCATGAAAGAGTGGTGTATGTGATGATAACTCAGGTTTAAGCAGGTTGAGTAGTGAATATTTCAAGGTTATTTCTTGCTGTCTGGAACACATTTGTATCCCTTAACCAGTGAGTGAAGCAGGAGGAAGGTCAGAGAAGGAAAAACCAAGAGGACAAAACCGGCCTCTTCTTCCAGGTCATCCCCGGGCCAACCTCTCCACCAGTGAGCTGTGATCTCGTGACAGGTGAAGATGAAGTCTGGGAAAGACATGGGTTATGAAGTAGCCAGGATGATAAGAATCCTAAATTGCTTGTTTCATATGCCCCATATACAGCTGTGGCGGTGGGATGGTTGTTTTTGGTGGTTTTTGTTTTTTGTTTTTTTTTTTTTTCCTTTCCTTTTGTTGCTGGAAGACAGTAACTAGGTAGGCTGCAGCCTGGTAGGACTGTTACTTGTGGCAGGTCCCCAGAACTGAAGGGCACACTCGAGGTCAGTGAACTGTGTCTCCTGTACTTGCAGACGAGCTGGTAATGGGTATCTCATCCAGAAGGATCCACAGAGCGTCCCTTCCAAAAGCTGCCAAACCCCAAAGGCTGCAAAATGCTTTCCAGCGCCCTGGAACAAACACGACTTTCCAAAGTCCTTTTCCACTTTACTGCCCCACAGACTCTGAAAAATAAAGAGGAAGAGCCATGAACACATTTTAACAGGCTTTTCTTGAAGGAAATATCACTCTCCTGTCATCCATCCATGTATCCCACTTTAGGCTCTAAGCCAAGTTGACCCAACCCCATGCGTCACTGTAAAGTTAATATTTTGGTCCAATGAATTGAAGTTACTTCAAGGCACTTGTACGATAAACACATATGGCTTTTCCTAAAATTTAGTCCCCCCTCTTTTTTTTTTTTTTTTTAAACTTGTCTAATTTTTTGCTATTTAGAGAGTATCTGTACATTTTCTGTTTAATATAACTGACAATAAGGTTAGTCATATTAATGAATACCCATCACTATCACTAGTATTAAAAATAGAGTTTAATCCCTAATTCATTCTTATAGGAGCATAAAATATGTTTGGCATAAACTAGTATGATTCCTGACAGTACATAAAATTTTTACTCTAATTGGGTGAGTTCTGCCTGATATAACTGTGATATAGTTTACCTTAAAAAAAAAAAAAAAAAAAAATCTCCAGCCTCTTCCATGGCCTAGTACATGAAGAAAACTGCCACGAGTGGTGGCCAAAAGTTTCCTTCTGTGGTCATTAGCAAGTCCTTGGATGCCATCAGCAATGCTCTATTGTTCTGTTTGCGTGCACTTGCCTGTTGGTTTTCGTCAAGACCAGAATATGAAGGTCAGGTAAGTAATTTCAGCATCTTCCAAAGATTTGATTTAAAAGAAATGGAACAAAATATGAAAGTTATTAATACTCCTTTAGCTATTAAGGGTTTTATGCAGGTAATATATTCGAGGAATCTCAGAACTTCCTGGTCTGAAAGGATGCAGCGAGTACAAATTTAAACTTGCATTTCAGATAAATTTATTAAATAATCTCTGTTTTTTATGACCTGTAGCCTTCTGGTGGCTACAATTAGCCGGTTTTCATCTACAAAGCAGAACTGTCAGAGGTGATGGCTCTTGTAGGTCCTTCATGTGTGTTTGTTCCACCGTCCCTCCAGATCCACCCTCAATATCAAAGGGTTTCTATTTTCATATTATTTGAGTGCAGCCTACTGCTTCATCTTACTAGCATCAAAGTCACTCTTCCTGTGACAGTGACGGTGGGTTTGTTCCCTTCAGCCGCTTGCGCGCACCAAAAGCTGATGCCATTGTTTCCTTAATGCACCAGCCCCCTTCCCCAAGTGGAGTGGGCATTTCATTTTTTTTTTTGTAGTTCAACAAAGAAGCAGATCATAGAGCAGGCTCCTTGAGGAAGGACCTCTCTTAAGAAATGTCTGTTTCCCCTATTGCCGAAAGAACCTCAGCTATTTGGACATGTATCCAAACCGAGCTGTCGCACCTTTAAACATTCACTGCTCGGTCGCAAAGGCTCAGCAAATCGGTGAGTTTTCGCAACTTGACCTTACTTGACTTTGTTGTATTGCCAAGAGTAATACAAACTGCCTCCGCCTTCATAAAAGCAAGCCAGACACTTATTGTTTTCTTGATGTAAAGCAGATTTACTGGCATTCTAACTGATCTTTGACAGTATTAGGAGATAATTCTTGACTAATCTTCAGTAATTTTTTTTTTTTCCCCTGCTCTCAAGAACATGCTCCCCCCCCATTTACAATTTATTCTATGTCTAATAGATCACTGCAGGAGGGACCCTGGCAACTCGGGCTTGTTCAGCGTGTGTGCAGATAGATTGCATTATCTCTAATGTCTGGAATCAGATCATACTATGTCTTTAATCTCCAAATCAATTTCCCCATGAGTTTTGAGAGTTTTCTCTTAGTTAAATTCCGTATCTGGAGAACAGAGAGCTGTGTGGCTGCAATAGCTTCAGTCCTTTCTGGGAAAGGCACTTTTTTTTTTTTTTCTCTATAGAAGTCTTATAACAAAATCAGACTGAGGATTTCCGTGTACCCAGTCTGGCTCTGTCATTTACCGAATGTAAAAGGTTCAGGGTATTTGTTAGTACCAGTGGATTTATGAAGAGACTGGATACTTTAAGCCGTCTGGATTTAACAGAGAAAGAGACCTGAACAAAAACTTCCAGCAAGTCAGCAGAATCCCCTGAAAGGGAGCTCAGGGGCTGCGGATTTCACTTTTCCTGCTGAATTGCAACAGGAACTTGCAGGCTGGTTGGGTGGACAACCCAGCCGTGGTCAGAGCAACAACCTCGGGCTTCAGTCCCCTGATAACTGACACATCTACAGGAGGTTTTTTGCACCCTTGCCTTTTTCTTCTGACTATCTCTTGAAAGCCATGAGACCAAATTTGTGTGTAATTTCCTTACTGGGGCAAAAATGTTTTATTTCTGGTAGGTAGACTGCTCTTACAAACTCATGCAGAAATTAAATTTTTACTGGTTATCCTCCAGAAATATGTCAAAGACCTTCTGTGGCTATGGTGGTGGAGCAGAAGAGGTTTTAATTTCATACATTTCACCAGCCTTAGAGCTAATAATTTCTTCTCTTGATGTCAGTTGGTAACATTACTTGCCTGAAAAGAAATAATTTCATGCATGGCCATACTAATTAAATCTAATCCTTTTGCTGATCTGGCCGGAAACTTACAAATTTTTTTTTTTTTGTTTATACATATAAGTATTTTGTAACTTGAAGCAGAATGTCTCTCAAAACCCAGAGAGAGCACAGGGACCTTACAGGGAATGAGGCAAAAGAGCAGACTTTGAGGAAAAATTAATGTTTGCCTTTTATCCGCTTTCCATGGGAACCCCATCCATTTTCCGCTGAGATCAGTAGGAGTCTTTTACTTCACTCCAGTTTTGAAAAACAGATAGGAGAGTGGCAGATTTAAGTGAAACAGTGCAATTCTTGGGTCTGCTATCCATTCCCTTCCAGTATTGCAGTGTTTGCATTAAAGTACTGGGGGAGAAAATCCAATCATTAGTCGTGTTTCTGAGAATACTTCAACATGCATTACAACGGAAGGAGCAATTCCACCAGAAATAAGGAGAGCTTGTAAGAGCAAGATCTTTTTTATTTTTTTTTCCCCCCTCTAATGCTCTCATTATCAATATTTCAACAGGGCACAGCCCTTTAAGAAAGGATAAACAAAGCAATTGCAGAGAAATGGTAGCTGTATTGTTACAGGAGAGAAACTGAAGAGATTCTGCAATAAAGTGGTTGAAACTCCAGTGCCCTTAAGCTTGGATAATGACTGACTGGCTTATTGTACTTTTCACTTAAAATTACTCTATATAGACAGTTTGCTTCACCCACAATGAAAACCACTACAGCTTCTAAGACACAACATGGCAGCAGCTTAGCAGTGCGGCAAAGTAAAAATTTTTTTACCTGACCAGACAAAGAAAATGCAAGCTATACGTTACTGTTGAGATGAAAGGCCTTTAGACGAGCTGAAGTATTGACCTGCATTTTTGGTCCCTGGTTGCTGCACAGGGCTAATTATAATCTGCCCTTTCGATTCTTCTCGTTGCCTCAATTGGGTGCGTTATTAATGGCTAACCATTATGCTGCATCCGAGAAATACCGACCCAGAAGAAAACCATCTGCTGCGCTGTCAACGGCAGCCTGGATAGCACCTGCATCTTTTCCAGTCCTGAAAAACTCATCTTTTCTTATCTTACGCGTTCGGAGCTCCAGGTTGGCTTGACATAGCAGGGTAGTCTTTTAGAAACAAAGTTGAAAGAAACTAATTAGAATGGTGGTGCACTGGAAATGAAAGCGCTTCTAGCTTCAAATTTATGCCCAGGGGCATTTTGTATTAGTATTATTGCAAGATTCCTAAAACCCGGGTTTGAGGTGCAGACTTGCAAGTGGGTGGCAAAGCCAAAGCCATCGACACCTTATTTTCTTTCCCTGTATATAACAAGCCTGTCTACTGCGGCTCTGAAACCAGATACAATCAGTTTTCAACGACATCACTGCAGGTGGTTTTTTTTTTGTTTTTTTTTTTTTTTTCTTCATTTTCCTAGATAATTTCCTGTCGAGAGGATTAGAGAGAGGCCTAAAGGGGGATGACAGCAGCTTTGACATCCCTCCTGTTTAATATTGGCTGTATCTGATATGGATGCTGCCCTGGAACTGGGGCTGTGGGAAAACACAAGGTGGGAGTTGCTGGGTTGGAGCATCTTGTTGGAGAGACTCACAGAAACACTCAAATTTCCTGGAGTCCCTCGAGGAATGACACATATCATTCTTTGTGCTTGGTCCTTAATAAATATTCTGCCTTTGAGAAACCAGGGAAAGATCACTTTTGGTGCTATACTGGGGTGCACAAAGGAAAAATTTTCCTTTGCGATGGCAGTGACAGGCTTTCTTAGGCCAACTAGCTATGCCCTCCTCATGATAAATAGCATCCTAACCCTTCAGATGATTGATGAATATGTTATGGGGTCAGGTGTTGCTCAGCATGAAGGAAAGCAGCAAAAGTCAGTCTCTGTGCAAAAACTCGAAATATATGCTTCCTTTGGACAACCAAGCATTTATTTATTTATTATTTTTTTTCCCCCACAATAAGAACAGGAAATCCACCTGTAAAAATCCAGCCACTTAATTAGCACCTAGATAAATTTTCCCGACTGGCCTTAGCATTGCTTCTTTTAGCAGCAAAATGTAGATAAAGCTGCTCTTGGATGAGAAGCACGGCCCTGTGCGAAGGCAGACCCCAGGAGCAAGCACACGTGCCAGAAGCACGCCGGATTTTTTTCTCTGCTTTTGGCTTGTTCTTGGGGCGTACTCATTGCAGGCAGCCTATCGCGTGTCGTGGCACTTCACTCTCTGTGCCCCTAGCTCCAGTAATAATCAAGCAGTCTTAATCAATAAAAGCTGTGTTGAGCATCGGTACTCGCGGTTCTCCGATGCAGAGCTCGGGGAGTTCAGCACACGCTGCTCCGCTGGTGGGTGGGCTTCCAGCTCCGCTCTCATGGCCGAACGCAAAGGCATCGCACCTGGTCCCCGATTAGAAAAGACTGGCAGTTGTAATGAGACCAAAAAAAAAGAAGTGTTTTGTTTTTGTTTTTGTTTTTTTTTTCCTCTACAAATTTGTTGAACGTAAAAATTAAGACCTGCGAATCAGGTTAAGAATTTAGGTTAAGAAACACGAGAGGTGGTTTTTGAAGAATGCTTGTTAGTTCTTAACACTTTGGTTCTTTGGTTTCATATTTTCCAACTTTCCCCCTCAAATAGAAGCGGTAAACTTTGATGCTTGAAGCGAAATTGAAATTAAATTCTGGGCTTTTAGAGCTCTAAGGAAACAATTTATCTATTGCGGTTTTAAAGATGCAACTCGGAGAGCCGGCAACAGTGGCTGAAGTATATAATTTGCTTATGGCATTGTTCTAGCTGTGCTCAGCATGGTGTTGTTTTTATATTTTATTTTTTTTTTTCCCTGATGCCCTCTTTCTCTGAGCAAACACAGTTTTGTTCATTTAGGCTAGGCTTGTTTTCCCTCAGTAATTTTATTGCATAATAAAAATATTAGAAATAACAAAAGTAAACGTTCTTATATCTATATCTATATCTATATATTGGTGAGGGCTTTGCCAGAGCTTTCGGGATGGTCAATTCAAGGGAAATCATTGGGGAGGTTTAATGCTTTTCAGACCGCCACCCAACTGCACTCTTACAAACACAGCTGCTGCAAAGAAAGTGCCTTTTAAATTCAGTAAAATGAGAGTTTCTCTTTATTTTCATGCTGTCTGGATTATCATCTGGGTTTTTAGCTGTTATTTTTAACAACAACAACAAAAATAATCAGGGCTTTAAAGGCAGACCTAAAGGTTGCTTCTTCTCTGGGACGGGTTTATTCTTTTTCCAAATACAGAAAGCAAAGACTGAAAAATAATTGAGATGTGTTTCAAAGCTTTTTTGCTGAAGTAATTTGCATTGGCATCAAACCTAATACGTTGTAGCTGATCAGAAACTTCTAAAATCAACTCCTCTCCCGTCTGCAGCGTCTTAATTAATAACGCTGGAACTCTGCCTATTAAAAGAAATCCATTTACTTGAAGGACGGGAATTACAATCTTGGCATATTTTCTCCGCAAATCAATTTGCATTCACTTCCAACGCCGCTATGGACTTGGATAAAACAATTGTATTTTTAAGACTCTGGCAGAAGACAACTTTTCAATGGAAATTTCTGTTGCAAACATTTATTCCGACAGCCGTATTAGGCAATGAATAGGAACTTGAGGCTGGATTTAGCGTATTGATAGGTTTTAAGATACTGCATGAGCAGAGCCTGCTGAAAGCAATTCCACAAGTCAGACACAATATCCATTAGTTTATGGATGTACTGAAAGTAACTTTTGCCTTCCCTCCATTTCAGGCCAGTTCTTTTCCACCTGTATAAAACGCTACTTTGTCACTTCAGAGAGAAGGTCAAGCGCTCAGGACTTAAAAGCTATCAAGCTGCAAATCCAATGTTCAAACACGCCCTATTCATACGCATTTGTAATACGGCCTCTGTGCCGATTGTTGTTAAGTCACTTGCGGAAAAGGGATGTAGAAAGTGCTTCTGGTTTGTGTGCTGCTCAGTAACTGAAATACCAGGAGGTCCTGCAGCAGTTTTAAGTCAAAATCCCACAGACCGAGAGCACCATGGCTATTTCCAGGTACTAAATGACCAGAAAATCTTCACCGTGGAGAGTCATACATCTGTTATTTTTTTTTTTTTCCATTTATGTTGTTTCTCCTTGCTAGGGTGGATTTTTTTCCCCTCTGAAGCCCCTCCTGGTGAACCTGCCCCTCTCTTCCCTTTGACCTATGTCTGGCTATTCTGAGGGCTTTATTTTTCTGACACTTTTATTGTTTTTAAGCCCTTTACTTTCCAGTTGTCTCCTATCTTGGTTGTCAAAAATAATCACGTTATCATTTTTTTTTTTTTTTTTTT
>NW_020799101.1:2478275-2484409 GCF_003259725.1 Athene cunicularia | reverse complement strand
TTTTTTTTTTTTTTTTTTTTTTTTTTTTAGAAGCTATTGCAATTTTTTTGACATCGCAAATGTTAGGAGGAAAAGTGGATGTCAGAGATGTAGTGAACTTCATCCTCCCTGGGCTTTCAGTATGCTTCAGTGGTCTCGCTGGTGATGAGATAGTAGCTGATTTAAAGCACACAGATTTGTTCTTGATGCAGCTTTTCCTACCTGGTACACTAAGTTGTTGGAAAATGTCACCCTATACAAATATCCCTTTATTTTCCACTTTCTGGAGCTCATTATGAGACACAGGGACATTTTAAGGGCAAGTATTAGAGGGTTGTTTTTTGGTCAAGCCTAGGTGGAGTGGGAATAAAGGAGAGGAAATGTAAGAAAGAGAAGGAGAAAGCAAACGAGAAAATGAGATGGAATCCAGTAGCTCAGCGGCTCTTGATTCTGAGTTCATTAGTCACCACCTCCTTTTGGCAAACACATGAAAAACACCTCGATTCTGCTACCCATTAAAAAAAAAAAAAAAAAAAAAGATTTGCTTTCTGTCCAGCCCAGTTCTTTAGAAAGAGCTCTATGTCTCAAATTTCGTGGTAGGAAGGTCGTTTTCACCCTGGGAGCTAAAAAAGATTAGCAGTCAATTACTGTTTTCATGTCAAAATTATAGCTGTAGTGGCATGGTCAGCTGCAGCGTCATGGCTTTCCATAGTAACATGAAAAAAAAAAAATCATTTTCATACCAATTTGCATCAGCACCCTTTGTATTTGCTGCCGAGCATGACCATTTCCTTTGATATACTAATAATTTCCTCCCGGCTGACACTGTAAATATGCCTGTTTGGTGAGGTGTTCTGTTTTTTTTTGTTTTTTTTTTCATGCATATTTATTATAAATTAAGTGCTAAATTTCCTTGCATTAGCTCAGGGATGGATTTAAAGAGCAGAAAAATGCGAGTAAGCTTTTGTTTTATGGGTTACAGTTTTTATAATATACTTTCTGCAGGGAAGAATGAACATGCTTTCCTCATTGACATAACTCTTTGAAAGTTAATATTTTTACTAGTGTTCACAGAGTGCAGTAAATTAATTTAAAATACCTTTTAAGGATATAATAACACAATGAATAAGAGAAGTGAAGAGGAAAAAGTGTAGTGAGAAAATCAAATGAAAATAATCAAAGCTGATCATGCCAGTGAGCCTTCAAACTTTATGTAATGATGAACTTTAAGGACAGAGAAAGAATAATAATAAAAAATCTCATTTACTTCAGCCTAGAGTCCTACTTCCATTTTTATCCTTAATTATCCCTGGTGGCATTCATTATATATTAACTTAGCCATCTTAAAAATTGCCACTTGTCCTAAATCTGTAATCCTGGCTTTCTCCACGGTCGGTGAAGAGGCCTTGACATCTGTGAAAACAGCTTGTCTGGTGCGAGCCGTGTGTCTCGTACAGGTGAGGGTGCTGGTAGGATGGAGGGAGGCAGTCCAAGAACTGGCACGAAATAGATCACTAATTTTGGAAAGCGAACTTTGAGTGAAAGATGCTTGAATAGGATCTGGCTCGTGTTGCAGCTCTTCCACAGACTTTCTGGATGATCTCAGTGCCAAAAGAAAACTTCTCTGTTACAGGGACATCCCAGTCTCGACAGACCAAGGAAGGACTATCTCCTCCACTGTGGAGACGAGGCAGTGAGACACGTACGGATGAGTAATGCCTCTGTGCCAAAGGCACTCACGTGATGTTTCCATTGTCGCACAGCCTTTGTAATGCCAGTATTATTTTTTTTTCTTCCTTTTGTATCTGTCCTTGACTATGTGTGTCTTTGTTGTCCAAAGTCTAGCGTATGATTCATTGAGCACCTTCCAAAGGTGCATGTGGGCAGTTACTGCTCATTGCCTGGCTCAGGAGTCTTCAAGCCCCAGATCAGATTTTTGAAGGCGTACAGGTTTTTCCTAACACAACTTTGTCCAAATGATCACATTTGGCCCTATACCCTGTGAGAAACCAACTTGCAAAGTGTTTGTGATGTGGTTTTGACTTTGACTTGGGGAACAGCTCCCCAAGAGCCTCGTAACTGCACTTGCTCCATAGGGCTGAAGCTTTTTATTCTGGTGCATCCTGAGCTTCCCTTGCTGCCCCTTCTAAGGCCAAGGTATGTAACTCTCAGGTCACACTCTACTCCTGAATCTATATCCCTCCAGGGGATGGAGGGAGAAGCGAGGAGAAAAACAATGAGAATTGCCATCCAGCTCACACGCTGGGCTACTGATCTTGCTATTGCTGACCTGGCTTCTCATCTCTGACTCCCAGCTTTGGAATCTGGAAGCTAATGGTCAATCATTTGTCAGTCCTTCCATCAATCAGTCAACCCAGGCAAGTCGCCTTCAACTCTCCTGCTTCAGTAAAGTCTAAACTATTCCTCTATCTTTCTATCTCTGTCTTCATGTAGAAGACCCTCTGCTAAGGGCCAAATTCAACTTAATTTAAGCATATCACATCGAACCTTACAGGGATGTCTGTAGAAGAATAAGTGGTAGGACAAAGCAGGAAGTGTCAGACAATCCGAAAATCTTCCCACAGAAGTAGTGAATATTGAGACAACCCATGGCCAGCTCAGTCCCACAAACATGCAAGGTGATGTGTGTACTTCCCTCAAGATTATTTTCATGGAGTAAACCAGCTGTGGCAGAAGAAAAGTATTCTCATCGCTGAACAGAATTGCTTTTAAAATCATACAGTAACCATAAAACCAACCACTGGAAGTGTCCCAAGTATCCTAATTTCTCGTAGATTTTGTGAGAACGGCATTACATTGAGTTTGCTTCTGCTGCCTGTACATCTACAGTCCAGTGTCGGCTAAACAGGCAAGCAGCAATTAGTAACAACGAACATTTGGAAGTTCACAAGTCCGATTATAGAAATTACTTGTGGGTGCCAAACATAAAACTGGCTTTAGATTCTTGCAAGGAAAGACTTTAATTAATTAATTAATTTTATCTATTTGTTTGTTTATTTATTTATTTATACAGGTACCCAGTTCATTTAAGGGAATAATTGTTTTTCACACTTTCATAAGTTCTAAGGTGAGAAGAATCTCTAATGATTATCTAGTCTTGACCTTGCATCAAAGAGATTGCAGAATTTCTTGCTTTCTTCCCTGGTGTTTGTTTCAGGGATATATGAAAGTCCCTAATTTAATCCAAAACTGAAAATCTCTTTTTACCCTCATCTGTAGAGATCTTCAGGTCCATCAAGGTACCAAACAGTATCTTAGCAAGTGTGGTTTCTGTATTGGTGCTAATATAATACCTTGGGATACAGAAATCTAATTTATGGTTAGCCTTCCTATGTGATCTGAGGATGCAAATCCTAAATTCTATTATTGGCAGACTCATGCGGGTTAAGGCTGGTGGGATGATTCGATGCCTGTTGCCCCGAGTCTGCCTCAGGCCATTGCGTTTCGCTCCATTTGCTCTCGGGGGGGCTCGTCTCTGGCCCCCAGGATGCTGTTTGGTTCCCAACTGCACAGAGGGATGGAGACGCCTTCACTCCTCCCTGCCCCTGCAGCTAACCGCCCTCACTGTTCAAAGGAGGGGGTGACTTCTCCCTGGTACTTGTCTCATTCCAGTCTTCAGCCTTCCATTCCAGTTCCTCCTTCCTCAGCTGAGTTAGAGGAACATTTAACAATTCAGTACTTCTTTGACTCCCAGTCTGGCTACAAGCAATTTTATTTCTGGCCCATGGAAGGTTTTTTTCAGACCTTTTGTGCACCTTTTAACATTTTCCAACTGTCTTTTAGAAACAGCAGCTCCAGAACTGTTCTCACTATGACTCTGTAATCTCCCCGGTGCTACGGGCAGAAATAAAATTATCTGGTTTTGCTTTCTGCAACCCTACCCATGCACCTAATGTTGCTGCTTGAGCATCAGTAACATATAACAAAGTTATGCTGAGTTGCTATTTTCTGCTATAACCCCATCGCAGTTTCCAGTCACTGCTTTCCATAGGATGGTCCCTATCTCACAGGCATGACATCTTGACATCTGTCACTGCTTAAGTGGTCCCTCCTTATTCAAGCCCGTTGCTCTCTGTAAGTACCTGGTCCTCAGCGTTGTTGCCGTTCTGCCGATATCGGTATAATCTGCAAATTTCATCGTCACTGATGGTAATGAGTCTGTGATGTAGACAGTTCCACGTGCACCCACCGTGGACTTTAGAGGTGTTGGAAGAGGTTCCCGTTTTAGGGACAGCAGACAGGATGGATCAGAAGAAGGTCACAGTCTCAGTCATCAAATCATACAAGCTTGTTGAAATGTTGCCTTTTGCTTATGTATTTAATTTTCTCAGGTGGTTTCTCTCCCCCCTCCACCCTAGAATCACTTACTTGAACCTTTCGCATTTCCCCTGGGCAGAGGTAACTGAAGCTGTTTATAATATTTCAGAAATAGTCTCCTTATCATCTTCCATGACGTCCTCTGCAAATAGCGTAGCAGAATATCAACCCGTGCTACGTAACTGCAATTTCTGCCACGTCTGTTACAAAAATCCAGCTATATTGCTTCCATGCAAAATACCTCTGTTCACCAAATTTGTAAGCTCATAAAAGAATGAAATCACATTTGTCTGACATGACTTATTTTTCGTGAAACACTGTTGATTGGAATTAATTATATCCCTATCTTTTAATCCTTATTGATTTCCATATCAACTTCCTCATTATTTAGCCTGGGACTGAGGGCAGATTAATCAGCCTGTAAGTTACTTGTTTCATCACAACTGCTTTCTTGAATATTAACACCACGTTCAGACTTTTCCAGTCGTCTGGAACTTCTTATGGTTTATCATACTTATTAAGGCTTAATAGCAGCGGGGAAGAGATTTTTCTCAAATAACTTTTTTTTTTTTTTTGAGGATTCCTGACTGAAATTTATCTGGGTTTGCCTAATTTTCCCCTGTGGATTTTGTCTTAAAAAAAGAAAAAAGAAAAAAGAGGCTTATGAATGTCTGGAAGATGTTTCATCAACGCTTTTGGACATGAATACTTCCCAGAGGTGATGCTCAGGACTTCCTCACACCACAAATAAGGTGTCTGAGGTCCCTGGGGGACGTGAGTCCCTATTCCACTGCCTGTACTGGGGGGGCCTGACTTCCCCCTTTCTAATACTGACTGTGGAATTGAGAAAGGTGAGGAGGAGGATCATGGGGAGGTAGCAGCGAGGTGAGGAACAGTGTCAGCTCGTGGACTGTGCACCAGCCAGGCTGTCAGAAAAGCGTGATCCTCTTCCCACGTTGCGACCGAACCGCTCAGGCACTGCTGGCAATTGCTTCCGTCGCTTTCTTTGCCTTTCCCTTTTGTGTAACATGGCTGCACCATCCATAATAAGGGAGATTTTTGTGAGTAGGTGGGGGAATCTCACTCAGATGATTTAATAAATAGTCATTATTGATAATAATACATTATCAGTTGTTAATTTTAGTGCTTTGTCTCCCTGCATTGGTAGGGTTCCGACACTGACAACTTTCTGCCGCATGTAAGTAGGTCATTCCTTTTCTTATTCCTTACTGTGTAATTAGAGAAGGAACATTAAAATAGATATAAAATTAGTAAAGGTCACATTTTACTTTTATTCTTTGGAGTTTGTGCTGTGATGAATTTGCAACTTGTAATGTTTACATGTCACTGAATACAATGGCAGTGACCTACTATTGTAGTTGAAAGTTCATTAGTTCTGGTAGATTAGACAGTATTAATTAACTAAGATTAAACATTCTTTTAAACCATCATAAACTGCCATCTCAGTGTGGCAGCTTATTAAAGAACATTTTCTGGTTGTTTGTTAAACCAGACTGAAGTGACAATGTAATTATATTTGTTCCATCAAACAGAAAGGTCAGTTGACAAGGCTGATGTTTTCTGGTTAATTACAAGTGGATGATTTCATTGATTAAAAATATGAGCTTATTAAACCTGTGCATAGAGCTAAGAGATATATAGGAACCCAGAGGAGGCAGGAAAAGGGCTGGGTGGGAGAAGACTTGAAATGTCATTTCACTCCCACCTGTTCATAGACTCGGCATGAGCAGAAAACGATTCAAGCGCTGATAACTCACCGATCTGTGGGGTCCCTGTTTTGGGGGGGGGGGGGGGGG
>NW_020799101.1:2475051-2478225 GCF_003259725.1 Athene cunicularia | reverse complement strand
GTCCCATTTGCTCCCTCTCCTGCACGCATTATTTTGCAGGATAAAGGACTTTGCTAATTGAGGGACAAAGCAGGCAGGATAAATAAACACAGGCAATGAGAACTGAGCAGAGAGGTTCTGGTAATTCTTGGCAACCAGAGAAATAAAGATGTTCCTCCTGTCTTCACAAACCCCAGATCCTCTCAGGATAAAGATACTGCTTAGAGCAAGCACAGTGACTATTACAAATTCACTTTGAAAACTCGAAAGGCACCATGTGGTGACAATGTCAAAATGAGCATGCCTTCCGCAGGGTCAGCCAACCGTGAAAACATGAGGCATGTTCCAGGCAGAGAAGGCATGGGGCCCCAGAAATGATAGGAAGGGAGCCAAGGCATCAGGAACCAAAATCTCCTATAGCAACAGGCTCCAACACTACATGAGGAAGCAACACTGCAGGCATCTTAATATCTTCCCGCCTTGGCAGCCAGCATCCCTGTTGGAAAGACCATTCCTCTTCTGACTTTAGGGCTGTGAGACATGACAGTCAAAACTGGAAGAATCTCCTGCTCTTCAACTTGTGTTGGGTGCCTGCTGAAAGAGACATTTCCTTGTAAGAGGTAAAAAAAAATTTAAAAAATAAAAAAAATCCCCTTGACTTCTAGCATTGATCAGCTTTCAGAGGAGAGGGCATTTAAAGAGCCATTTTTTACAGGAAGGTCCCATATTAAATTGTTAAGGAAGAAAATCAGCTCTGGAGCGGGTGGAAGGGTACTGGGTACTGACTCAAGAATTTCTACCTTCGGCATGATTCTGCTGGGCTCGGTCATTTGTCAGTTTGCAGACTGATAATGAGGCTCCGATCCTTTTCCCTTGTTTTAATGGTTCCTATTTGGTTAACTACTGCCTAAGATGAGTCTGAGGATACAAGTGACACAACCCTCATTGCACGATTGGACTGTGCAATCCCCGGACCTATCCCCCCATAGTAGCTTTCCTTCCATAGAAAGGTTTCCTAATGTATTACTGCCCTTCCAGTTAGGCTGTTCCCTATTATCTCGAGTGCCTTGCCTCGAATTAATTTCCTATGAAAGCCATTGAGATGAGTGGTGTGTTGCAATAATATCCCCCTAACAAATAGTAAAAAAGGGTAGTGTTGCAATAATATCCCCCTAACAAATAGTAAAAGAGGGTACAGGGCTTACAATGGATGTTCATGTCAAGCTCACGCTGCCTACCGGACACATTTTGCTGTTAATGTAGAGGTTTATGGTTCCATTAACTCTTAACACAGTTAAATGCTCCACAGCTTCTTGGAAATTCACTCCTGGAAGTGTCTTACACTCCTTCATCTGGCTGGCGACATAAAGACACGGCATCGACATAGCAGGAACTTTCTCTGTAACGGTTTATGAACTGTTCCAGGCAGAAGTAACGCAACCCAGTATAAGGACCAGTACGTAAGGATCCGTATGTAGGCACAGCACATAGGCTGGATGGAGGTCTCAGTTTTTTCCCCAGTATGGCGAGGATCTGGGTGGAAACCCAACCCAAGACAGGAGAAGCTGACAACAATTGCCACTGGAGGGGCACATGGGGACGCACATGGCATTAGCAGATCATCCGCATTCATTTCTTCATGTGAGATGGTGTTTTGGTTTTTATTTTTGTTTTTTTTTTCCCCCCTTTAGTGCTGTCATTGAACCACACCAAGAAAAAAGAGGCAGAGGAGTAGGAGAGAAGAGAAAGGCCTGCCCCATCCTGGTAACAACTCAGGGACCGAGGAACTGATGCTCAGTTCCTGGCCACAGCTCTGGCCCCTTCCCCAACCCCCCCCTCTTGAAATAGGTAATTAAAAACATAGAAGAGGTTGTTCTTTTTCCTGGGAAACCTTAACCAAGTGCACAGTAAAGAATACGTGAAGCAAGGTCAGGGGAAAACCCACAGCGGAACGCAGAGCTATTCCTGTTTTCTAAATCATATTGCAGTGGCATGAGATCCTTTGAGAGAGGTTGCCAGAGGCCGTTACGCAGCTTATGTGGCATTGTACTTAATGCATGTGACCCGCTTGGAGCTTTTGTGTTACTCCCACTCGCTGGTGCTGAGGGTTGTCTCATATAATGCACAAACACGTTAAAAAATACCTTGATGTGGAACACTGGAGGCTTAAACTTTTTATGAGAAATGCTTGTTGCCTCTGAAGTTTCAGGCAGACTTTTCCGTTGTCATGTCACTGCCATAAAATAAAGTGGCAAAGGAGAAATTCTGTTATGAATTAAACACTCTGGTGAAAGCAATATTTATTGACCTGTGTTTTGGGACACTAAAATGCATGAAAAAGAGAAGATTTACAGAGTTTGCTATGCCGGCCTTTCCTTACAGACACTCATTAAAGATCTTTCCCTCCCAGGGCATGATTCTCCTGCCATCTCTCAAATCTTTCATTCCTTCTTCCCTTCTAAATCCCAGAATGTATGTCTCTAACCCCCTACAAACCCTAAAATCCTTCAACTTTCAGGGCTTTTATTCCCACAGATTTGTAGACTTTGACATCAAAGAGCTGCGGTCCAGATCAAGGAGATCAGATCCTGCAGTGCCGGACCTCCCCCTTCCCTTTAGTCCAGTGCCATCTCCCAGGGTGAAGGACTTCGGCACAGATGACAATTCACAGCTCTCTGTTACTTGATCTTTTGGCAAGTTCATGCCTCGGCAACCCTGCTCTAACCCAATGGGGCTGTCACGGTTTTACTGCCCAACAGTTCTGCTATGTATGAGATTCAGAGAGAACGTTGCAGGCTACTGCTGGCCTTGAGATCTGGAATTAAACCAGCATACAGCGAGGCAGGAGGCAGGCTGCAGTGGAAATGTGAGTCTCATCTTTTCCTCCAATGCTTTTAGATATGTTTGATTCAGCTTTAGGACAGGTAGATAGAGCAGACAACCTCCCCAAATCATCCCATCCAGTTCTATTTTTCTATTATTCCGTTAACACATCCAGAATAAAATGCATCATGCCCGTAGCGTTCCCATATTGGGGCTTGATTAGCATTTGTACGCACCTAATATACCGATTTACGTCTGCTCTTACAGACCCACAGGGGAGCTGTCTTGGTGTTTCCATGTACTTCAAGCCTGGATGACAGAATTTCTTTTCTTCTTCTTCTTCTTTTTTTTTTTTTTTTTTTTTTTTTTTTT
>NW_020799101.1:2444754-2475001 GCF_003259725.1 Athene cunicularia | reverse complement strand
TTTTTTTTTTTTTTTTTTTTTTTTTTTTTTCAACTAAGTGTTGAATAAAGGATTTCATTTGATTAGTCCATGACACCTTCTGAACAGCATTTCCCCTCACTCCCTTTGTTCCTTCTGATGCCTTCACTTTGATTTACATAGCAAATGAAAAAGTAATAAATCCCAGCTGCTGTTAGTCTGAGATTTAGCATTTGAGCAGCATGACAATTACATTACTGGAAATTCTGGTCCCCCCCCACCTCCCCATTTCAACTTGAGGGAATTCCCAAGGTATCTCCTACTTTTACATGGTCAAATCATATTTTCAAAGATGCGTAAAGATCAAGGTTTGCCTTTTAGTCTTTGCTCAACTAATTAGTCTGGCATTATCGAACTACACTCTCCAGGTGTTCGCAAAAACACAAAGATAATGCAAGTGACTGATGGGGTGACATGACAAAGGCATATGCTGGATTTCACCTGCCAGCATGAGAATAAACAATTTTGTAGTGGAAGAGGTGGAGTGGGAAGGAGAAGAAAAACCTCCTTCAGAAATCAGTGCAGAGGCTTGTGGGTTTAGCTTGTGTGGTTGCACAAGCCTTGTAATATTTTTGCCTATTTTTCTTCAAGTCCCAGGTCCTGGCATCAAGGGAATGTAGAATTTAAGCTCCTTTTTTTTTTTTTTTTTTTTTTTTTTTTTTTTTTTTTTTTTTTTTTTTTTTTTTTTTTTTACATTAAAAAAATAAAAAATAAACTGATGTAGGTTTTAAGGTTATTTGAGGCTTCTGTATAACAGTAAGGACAGTCTAATGTTATCTGGCCTTGTAAGGGCGAGTGTTTCCTGCTGCTAGATGCGGTGGGCTGCCAGCTCATGCATTAAATGCAACGGGACAGAGGTGTTGGTGAGAGAAGCTGGTAGCTGGATGGACAAAGTGCATTAAATGCGATGAAGAGTTGGAGGGGGGTGTGGTAGTTTATAAACATATGTATTGGAGAAAAATAATAAAATCAGCTTCAACGGGCTTCAAAAATGCAGAGATGCAACAAAGAGATAACCCAATCATTTTATTTAAAGAAAGATGTCCTCTGGGATTTGAAAGCTAATGTAGGAATTGAGGTTATCTGGGACTGTGTTCCCTTAATCAGACAAGGGTAACAGCTTTGGTACAAGAGACAGAACAATCTCTAGTGAACGCCAGGTAACCATACCTGTGACGTGGCTGCCCAAATGCCCATGCCAGAGACTTTCCGCTAGTTTAAATCAAAGCAGTTAAGTCTAAACCAGACAGTTCCATGGAGCCGAAGCCCGTAGGAACTGAGGGTCTCCCCCTGGACATTCTTCAGTGGGCAGAGAGTACGAGAAGCCTTTCTGCCAAGGAGGAGAGAGAGCAAACCAGGTTTGACATGCACCAGCCAGCTCTGCTGATGGGCAAAGCCACAGAGGCAGCACAGAAGTGACAAGTTAAAGGGTTGTTTCCTCACCAGGCCTGAGCAGCTGTCAATAACTTTAATATCGAAGAGAAAAGAAACACTCTGGGTTTTTGTTTTTGTTTCATTTTTTTCCCCTCTCGTGTGTTTTCTTCACATCTGGAACAGAGGTTGTTATACTTCTGAGTAATAGCAACTGATTTGTATTCAGTCAGAAAGTTTGGCAGATATATTAATTTGGAAGTTTCTTGCAAAGATGATCCCGTATTTACTCTGGTATGACTGAAAAGGCTCCAAATGGAACTGTAATCCATAAAATGGGTCTTGAATGATGTTATTATAAATTCAAATTATGCCCTGAAATGCCAGGCTACAAATGAAGACTTAAAGGAAGGTGAAACCTAAGACTGGTGTTAGTATGCAGCGCAGTGGTTTTGTTTGTGACAGAGTAATCGCTGGGATTTTCATGAAATAACCGAAGAAAGCGGTTTCTAAAGGGAATCTATTTGCAATGGAGATACCCTGACCCGTGTAACAGCAGAGCAATGACCTGCTGCCCACAGAGAAAGCGAGTCAGTCAAGCTAATGAATCTTGCTATTAAATACCTTCCTGTCTCTCATATTTACATAGTGCTGGGATATATATTGTACATGTGTAATGAACTCCAGCAGACAGCCCGTGTCTGGCAGCATCGCTGGGCAGGAGGGCGGTTCGGATCCGCTAATGAAGCTGTACAAGCCTGCAGACTGGGGAGATGTGGAGGACTGAGCAGGGACACAGCCCACCCTGCTCCCAGGCACCTCCCTGGTGACACTCATGTGGGGCCGCAGGCAGGAGTTGGCCAAGGAAGCAGATCTGGGTGAAACATTTCCCTCTCAGTGGTCCTTCTCCAGGTTTTTGCAGGCAGTTTAATCCATGCATTGAGTATGATGGACTGGAAGGACTGGTGTTCAGAGAATTACTCGTGAATGTCTTCATAATGTCTTGTGTGCCACGTTAAGTCAGAATGATCTGGCAAATGTAAAAATCTTGCCTATATAGACTGCTAAGGGCCTTCAAATGGGATTCAGGCAATTAAGTGAGTTCCCACCCCAAATCTCTATGTAATTTATAGTCCAAGCATAACTCTGGGACCAGCTCAGTGCCAAGGAGGTTGCAGATAAATGCCTTTGTGCCTCCTGAATTTCCCCAGCTTATGTCTAACCCCAATGAGGGATCAGAAACTGCCAGTCTCTCTCTTTTTTTTTTTTTTTTTTTTTTTTTTTTTTTTTTTTTTTGTCCCAGGCAACCACAGCAGCTGCTCAGAGCAAATGTAACACACCAAAATTTAATTGTGCTGTTGCCCAAATGAGCCTGTGGCTGCCACTGCACTGTAAAACAGCGAGGTGGACTATAGCCCCCAAAAGATTTTTGTTTCATACAGGGGTGGGTTAATGAAACACTTCTGGATGAAGGGGTTAGACGTTCGTGTCCCCTCTGTCTCCCAGAATCTGTCTCCCAGAATACCTCCTTGGCACCACTGGAATCGTGCTCCCAGTCTTGTTCCCTCTTTTATGTCCCCCCCACACTGTGCCCTGGCATTGTTTCACAGCCCCTTAGCCACGGCTGGAGGTCATCTCCTCACCAGCAAGACCTAACAAGGGCTGGAAGAAACAAATCTGGAGCAGGATCCATCCCAGTGATCCAAAGGGGAATGACCGCATACACCACCTTCTCACTCTGTTCTTGCTCCAAACCAGGGTTTCTAAAAGAATAAAACACTGAATATGTTTCAAACTTACAAATTTTATTCTTTCGATTCAGCTTTGGAGATGGAATAAGTGTTTTAACTTGTGGAAGGGACACAGAGTAGGAAATCTAATGGGCTGTCCAACCTATAACCGAGGTTTCAGCATGGGAAATGTCTAGCGAGCTGCTGGCCAGAGTATGAACAGCGGGGCTGTGACTGCTGTCAAAAAAATGAGACAGAGGGAAATTATTAACGTTGTGTATCCCAGTGATGGAGCCACTTGTCTTCTTCCAATTACTCTTCCAAATTAAGAGCTAAAGCTTACCTTTGACTGCAGGTGTTCCTCATGCTTTCTTAAAACACATGAGAAAATATTGTACACGGTTTTACTAGTCATGTTAACATTAACATCTTCACAGGGTCACTTTCCCTCCCCCAGCTCATCCCCACAGTCTTCCTTCCTAGGAGTGTTTTGACCAAGGAATTACTGGCAGGTCAATTTTTGCAGAACCGTGCCCTAGGATGAGTGCTGTTGCTCAGGATCCAGACCTGTGGTTTGCAGGCAAACTTTCCTTTGCAAACCTGACAATCCTTCATCTGTCCGACATTGCTCCTGCTCAAGCATCTCTCCAGAGGGGACCAGTGCAAGCCCGTGGTGGCTGGGCAGCCGGAGCCCATTGCTCCAGCCAGATCCTTCTCTCCAGCCAGGTTAGCATTGCTCCCAGGCACTGTATAGAGCAAGACAGAGATGGGGCGTTGCAGCCTTGTCCCCTCCTAATAATATCTTGTGTTTAGGGCTCGGTGATCCTTCGTGTAGCACCTTCTGCTTTCCCCCAGTTGCTATCAGCCCATCTCCATGAGTCCTGCCCACTTCCCTATCCCCACAGTTCCTCCCCACATGGACACTGGTGCCGAAGGGTATGTTGGCAAGGACATAGTTTAGTGTTGTCTGGACAACTAATTGAAGGCCAGATTCTCCACTGGTGGCAAACACTAATGTGCCAGCGATTAGATTTAAGATGGACTTGGCGAGACAGGAGACAAGCATAAAGTCAGAGCAAGCTGAAGACTGTAGAAGTCAGTGGGTGCAAGAGCTGAAACAGCAGACTTGGAGAACATGCAGAGGCCAAGAAAGGTCAAAAGACAGGCTGGTGTCTTGTTCGAGAAACAGCAACCAGTTTACAAGTCCCCACGCTCAGAGGTCAGTTATTTTACTGGTGTTTTGCGTGATCCATGGGCTACCTACCGCACTGGATCCCGAGCCAGATCCTATCTAGTTAAACTCATCCAAGCATCATTTGCTGTGGAGATGGGCTGCTGCCATCAGCAGGGCTGAGGACATGCCTGGGGCTGCCGGAGTTCAGCCTGCCAGCCGGACAGAGGCAGCTGCTCCCTGGTGTCAGGTCGCTGTGCATCGCCCGTTTGTAGAAAGCTTCCCTCAGCTAACGGGTTGTCTTTCTCTCTGCGGTTCTGCATGCATAACTGAAAAGGCAGTCAAATTATATTTCTGCTAGGAAAGGAGCAGAACCTCTGGGTACTCGTTTGCTGGCAGTCAAATCCCCCCCCATGTACAGCTTGCTGGCACCATACCGCCGGCAACTCACGGCATTGGGTTTAATAGTAATTTGTGACGAATGCAACTGCTAGCAGAAAAGCACACACTTGTTTTACAGGCAAGTGCACTTGTGTGGATTAGTCAGCTGCCCTGTGATTGTGTGAACAAGTTTATGCACGAATAACCCTCCAAAAATAATGTTTAAAAAGTCCGGACGCACACCCACAAGTCCAAAGCGCGGGAGAAGGCAAACTGAATCCTGCATTCAGAGTGTTGCAATGAAGCATCTAAAGATCATCATTAACCAAGAACTGGAAATTCACTGAGTTTAGCTTTGTTTATGAATTCCTTAGGGTTTCCGAGTTAATGCTGGAGTGTTATTTTAGCAGAATACAATTGCTGGATTTGTGGGCTTTAGCTATGGAGGGATTTAAAAGGGAAAACCACACAGCAGCGAACTGGTGTTGTGTCAGCTTGCTGAACCCTTTGTTAATCCTGCATTAAGCTAATGAAGGCGGTTCTTTGCTTTTGACAAGAGGCATCAAAGTGAAGCCACTATATAGATTTTGCAGTGCTTATTCTTTTTCTGCATTGCTGTGACCGAGACTGCAAGTCCATTGTGTCAGTCACTGCACAAATTCAAAACAATAAAATTCCTGTGATCTGAACAAAGCAGGATGGATTTCTCTTGCCTTGTATTGTCGCCTATCCCCTAATACATGCTAATAACACCTATTAGTAGCTAATATGTGACACTGAAATGCCAGAGAGAGAGAGGAGAGTCCCTTGGAAGTTCTCCGGGTAAGAAGGATCCGAACTAAGGTGCTGGGAATTTGGGTAGAAAGGTCCAGGAAGGGACAAACTTATATGAGGAAATAATAGAGCTGTGAATAAGGGAGAAAAGGGAGTTGAGAAGAGAATGAGGAAGATGAGAGTTAAATCAGAGAGCGGCATCTTCGGCTGTGAATGGAAATCCACTTCTCTCAACAACTGCCAGCATAAAGGATGCTTCAACCTTCCCCAGGCAGCTCCAAGTCATTGTGGCGTTTGGGAGATTTCTCTCCATTTTTCCACATACAGTTAACCAGCCCCTGAACAATTCTGTGAGCGGCATGATACAATCTGGATCAAGTCAGACAATTTGCTCTCTGCGTGTTCCCCGTATTCAACTGATGCAGTTAATAGAAAGGTGAGAATACACCAAAGAGTAGCTTTGTCTCCTAATTAAACCAAATTAGAATACCTTTGTCACTGGAAAGCCACCTGCTATTTCCTATTTCCTTAATGATTTCATAAAATGCTAAATGCCTTCCATTATTTTCCTACTCCTGGAAATCAATCAGTGCTGTGTGTGGAGCGAGGGGATGCTTGGAGCAGAGGCGCAGCCAGCAGACCAAGGGTGCTGTCACCGTAGCAGAAAGTGTCCCCGCGCCTCTGATGGAGGCGCTTTGGGGCTCTCCATGTGCAAACGGCCTCCTGACTGCGTAGGTATGGTCACTGAAGAGTCAAACTCTGTTCCCAGTGGGGTCAGTTTCATATTTGCTGCGCTTCTAATTCCCCACATGCCAGACTTAGCACTGCAGCTGAAATGTTTGTGTTCAGCTATTTTTGGTCTGCAAATCTCTCAGGACAGAGCTCTTACCAGATTACTCTTTCAGAGCTCTGCTCAAGCATCTTCTTTTATTAGCAATAATATAAACTAAAACAGCTGTAAACCTGAAGCCTTTGTGTATTTGTAGTGTGTTAACTTGATTTATTCTGCTTTTGATAAGACCACAGCAGTCTTGTCTTTGAGGTGTGGATCAATGAATTTTGGAGGCTTTGCAGAGCAGTTCTCAGGCTGGTTTTATAGAATCACAGAATCATGGACTGGTTTGGGTAGGAAGGGACCTTAAAGATCACCCAGTGCCACCCCCTGCCCCGGGCAGGGCCACCTTCCCCCAGCCCAGGTTGCCCAAAGCCCCGTCCAACCTGGCCTTGAACCCTTCCAGGGAGGGGGCAGCCACAGCTGCTCTGGGCAGCCTGTGCCAGGGCCTCACCCCCCTCACAAGGAGGAATTTCTTCCTTACATCTCATCTAAATCTCCCCTCTGTCAGTTTAAACCTGTCACCCCTCATCCTATCCCTCCCCCTGATGACGAGTCCCTTCCCCCTTTCCACAGCCCCTTTCAGCCCTGGGGGGCCGCTCTAAGGTCTCCCCGGAACCTTCTCTCCTCCAGCTGAACCCCCCAACTCTCAGCCTGTCCTCACAGGGGGGATCCAGCCCCCCCAGCATCTCCGTGGCCTCCTCTGGCCCCGCTCGAGCAGGTCCGTGTCCTTCTGATGTTGGTGCCCAGAGCCGGACCCAGCCCTGCAGGGGGGTCTCCCAGAGCGGAGCAGAGGGGGAGAATCCCCCCCTGGCCCTGTGCCCCCCCTGCTCTGGGTGCAGCCCAGCACACCGTTGCCTTTCTGGGCTGCCAGCGCACGGTGCTGGCTCACAGGCAGTTTCCACCCTCCAACCCCCCAAGTCCTTCTCCTGGGGGCTGCTCTCCAGCCCCTCCTCGCCCAGCCGGGGTCTGTGCTGGGGATTGCCCCGACCCACGGGCAGGACCGTGCCCTTGGCCTTGTTGAACCCCACGAGGTTTGCAGGTCCCCCCTCTCCAGCCCGTCCAGGTCCCTCGGGATGGCACATCCCTGCCCTCAGCGTGTCCCCGCACACACAGCTCGGGGTCGGCGGGGAACTTGCTGAGTTGTCAAGCTTGGATCAATGTATTTTTGGCAGAGGCAGAGTTCAGTGGGCTGCAATTCTACCAGCCGAATGGTATGCCAAGGACTAGTTCTCTCCCAGACTTTAACAGGAGATTTTGTATTCGATGCAATGTTTGGATAACCAGTCTCTCTTACCACTCATCACAGAGATAAAGAGGCAGATTTGTGTCTTCTCTTTTTGCTTTTGTTTTCCATGAGCTCTTTAAGATGATTGTTCTGCTGTGCCCTATGGGATACTAACATGTCATACTGCAAGGCTTGTGCTGCCCAGCCTGTTTGGAGACCTTAAATTACAATTTAGCTGAGAGTATGTACACTTATCCATTCTTCCCTCATATTTGTCCCCATATTTTTTTAAAAAATCACTGAAATCTCTGAAGTGACATTAGCATAAAAGTGGCATAAGAAAGCAGAAAGTCGGAGTAAGATAGCATTTGATTCAAAGCCAAGCCATGTTAATTTTCTTTACTTTAAAAATTTTGCAGGAAAAATTGGATTCCCTTGCAATTAATGTTTTCCGTGGGAAGACATAAGTAATCACAAGAAGTATCTAAAATGAAAATGTCTGTTACAATTATAATTTGGTTATTACGCTTCGTTCTGACTTTAATGCTGGACTTGTGAGAATTTGAGAAACTACACAATTTTGGTTTCCTGTTTAAGTGTTCCCTTATCTCCTCTTTAAAGCAAACCAAAATGAAATGTCCCTTTTGGTTCTTCCATTGAAGAAGAGAAAAAACAGATGAAAGACCTGAAAGTGAGGTGTACTCATGGACGTGAAATTCTGCTCCTGGATATATCTCAAAGGCCTTTTATTTCCTGACATAGAAAAGAGACACTTCTAGCACTATCTGTGTCATGGTCCACGAAATCCTGAAGTCCACGTTGGGCAGAGTGATGGGGAGCGCAGTGCTGCTGGGACCAGTGAATCATGGTGCTCAGTGAAGCTGGTCGGGGGATGCCCCACTCTCTCCCTGCTGGGCAATGGGGACAGCTGGACATTTGCTATTTGAGTTTTCCCCTTTTATTTCAGAGTTTGTGTTGTCTCCTTTCCCAGCATGACATCCAAGGGGAAATTCATCAAGGGTTCCTCATGTCTTTCTATCCCCAGGACAGAGTACGGAGCAGGGCGCGGATCTCAGCACAGTTTCTTTGTTTGTAGCCAAAACCAATTATTAAAAAACATGGTGAGACATCAGCGATACATCCCATTGCTTGACTTGCGAGTATTTATATGACAAAGCCACATTAATCCGAGAGCCCTGCATACAATTATGCTGGTGACCCAACAGGTTCACCCATTTTGCGATGAGTTTTCTCCTTCCCCAGTGTAGCGAGACGCTGAAATCTCTCACACAGCAACACCTTGCCACAGATAAGGGAGGGAAAAGAGCTAATGTGAGTTTTGACTGCTTATTTTGTGTTTATCCGTGTAATGATTGATATGTTGTGCTTCAAAGAACATTAAGCTGTAACGCTTCTGTTAAAAGAAGGTTTTAAGCAGTGTGTGGTTTTTTTTTTTTTTTTTATGAACCTTTATATGCAACTTTATTCCCTTGTTGACTTAATGAAAGGGGTAAAAGACTGCGATGTATTAAGAAGATTCATCTTCATAATTGCGGTGTGCTTTATGGTGCCATCATGCCACTCTAGGCACCAGCAGTCGAAGGAAGCGATAGAGGTTTCCCTCCCGTCGCCGTGCTGTTGTTAGTGACGCGATACGAAAAGCCAAGGGAGATCAAAGGGTGTCTTAATGTGCTGGTTGTGTCCCATCTCACATCGCCTCAGGGTTACTCGGGGACTAGATACCTTTGGAATGAAGTTACACTTGACCTAAGAACAAATTATTATGGTTGAAAGGAAGCGAAATTCAATGGTTTCTGTTATATGGGACAGCCACACAAATGACTCGGTGATTTCTTCTCAGCTCAAACACTGTAATTCTGTGTGTCTGCTTCTACAGGCTACCTGTGACTCAGCTCACACTGTATTTATAATCAGGGACAGAGACCTCTTCTCTTTCATCAGTGACTTCCTTTTCCTCGATTCCTTGACTTTATTTTCTTTAACCATTTCTGAGCGTGAACCCAGGATTTTCTTCTTTCATCTCAGTGAACCCTGGTGATACAAATCAAGACACATTGTCTTTTTTATTTTTTCCTAGCCGGATACTGTTCACTTGGAGTGTCTGAGTATATCAAATAGTGGCATCACCAGAGGAAATGGCAAGGTGGAAAGATCAAAAGACAGTGTGAGCGGCAGAAGGGGCAGTGATGGCTTCATCAGCTGAGAAGGAAAGATGCCAGTGACAGATGATGACAGCTCGTGTGTTTCTTCAGCAACATGACACGAGTGAAGTTTTGTTGTTCTCACTAGGTTTTTAGTAATAAAACAGCTTTGGTTGAAGCAGACAAAACAAAACAAAACAAATTAGGAAGAGAGAAAGAAAAAGAGGAAAAACGGCTGGAGCTGTTAGTTAGTCAGAATTTATCTTGTGAAGGAATTACGTTTTATAGGCTTTCATTTGAAGATCAGGAGCTTTCCTGAGCCATCCTGCTTCTCTTCTGCTGTTTCTATCACCATCCAAATTGAACTATTTTCAGTGTAAGTGGCATATAGCTTTTCTCTTTTACATGCAACAAATTGCCTCTTCAAGGCCATTTTACAATCACGAGAGGCTCCTTGGAGTCCTTCTTTGATATATCGTGTGGTGTCCCCAATAAATCCGAACAAGAGTAACTCATTTTTTTTGCTCAAGGCTTCGGTGCATCGTATTCAAATGTATTTGCCCGCATTTGCACAGCACTGAGGATTTTCATACGTATTTTTGTGACATTATATCAACAATTCATTTAGGAACATTTCATGTTGGAACACATCAACCGCTTAATAGGAGTGCAACTGCACCGCTCGAATTGCGCATGAGCTGTGTTAATGTGAACTGGTCTTTTGAGCAGCTCTGTCTCCCAGCTACTTTGCTGCATGGGTTTGAGCAGCTATAAAAAATAAACAAACAAGACCCCTGGTAAACCATCTTAAAAAATTACAGGAGTCCAAAAATCCTTATTTACACAGCTGAATCAGAGTGGTAAGTACTTCCCACTCCCCGGTGGTAGGCACCTGCAAGCAAGAAAGAGGAGGCATGATGAAATGATTCCAGAAAGGTTACTGAGTCCGTTGGCTTAGCGGGGAGAGGCAGCACAATTTTTCTGAGGCAGATGGCTGACACTGGTGTTAATACAAATGGGATGCTCAGAAGAAGGTTGCAGAAGGTCCTAGTTAGCAGCAAGATAATCGCTGTGCAGCCTTATGTTTCTCTGTTATTTCTTTACTAAATACAAAGGAATGTTAAAAAAAAGTTGTGGGTTGTTTTTGGGTTTTATTTTTTTATTAAAAAAAAAAAAAAAAAAAAAAATGATGCACGGTATAATGCCAAAGAGAAATTTGATGGGATAAAGAGCGTGGATGAAGACTGAGCCATCACGAGGAGCTTTTGGAGTGGGATGCATTAAGCTGTGGAGTAGCCTCCCAGGAGAAAAGGATGAATGCATGCCATTGCTGGAGACATTACCTTAGGCTGAGCAAAACTCTAGCAAACAACTGGAAAGCATCGCAAAGTCCCCGTGATTCTGTGCATTCATGAGTTTTATGGTCACATTTAATAACGAGTTACACTTTCCAGTGATCTATATAATGGCACTGTGGGTAAATATTATACATAGAAAGACATGCCAGTGAGTAAAAATATCATAATCTTCTCTTTAGTGCAGAATACAACATATTCCCTGTTGGGGTGTGCGCTTTCAGTGGGCTGCAATGCTCTCAAAACTTCCCAAAATGTTTATTTTTCCTGCTTCTGTGAAGAGTTACGTGGACTGTAGCACAGGCAGTGGAACCTCATTCCCTTCCCTGTAAAAATGAAGAATTCTGACAACAGCAAAGAGGGGAATTAAATAGACTATCTGACATGCAATGGGCACGGCAACATGACAGCATCAGGACCAACTGTGACAACCTCCCTCCTGCCCATTCCCTAGTAAAAAGCATCTCTGAAGGTGAAAATAAGCTGCAGGTTGTCATGGCTAGAGGGTTATTAAATCAGGCCATCAACTTCAGTTTTGTTAACACTCCAGTCCGAGGGGAAAAAAAAAACCCACACCTTGTTTCTTGTTCTCAGCTTTGATCGCCTGCCAGCAACGGGCCCAGAGTCATCTCACCCTTGTGCTTCCCCATGCAGATAAACAAGATATGCGATGCTGTAATGGCAGCGGTTACTGCTGTAAAAGATAGGGACTGCAGAGCATCTAAGGAATTTGGTCCATGTAGCTATGAATATTTCACTCCGAAGGAATGCACGACGCAGCATAATCTTAGAAACCAAGCAAACCAAAAATCCTATATGAAAGTTTAATTAGGGGAACAAATGAATATTTTGGTGTGTATCCAAATAGGAATGTCTTCATTATCAGTGTCTTTTCTGCCAGCATCCCTGAGGCCATTACACTGGATAAAATTGATGGGCATTTATTCTTGCTTCAGCCCTAGAGTATTCAGTCGGTTCAAGCTAATGTTTCAGTTGCCTTTTTTTTTTTTTTTTTTTTTTTTTTTTTTTTCCTCATTAAAGTCTTTGCCTGACACTTTACAAAAGTTCTTTGTCTTGCCCGTGTTAAACGAACAGTGATTTGGCAGCCACCAGCAAAATTTGCAGTGGTATGAAGTTTGCAGACATCACTTAAAACAACCCAGACACTTTAATTCTGATGATAGTGCTACAAGACTTATATTTAGCCATCCCAAGCGTATAGAGAAAACCAGAAGTCATTTGAACTTTTGTAGACACTTAAGTGTTATGAGATTGGGTGGGAATAATGGGGAAACACAGCATAATCAGCTCAGAAAATAGCTTCCCAGCATGCTTTTTTTTTTTTTTTTCCTTCCCTGAAAAAAAAAAACCCTTCAGAAGACGCTACAGAAGAAGTAATAGTAAAGTGCTTTTCACAATAAAGCAGGCTAATAACACACTGGGATGATTAATATAGGAGAGCAATCTGTGTTGTGTAGGAGGTAAGTCTCTTGAGAAAAATCAGCCATCTGAAATCTGTGCTGTCACTTTTATTAACCTGGAATGAGAAGTCCAGGAGCCTCGGTGGCCTGATTCTCCCTGGTGCGGAGCACCCACTCGTTCTGGCAGAGATGCTCAGCCACTGCCATCATCAGGCCGTAGGTCCTTCTTTGCTCTGGTGGCTCGTTACGGACCTCAGATCTTATTTCATGACTTTATGATATATTTCTGCGCTGGACAGAAAAATGTATGAGAGTTTGATGTAGTGAAGTGTCAGGAAAGTGTAAAATAGTGTTTTCTGTTGCTCCAAACTGGAATTTTTCATAAGAGCTTTTCTCCCATAATCACTGAACAATCTGCAAGCTCATGAGCAATAACTTCAGCAGTGGCTGGATTTCATGGGGGTTGGACTGTACGAGTCAACTGGTGTAAAATGGCGCTGACCTGAGGAGTTTGGTGGGATGCACCGGGGATTCTTTAGGAAAAAAAGTTTCCTCTGGGACATCTCCAGAGTGGTTCATTCCTCTTATCTCAGTTTTTGATGAATCAGCCACTCTGTGCCCCTCTGCTCTACGGCAGGAGGGCAGCCATGCAGTTCTGATGAGAAGCTTGAAGTTTAGAGACTAAAAGCCCAGAAAGATGAATTCCATCACATGAGGAACAGATAAGGCACCAGTCAATCTTCTCTACTGTTACCAAGAGATTTCATTGTTTGTTTGATTTTTTTTTTTTTTATTTCTCAAAATCTACTGACTCTTCCTGTAGTGCCAAACTGCACAGTCGTGGGAAGAAATATAGGCATCACCTATAGGTGCCCTCAAAAGGGAGAAGTTCACACTCTTCAGACCGTCAGATTTCTGCCATGAGCTGATGACTCTAAGACAGATTTGGAATTAAACCCATAAAAACCAGTGAGATATCCTCCACTCTACTCCTCTGATCTCAAATCAAGCCTTTGGGAAGAGCTTATCAAAAGAAAGTGGCGGATCAGTGGTGGGTGCTGAGCAGGAGGCGTAGAGCATGGGATGTGTAAGCAACGTCCTGCGATCTACCGCAGATAATAAGGACTGAAAAAAAAACCCCTCTTCAATTAGTAAAGGTTTTCAAGCCACTTCATCACTTCTGATTTGGCTGGTGACTGGTGTTACAAACAACTTTTGCTCTCGTCCACGAAGAGCAGACTTTCAGAAAGGATTTCCCCCTGAGAAGAGAGTTCTACTTGTGACAGGGCTGCTTCCATCTACACCGTGTCTGTGACACGGCTTTACATGTTGTACCTCCATCCCTAGGGAAGTGCCTTGGACTGACATCCATCTGCTGATGCGAGAAGAAGGGTGAAAGAGTAAGGACATGCTAATAAACTCAGGAATTCTGCTCAGCGCCCGTGTTTTGGTTTGGCGAAGGGAGTTTGGCGCGGCACAGCGGCCCGTGTGGAGGCAGGCTGCTGCCATTCACTGCGGTGATGGATGGAACAGCAGCGCTGATTTACGATCGCCCGTGTCACACAGACACTTGCCCTTGTCCCTGAGCTATGAAAGGCTGTAAGAATAAAGGAGATAAATGGCAAAGTACTGCAGCTGCAGAAATAATTACCTTCCAGGAACGTAAAAACAAACCGTTTCTCCCCCCCATCCATTTCAAACCTAAACTCTTCAGCACTGGTGCCTGCAAGAAGGGGGCTGGCTGGTTTTATTTTGGGGATGCCATTCACAGGGATGATAACATAGGCCATGTTTTTTTTTTCACTCTGAATGTCAGATCTACAGACTCCAGTCGCTATATGCCTCTTTGGTTGCTGAAAAAGTCCTCCAAATCTCTCACTGGGGTGAAGATGTTGGTATACAATCGGTGCACTGATACCAGCGTTTCTGCGGACCGGATCAGTACAGCGCTCTCTGGGTTAGTAAATACAGTTGGTGACCTGTTTCATCTTGTGCCTGGTGGGCACTGTCCCTTTCCCGTGTTGTTGCTCAAGCTGTGTTTAAGCACTCTTTGGGGCAGACCAAAGGAAACAGATCTCCAATTGAGAATTATAGATGCTTACGGTCCCACAGCTTGACTTTGTGCTTAGGTGTTGTTTTACTTTACAGGGACAGTTGTAGCCAATGGTGCAGAGTTACGATGGACATCTTTCTCTTACACCATTCATTCGCTGGTTTTGAATGTTTCCTTTTCTTAAGACTGTCGTGAGTTTTGTTTTAAGGCAGGTATTCTGTGCCAGGACATCTTAGTAAAACATAACCCAGGCAAATTGCTGCATTCTCAGCCTTGCACTAAAACAGCAAACTTAACGAACGGAGCGCTCACCAGTAACCCTGTACTGAGGTCATTATCGAAATCAGAGCTTCATATGAGCAGATGTTTCATGTGTTGACTGCAGGAAGTGTTCTGGCTCCCAGCTCTCACAGAGCATTTCTGGATGAAAAAAACAAACAGTTTTGGCTGGCATCTGTCAGTAATGACATCTGGCTGAACATAAATTCTGTTATCAGCCTTGCAGCTGGTGGCGGTGGGGATTCAGGTGGAGCAGGTCCTGCACAGCTTTGATGCCCACAGCTCCACCCCGGTCCCTCCTTTACGAGCCAAAGTTCTCTAGCAGCAGACGTCCCCAGGGTGTTCCTGCATGGAACCCATAGCAGTACCTATACACTCTGTCCTGGCAGGAATATAGGGACGGAAATGGGACTGAATGGAGAACTAGTGGTGGGGAAGAGGCATCACTCAGATGGGCTATTGTTATCCACAGCTCCTTGCAATAGTGTCCTCTTCCTTCTCTTCCTCTGTCTGAAATTTAATGGAAAACCTCTTCATGTCCTTCAATACCATCCTCAGGACAGAGTTTGGGGTCCTTGGGCCGGGATTCTGAGAGGATGGAGATGCCTCCTCAGCCACTCTTTCTTGTGCATCAGGAGAGTTGCAGAGATTCACGTGTACCCTGCTGCTCAGTCCTTCCCTGGAACTAGCTCTGGTCAGCTTTCTGCCTTGCCCGCAGAGATTTTTGGGGTTGCCTCTCTCTGGTGCCTGATTTTCATCATGCACAGTAGAATATCATCGGTTTTGTGCGTTACTGCATGAGGCACACGCCTGTGTGCTTTGTGGGCCTGGGCTCATAAGTCAGATTTTCTGTGAGCAGTGTCCAGCCTTGTGCTCCCTGATTTCGGGGTGCTTGCCTGGTGGAGGCTTGCACAGATGCTGAGCAGTCACGGCTCTGTGTGGAGTCCCAGGTCCAGATCATGTTAATAACACTAAGTGGGCTAAAAGTACTGCAGCTGGTGTTTCAGAACTGATGCCCACAATTAGTGGGGTCTTTCAACCCCGAGTGCTCTGTGCAGCTGCTCCCAGTCTGTAAAACCACCCCTCCTTCACCTAGAAAATTAAATGGGTGAGTAACACATCTGATTTTGGAGCAGAGTGTGAAGAGCACACAATAAATAAGGACTTAGAGGGTACACTGAACAGTGCTAAAAAGCAAAATATTGCTTTTCTCTTATTCGGGGAATGGCCTCTATTCTGTGTGCAAGGAATGAGTCAGAGGACCTGAGAATAAAAGTGGTGTATGATTGTGAAAATAAGGATGGCATCAGAAACAGCTCCACTTAAAGGCTGAATCTGCATATGCAGCCTTATCACTTTTTGTTCCTTAATTTGAATTGTTGACGCTATATCTTTTTTTTTTTTTTTTTTTTTTTTTAAGAACCACAGATGCTTACTAAATCAGCATGCACTTAATGTAGTCTTTTGTAGTGACCACAGCATTTGTTAAGCTCTTGAAGGCAAAGCCTAATGAACATCATCAGCTGAATGATTTCAATTAACAGAAGAAACAGGACCAGTCTTTTGTGGAAGAACATTTTCCTCTCTGTTTGTCTGTTGTACAAAAAGCAGAATCTATAAATGTAGCAAAGGCTCCCATCTCTACGAGGTATAATTAAGATAGTCAAACCATCCAGCCATTAGTGACACGGACAATTTTTTTTTTTCTGTTTAACCTACTAATGCTTTCAGTGTTGAGCAGAGATACCCATTTATAAGGGCAGGCCAAGATGTCACTTCCACTAAGCTCTGTAAAAAACCCTATTGGAAAGTGAAATTCTTGCTTGGCTTTGGCCAGAGTGGGCAAGTCGTGGTGCTGGTCCCCTGGGGAGGTGGCAGGGGCTCATCACCACAGCCAAAACCAGGTCTATAGGGTGAGAGGTTAAAAGATATGGAGACTCAGACCTTTTCCCTATGCAGCAAGGTACATCTATGGTTCCTACAACTAGACAGAGAAAGCCAGAAAAACCATGGATACTCTGTGATGCCACAAATCGCTTCCACACTGAGGTCATTTCGTATCAGGCAAGTATCAGCTCTGGGGGAAGGTCTGGGTTTCTGTATCTGTACACCGATTCTTTCCTACAGTCTCTCCTTATCTCAGTATAACATTGCTAATAAGAGTTTCAATATATCCTTTCAATTTCTCTTCCTAAAAAATATGATATCAGTCTCTGAGGCATTAAGAAGAAAGTGAGCATTAATTAAAACAACTTCCACATGGAAATACAATCTCCCCATATAATTTTTCATAGATTAAATCCATACCGAGGGCAAAGAAAGTTATCATCAGCAGGAACGTGACATCAGATTGCTACTGATACCAGCTGCATAAAAGAAAAACAATACGGGTGTGAAAATGAAACCCTTTGGGATTCCTCAGTTTGAACATGAAAAAAACAACCAGAGAATCCTGCTTTCTCTTCGGACTTGCTGGAAGTTATGAAGCACTGCAGCTTTTAAAGAGAAGAAAAATACAGCGCTGATAATTTCCAGCGCAAGACGAGGACGCCTGCTTCTCCATCCTGGCTCCATAGGGGTGGGATGTAAACACCTCGCAGGACCAGCAGCCTCCTGCCAGGCTGAAGCACAGGGCAGGCATGGCCACCGCTGCTGTGGAGGGTCGGGGTGTCCTCGCAGCTGCCAGGTCTGACGAGGTTCCCCCAAGCTCTTCTGATGACCCTCCCCATGGCACAACCCCCTCCCAGCTCTCCCACAGAGGGTTTGCCTCCCCAGCGTTGCACGTGGCAGCTGAAACATTTGCACGTGGAGCAGTGAAATATTACACGTTGATAGATGAGCCTCACCCCATGCTTGGCACATCCCAAAATCTAGCTGCCGGGCTATTAATTTGTGGCGATTTCAGCAGCAACAGAGCACACGCTTTCCAACTCAAATAACTTGAAAACAAGTTGTGCCTTATGCTTGAATGTCAATAAAGATGTGATCTGAAGGAACAGATGTTGTTGTCTTCAGCAGATTTTCATCTCTGCATACAAATTTGTGGACGACTTGAGTGGCTCCGTGGAAATGGCCTCTGCTTGATACGTATGCCTTCATAGATGTTCAGCCTGTATATACCCAGATGAAGCAAGCCGTATCAGATACTCTGAACCAATAGGTCTTCGTTCTACTTGTGCGTTAGGTGGGAAATCTTGCTGATTTAGCAAGGCCAGAGACTCATCTTTCCAGTGAGGGATTCTTATCTGGTCACCTGCAGAGCTCCTGCTGGTGTGAAGTGTTTTATTCTGTCCCGTGCCACAGAAAACCCATAACCTCTCTCTTTTTAGTGAACGTTTAACATACGTTAACCAGCATTTTAAGTGAGCCCAAGCATAGCGTCATCAAAACAGCGTAGCAGGGATCCCGCAATTGCGTTAGATCAACTCAAAATTATTTTTTTTCCTCAACAGTATTTTCAACAACAGGACCAAAAAGAGAAATCCCCGACGATTTTCTTAGATCCGAGGAAATCAGCGTTCATCCCTCACCCTTCTAGACTACTTGTGTAACCTAACAAATCACCCGGGCCCTGCAGCTGGTTTCCAGGCTGCTGTCACTTTTTTAGCTGCTTTGTCTACTCGTAACATCTATCAGCAGGTTGGCCTCTTTCTGTGACTCTGTTAGATCCCAGCACGGCACACCGAAACCCTTATTTGCCACAGCAGACGCCTTTTTGATTGCAACAAACTGGTGTTTGTGGAAAGTGAACTTCCCTAGGCGCCCAATTGTTCTGAGATTATGCTGCGGGTACTTTCTGCTTTGACAAATCTTCATCTGCTTCCAAGAGGACACTGAAAGACGAGTCAGCTTTAATACAAATGCGGTTGTGGCTAGCCCAGGCTCTGAGAGCTCCTCACAGTAGCTGAGCTAATTATGGAGAATGTAGCTAATAAAGGTAAATAAGTGTTAGCCATGCATTCTTTATAAATATGCACAGCAAGGCAGATGTACAGTCGTCTGGTTATTACATGGCTGAATGGTAGCTGCCATTTGATTACAAAGCTGTAGTCAGAAGCGTATCATCTAAATAACTTCGTAATCAGTCCTTTGCCTCAGTTTTGCCTGATTAAAATTGCTGCACAAGTATCTATTCTTTCATACTCTCTTTCCCCAAGGGAATTTTGACAGGCCACAGCAAAGGGAGGTATTTTTCAATGTCCGAGATTTGCTCTCCGAGGTTGCCTTCCCTATATTTAAGTGTGTACGTGCTACGGAATGCAAACTCAGGCTGTGGAGGGGTGGAGGAAGAAAGAATAAGGTGAGAAGAGCTGGTTGGAGCGAAGGCTCCAAGCCCATTGCAAGCCATTATCCTCTTCGGTGCATTTAGGCACGAACCCCAACCCTCCTTTGCAGTTCGTGGGCTCCTGATTTGAGTATTTGCCTGCAGACTCATCTCTTCCACGGAGCTCTGGGTCTGTCGGACAGAGGCCGAGTGGTAACTTCTGCTGGGCATGGGGGAGCTCTACGTAGGAAGGGGGTTTTGGAAAGCAAAGATTTTGCCCCCCCATTTTTAACCTCTTCTGAATACAGAGAAATTTCTCCCACGTTTCTGTATTCTTGACAGAGCTGCCTGTCTCCGAAGCCGCTCAAAGACTTCGCTGGAGCTCTGCTTTCTGCCTGATAACTTGCCCACAAAGGTCATGTGGGGTGTGTTAGGAAAGCACACGAGGCCTTCATTTACCACAATACACCTATGTAAATACAAGACAACTGCAGAATTACATCCAGATCATCACAATAACAGGGAACAGGCTCCAGAAGAGGCAGTCTGCTCAAGGTGTTCAGTGAGTCTGAAAGTGCCTTAGTAATACCTGTAATAAATAACACCAAATCTGGCAACACTTTTCCCTCTCATTTTAACATCAAAGCTGTCATTAGAAGCTTTCACACACAAAAAATAACCCCAACAACAACAAAAAAAGCAAAACAGCTTAATGTACTTGGCTTTATCAGAAGTGCTCTTTCTCTAACGCCCTGCTGTGTCCACATAATGCAGCTCTCCTTCCGTCTGTCAGTTTTCCCATGTTCTTAACCTCGTGTTTGATTTAAAATTTTGATGAGAAATTGAGCAGCTGATTTATATTTTAAAAACCAGCAGCAGTGCATCAGCTAGCAGAGAGTTTACAGCTGCAGCTTGTCAAAGCCAGCACAACATTTCTGATTGGTTTTGGGTGTCCGGGGATTTGAAGAGGGCTGCTGGCAGCTCAGCCTGTAGGCTACTGAAGGTCTTTATTTCAGGAGGGAGATAGTTTGACCCTATAGCTCCTGGAGCTGATTGAGGACCACCACATCTGGGGCATTTTCAGTCTGCATTTTTGGAGGCTCAGGTAATGGGAAGGCACTTCGCTTGCTCCTGGGAGGTTGGTCTTTACCTTCTGCATTTGCCATCGGTGTCTTTTCTCAGTCCCGTGGTCTGCAGCCCTGGATTGTGCTCTGCCTGAGCACAGATGTCCTGCAGATCATCGTAAGAGCCCTGTCAGCTCATGCTACAGCACAGTAGGTGCCCTTCACCTGGCCTGATACGACTTTGTTTCCATGTCAGATAAAAAGAGAGAGGAGTGAGTGATGGTGACACTGTGCTTCCAGGTTTTTCAGCTCCGGCAGAGTGGCTGAAGCTCCATTTCCATCTCTGCCATCTCAGCAGCCCCAAAGGACTGCGAAGGACCACTTTCCCTTCCTGAGACTTGCAGGTTATGGCTCTCAAGCTCCACCGTGTGCTGCTGGCTGGTGTGTTCCCATGTCCTGCGTGGCAATAGGGACAGCTGGTGTCAGGATCAGGGCCCCTCCCAGCAGGAGTTAGATGAGGGGTGTAGCACCTTCACTGGCATTCAACAGAGAGCGAGGATGTCCAAGTCTTGTTGTGAGTGGTGGTGAGTCTAACAGTGGCTGCACAAATCTGTTTAGGAGCTCTTTGGGAGGTAAGTGGGGACCTGCTTCTGCAAAGCCACCTCGTTTCCCTCCCTGAGGCTGCCCTGGCTGCGTGGCATCTCCCAGGGCAGGCAGAGCAGCTTTGGCACAGGACGCAGAGGAAAAAGTTTTCCACGGCGCAACACCTTGTGCAAGAGGAAACATTTTCCCAGCACTGCTAGGGAGAAAAAAAAAAAAAAAGAGCAATTTTGGAACCATGCTGGTTTCAAGCTGGGATGGCTTTGAAGAAGGGTTGCAGGAGAATGCCGCTTTGGAGGGTTCAGTAGCCAGGATCTAAGCCTTGCACAACACAGGGTTTGTTGGCAATTAGTCTGTGTGTGCGTCTGAGCAGCTGCCTCCATCCCTGCAGGTTAGGTAAAAGAGCATGATGGCTGGTATGAATCATGAGCTGCCTTTCAGGGAAGCAGTGTTTCCAAAGGTTTTGGTGGTAAGCAGGGTCTGTTGCTGTTGTTTCACATCACATATACTTGCCAATTAGTTGGGCATTATTAACTAAGTCATGACACAGAGCATCTTATTATGGGAGCTCACGTCACCTCCTATTAGTGCTAATCGAAGAAGTATGAAAATTCGTGGTCTGGAAAAAGAGGAGCATTTCAGGTTTTCAGATCTAAAGCATCCACAGGCTGCACTCCCCTATCTAATTTTCCTGCTAATGTAGTGGTGCTTATTTAAAAACCACCAACGAACCAGCGTCTACAAGTCATCTACAAGGCAGCCTCAGGTTGTGCGCCAGTTACACAAGCCATCGCAGCTTATTTCTGTACAAGGGCTGCTCCTCCCGATTCAACATTTCTGCCAGGCTGGCTGAGTTTTGCCCAGGGGTCAGACAATATTGTTATTCTCTGTCCAAGCCTGCTCACTGAAGCACTTCTCTAAATAGAAGTTGAGGTTTCTGTTGCCTGCGTTCTTCCCTTCCTGCTCAGGGTTTTACCGTTTCAAGGTCAAGAAAATTCACTAAACTGCGGTGCTACTCATGTATCTGCTATGAGGACAGAGGAGAGGATCTGAAGAAAGTTGGAGAAACACCCCTTCTGGTGTAGCACTTTATTAGAGTCGAATCTGCGCCAAACTTTCCTTTTTTTTTTTTTTTTTTTTTTTCCTATTCAAATGAGTGCAAGAGCTAATTAAATGCAGACCTATATTTTTCCAGGCATTTTCAGATTCTTCCAAAGACAGGAAGGAAAAGTATAAAACCACAGGAAAAAAAAATCAGGAACCGTTGCATAAGTTGGGAAAAAGATTAAAATATTACTAAATCTGGCTCAATTGTTCAATGTGGCTCTTGAAATCTGTTTCTCTGGAAGACTGTGCTGCTTAAACTAAGAGACAGAAAGTGAAACTGAGCTTTGATTTTTTTTTTTTTTTTTTTTTTAAAAAAAAAAACAAGTTTCAAGAAAAGCTTTTCCAGAGAAGGAGCTTGGACATCAGAAATAAATTAAGTTTCTGAACTGAGAGTTAAGTAAGAACCAGTGGTGTGGGTTTTTTTAAGTGGGGAAAAAAAAAATAAATCTGAAGATAAATCAACTTTGTGATAATTTTTGAAAGTTTTGTTTTAATATTTGAAGACCTCATTTTGAGAATGGTAACAGCATGATAAATAGACGCTATTTTTCACGCAGCTCGCCTGAACTAGAAGTAGCGAGGGTCTTGGAAGGAAGGTAATTTACTTGAGCTATTCAGCTGAGTTTTTATCTTTCAAGTTGTCTGAGAAGGTCCAGGTAATGATCTGAAGTCTGGGTGCTTCTTTTCAGTGAAATCTGTCTTTGAATCTCTAGTGTACTGACAGCTAATGATCCAGCACTCTCAAAGCCTGGCAGGATCACAGCTTTTCAATGTGTTGTGATGTTTTGTTTTTTTTTTTTCTCTACTTGCGGTTCACCAACACACTTTTGCTTTTAGAACCTACCCTGAGCAACTTTTACAGCTGGTGCAAGGTGCCGTATCCCGTGCACACCTTCCTCCCACGTGCCCTGTGAAATGTGGCTCAGGATTCCCGAGCTGGTGGTACCTTTGGCAGCGAAGATCTCCATCTCAGCCTTTACAGCTCCCACAACTCATTGTGGCCTCAGTCCTGGCTCAGTGTGAGCTTCCAGACCCCATTTCTTCATGCCTCTTTGTTCCCTTGCTTGATGGAGGCGTCATCTGTGCCAGTCGTCCTACTGGAGTGCCTGACCAAGTTTGGGTGATGTCCCCAGCCTTTGCCTCTTGCACAACCCTCTGCCCCGAGCTGCGTGACCCAATGTTATTCTCCTGATGGACAAGCCCACCCTGAAACTTTATTTAACAGAAAAAAGGCCAAGGGGAATTTTAATGGTCTCCTTTATGCCTTTCATTGTTCTGAAGGAATCTTATTCAAACAGGCTCTTGGAAGAATTTCTGTGAGCTCTAGAGGATCAATTACAATGAAGAGATGATTAAAGAATAGATAAAGGTTTTTAATAAATTATAAACTTCCTGCAGAAGTACTTTAACAAAATGAAGTTATGATGGCGGTGATATGATATACTGCCTTATGATCATTTCCCATTTGTGAATAGGAGATTAGATAAAGATTAGTGAAACAATGGAGAAATAAGAAATGTGAAGTTAAGGTTCAAAAGTGTGAGAATACTGCAGTGACAATAGGAATCATGTTAAAACCAGAAAATACATAATTTTTATGGCACCCTGCCTTATTCACCAACAATTCTGTCAATTAGATCTTGGTCAGCATGATCTATGCAAATTGTTACAGTTTTTGATATTCAAACTGCAAGCTGTGTTGTTGGACACAGACTTAAGGTCATGCAGTATGATTTTGTTCTTTGAGAGGACAACTGTAAATTTTAAAGTTGGGTTTCTGGGGCAACTGATATTGATGAATTCAGAATTTGCTTTCCAAGTAAGTTGTGTCCAAGAAAACTCATTCCAGTAGAGTCAGCCCTGGAAAGGTGCTCAAGTGAGCTCACTGGATAAACAAACAAAATTAGAATTTATGTTCCAGGAAATTTTTTTCACCCATTTGTGTTGGGAACAACATCAATCAGAAGAGTGCCCCACAAGAATTTTAATGCTTGAAAGACCTGCCCGTACACAAATCAGAAGGAAAATGGAAATGTCCAAATCTAGTTTAAAATCATATCAAATCTATCTATATAAATAGATATAAAATCTAATCTAAAGCATTTGATGTTGGGGAAAATATTAATATATTAATTAACATTAAGAAAATGAAAACTATACAACTTCTGGATTGCTCTCCCCGGCACAACACAAAACATCAGATGCAACAGGAATATAAAATACCGTACGCAAAAATTAACTGCAGCCATTAATAAATGCTGAAAAATGTAAGATAAAAGGAGCCGGTACAAATGAAAAATTTTAATCTAAATTGTTTTGATCCTTTTTTTTTTTTTTTTTTTTTTTTTTTTTTCCCCCCCCCCAGAGGAAACCACTGTGCTTGGCTCCCATGAAACATTTCTATTTCAAGAAAAACCTGTATCATCTGCTGGAAAATTGCTACACCTGTTTTTTCTCCATGGGTAACTCCAGTATCCAATAACTCAGGTTCTTATCATCATCCTTCTGAAAAACATCTGACCTTGTGCTTAGTGATGCTGATTTTAATGAGACTCTTGAAGGAATAAGCTACATCTCAAGATGAGCGGAAGGACCAAAATGTCACCCAGTGTCGTTTCAGTGGAGTGAGTTGTTGAGAGCTGATCCTGGCTGACCTCCAGCCGAATTAACGACCCGGTGGGAAAAATCACAATTCGTGTTTTCTCATCTGAAAAAAGGTGATGTAGGTGTGAGCCATCCTGCGACATTCATCATTCATTTTTCGGGTTGCTTTCAAGACTTTTCTCAAAACAGGGGGCAAAAACCCAGCAAGGTGTGTCTGAATAAACTTTGTGCTATTTCCATTCCTAGTAATACTATCAAATTCAATTACATTTCACGCGGATGGCATTTGATTTCTCAGCTCTTCTATAAATATCTTTTTTACAGGAAACAGTGTCTCAGAATGTCATGTGCTAGTAAATCAGCAGAGCTCGATTAAGCCCAGGGAAAGATGCTGATTTACTCTACCAGAGGTTGGTTGGTTTTTTTTTTTTCTTCCCTGCGTATTTATTCTCAATGATCTGGGGATATACGGAGATTGAAAATGGCAAATGACTAATGCAGCTTTGTGAATCTCCACCCATCTGCCCAATCTTCCCTGGCTTATAATAACTTTAGTCACGAGGAAGAAATAATATTTAATGATATTATTTCTCCCATTCATTTGCTAGTTGACTAATTCAGTCGTACAGAAGTGGTGTAGCATCTCTCTTGGAGAATTGAAATGCAGACCTCCAGTGTTGCAAAAGAATGACTACTTGCTCTGATACTCAGTTTATATATATATATATATTTTCTTTTTTTTTAAAAATATATTTACAGCAAAGCCTTTCTTACATACAACATGTTATTTACCCCCTCTTGGTTATAAGCATTACATTCACTGGACAGCAAAGTGAAAAGATGAACGTAAGGCTTGCAGATTTTATAAAGGAAAAGGAAACATTTGAATGGCTGCTCTATAATTCTTATATTGTTCTTTCTAAAGCAAAACCCCCTCACTTTAATAATAGAGTTCCCTGGAAAAATGAGTCATATTCTTGCAACTAGCTCTGAGCTGCTTTTAATGCTTGTGGCATCTGGTTAATTTAGGAATATTTTCAAAGGTTCCACATGTTGCTATTTTGGGGAGCAGACAGTGAGCAGCAACTTAGAAAAATACTTACTAAAATAAAAATTTCTTTCTATTACTGGCTAGTGATGTAACAAAATGACCCGTTGGACATCTCATCGGTGGTTTGCCACTTAAAAAAACCCCAAACCCCTATGGGAGTGACTCAGGACTGTTCTGTACTGCGTTGTCACCATGACTGAGCAGACACTAAATTTCAGGTTAGCGGTTATTTCAGCATCTGGAATTGCAAAATAAATTCTTTAGCTGTAATGTGTTGCACCATGGTGCTGCACATGAATAGAAATATTAATCCATTTTTCATCACGAGCTACCGGAAAAAGAAACCCCGAAGAATAACGTGTGTCAGAAACCTTGAGATATTGCTCAGCTACTCTTTTTGAATGAGGCACGTAACTAGTTGCATTAGTTTATAACGCCTGCCAGTGATTTGTGCTCCAAGATCAAAACTGGATGGCATTGTTGGAATTTGCTGCTGTTAGAAGGAATTGTAGTTGTCATGTTTTGTTCTGATGTGAAGTTGTTATTGGAAAAGTCTGAAATACCGATAAATGCAGTTTGCTTAAAATCTCTTTGGAGAACTATTAAAACACTGGCTAACATCTCTTTTAAAAAAAAAAAAAAAAAAAAAGCAAAAGTACCTAAAGCAAGGGCTAAATAAACCTGAATTTTCAGTTCCGCAGCCGGTGTGGATGGAATGATGGAATCAATACTGATGAGATCTGTGAATGCATGAGTGCTGTGCTGAAAAGGGACAAACTGCACTGCCCTGGCCAGCCATGATAACCGCTATCTTATTCATCAGATTTTGAGAAAGAAGCATCATATTTAAGCCAGGGCCTGAAACCAGTAATTAAGATTTGAGTTTTAGGAGTATTAAATATAGATCAGGGGAAAAAAAAAAAAAAAAAAAAGACATCTACGCCTCCATGTCCTCAAGACAAACTGATAAAACAGAGAAAGAGAAAGAATAATTAGGAATAAGCTTCACATAAATCTGCATGTCATCTGCATAAAAACTGATATCTTATCCGTATCTTCAGATCGTCTCAGTCAAAGGAAGCTTGCAGAGGCTGAATAAAGATGAGGCCAATGAGAAACCCTGTGGGGCATCAGAGGAACCAGCCTCTGAAATCAGAGTGGATCAGCCAACCCATGCGAACAGAGTGGAGATAAAGAGAAGGCAAAACACCAGAGCCCAGACAAAAGACCAGCTGCGCTGGTGGTGGTGAGATTCTCAGGACAGAGCCACTTGTAGCTGGATCCTCTGGATGCTGAGGAGCAGAACTAATCCTACGCGGTGGTGGGAGGGAGAAGAAAGCTCACGGCAGGACAACTGCTGGGCATACTCCAGCTCTGGAGTGTGGGTATTGCTGTAACATCTGTTTTTTTTTTTTTTTTTTTTTTTAAGAAATGGTGTTATACATCTTGTTTTGAGTTGGGTTAGTGTCGCACCAGTGGTCTCAGAACAACTCCTGTTGCAGATGGCAAAGTCTCCCGGGCAGAGCGTTGGGTGGTTTCCCTGGGGCAGATCCCAGGACTGCAGTTATCTCCTCCTCTGTAAAGTTTTGGCAGAGCCACGTCAGATTAAGCCGAGTGCCTTTGTCAGGCGGAGATGCGAGGGGCTAACGGTCTGTCAGCGCACGCCCTCCAGCCACAGAGAAAGGGGCAGAGTGCTGCACAGCAAAAGGAGCAGCTTCTTGGGTCTTCTCAAACTCAATAACAGGAGGGGAAAAGATGGCATCTAACCTGCTCCCGCGGTTCGAGAGCATCACTGGTTAGTCACCAGCGAGCCCTTTTAGTAAAACATGTGAGCATTACTGACATGCATTTATTTCAGCTGAACTCAAATACTGCGCACTCAAATGTCTGCAACCACGAGAGGCTGATAGATCAGGTTTGTGACAAACCAGCTGGTTTCCCTCAGTTGCCTCGCATAAATGAAACCCAATGCTTACCTTTTACCCCATCTTTCAGAAACGTACTCTGCTTTTGTTTGCAGATGTGAAACCATGGAGGATACCCCATTGTTCACGACGATGCTTACGTGCTCTCCAAAATGGGGACGTTTCCCTCAGTCAGGGTTTAACAGCTTGATTCTGTGGTCGGCGGGTGATTTGTTGTTACAGACACAGCAAAACCCAGCCTCTGTCATCTCCCTGCAGCTCTGCCTCCACCGCAGGCACGGGGTGTTGCTGAGGCGGAGGCCGGGCAGACTCTGGTGCACCTCAAGCTTGCCAGGACATGAGGTGCTAACGCTCATCCTGATCACTGGCTCAATACTTTGCTCCTTCAGGAAACTAGAGCACGGAGTGTTAGGTGCTGATTGAACTCCCATCTTTGAAAGTAATGACCCCTTCTGTGCTAATTACCTCTGTGGGCAGGTTGTTGCAGAACCTCATCACTCTCAGGCCTTCTCATCTTACGGGTGTCCCCCAGAATAATACTTGGATCCATAAGGGAAAAACCCCAGTTACGCACATTGCGGGAACAAACCAGAAAGCGAAGCGGCAGATTAGCAGATTAGGGTATGATACCTCTTGTTAACTGTTTGTAATCATTTTGGCACTTGTCCCAAGTCCACTTATTTGGTTATTACAGAGCCCCCTTGCCAAGGACACACCTTTTCCAAAAGAAAAGTCAGATTCGCAGCAAAGAGTTTTTCTATAATGCACATTTTTGGTGTTGGGCTCATCTCAGCGAGGAACACCTTTCGTTACTCCTTGTCTTTGAGCTGCAGAAGATGATCTCCTGTTTCAGAGTTTTGAACCCAACTGCCTTCTCTGCAACTATTTAAGAAACACTGCTTGACCATATTTTTTGCCTTCATGCTCCTGAAATGCAGACATACATCAAAATCCTCATCAATAAGCTTCAAGGGACCCTGCTGTCTCCATAGTAGCAATAGGGGACCCTACCATAGTCTCTTTATCATCCCTGCTATGGAGTCTGAGCGGGACTTACTGGTTGGACACCACAAAATGCTTATTGGATGAGGGAAAGGCCGTGGATGTAATTTACCTTGACTTTAGCAAGGCTTTTGACACCATTTCCCACAGCATTCTCCTGGCAAAAATGACTGCTCGAGGTTTGGACAATCGCACACTTCGCTGGGTAAAAAACTGTCTGAGTGACCGGGCCCAGAGAGTTGTGGTGAAGGGAGTTAAATCCAGCTGGCGGCCGGTCACGAGTGGCGTCCCTCAGGACTTGGTATTGGGGCCACTCCTGTTTAAAATCTTTATTGATGATCTAGAGGAGGGGATCGAGGGCATCCTCAGTCAGTTTGCAGATGACACCCAGTTGGGTGGGAGTGTTGGTCTGCTCGAGGGTAGGGAGGCTGCAGAGACCTGGCCAGGCTGGAGTGTGGCCAGAGAAGGGCAACGGAGCTGGGGCAGGGTCTGGAGAACAGGTCTGCTGGGGAGCGGCTGGGGGAACTGGGGGGGTTCAGTCTGGAGAAGAGGAGGCTGAGGGGAGACCTCCTGGCCCTCTGCAACTCCCTGCCAGGAGGGGGCAGAGAGGGGGGATGAGTCTCTGGAGCCAAGGCCCCAGCGCCAGGCCCCGAGGGAATGGCCTCAAGCTGCCCAGGGCAGGGTCAGGCTGGCTCTGAGGAAGGATTTCTGTGCAGAAGGGGCTGTTGGGCGTTGGAATGGGCTGCCCAGGGAGGTGGTGGAGTCCCCATCCCTGGAGATGTTCAAGAGTCGGGTTGATTTAGAGCTTAAGGATATGCTGTATGTGGGAACTGTGCTGGGCGAACAGTTGGACTAGATGATCTCCAGGGTCCTTCCCAACCTAGATGATTCTGTGCAAAATGAGAAGATGTCTAAGTTGATGTCCATGGAGAACGAGGACTATAGCAAAAAAGTGAGACAACAAATTTGCCCTGGCTATAAATAACAACTTCCTACATCTCCTTTTGATTCCTGGACATGACAGTAAGGTGATCGTCAGATGTCCTTGCAGGAATCCTTAGGTCAGGAGTCTAAGGAGGTCAGCTGCTTTGTGCCTGTCTAAGCACGGATAACGTTAAAATCAGGATTCAGCAAGACGCTTCAGCGTGTACATGCATTCCATTGCAGAAAGTCCGTGTTTAACTGCTTTGCTGATTCAGGAGCTAAATTAATTGGTAGTGATTTTATTAACAATACCTTATACATCATTTCTGCATTAAGTTCTAAATATTGTTTTGATGAATTCAAACAATTACACCGTGCATCAACACCATTCATTAAAATAAATTATTACCTGCCCACTTTTTATTGATGCTGGTGGCTGTGCTCTACTTGCGGACTATGGACAGATTGCTTAGCTGGTGTAAATCAGCAATACTCCAGTTGCCAGTGGTGGGAAGTTAATTTAAAGCTCTGAGAATCTGGCCCTGTGTGCCGAGACAAGTTTTTAGGAACCTATGGTCCAGGTGGATCACAGCTGGTCTGATTAAAGTACAAGCAAAGTTGGCTGGATGGAATCCAGAATAAGCTGATTACCCAGTAGTGGCCTGAAAACACATAAATCATGTGTTCAAAATATTGTGCTATGGTTTCTAATAAGCTTATCTCCCAGCTCCAGCAAGCCAGTCTCTTATGGGAAAAGCCAATAAATAACTGTAAAATGAAATAGGAATCTAAGAAATTATTACTGTTATTTATAATTTATCAAGTGTGCTGCGCTGGCATAGAGGAAAGCACTCCGTGCAAAGGGGGATAATGCCCTGTCACACCGTACCCAGCCGATACACATGGAACATAGCAGAGCTAAACTAACAGA
>NW_020799101.1:2442375-2444704 GCF_003259725.1 Athene cunicularia | reverse complement strand
GACTCTATGGGCTGTCACTCATCATGCGGAAAGGCCGGTCAAGGCTTAGGTCTGCACAGCAGCCATGATGGAGTGAGATGTCATTTAAGTGGCATGATGGGACACTGTTTTGGGAGGTGGTCCCTCACGGGTATGGTCTGGATATTTGCATGCTCTGAGATGGGTTATTTGGTGGCTCCTGTGAAACGAACTTAATATATATGAAGAGGAAGGCACTAGTATTTTCTTATTATATATGAAGAGGACATCACCAGTATTTTTCCCAAGTGTCAAAATTGCCTTAAAGCTGGCTATAAATGTTGCGTGCGCACATATGAAGGGCTGGAACCTAAAACGTACCCTGCATTCACAAAGTCTTCAGAAAGAGGTCAGTGCTCATTTTGTACGTGTTCTGAGCACATGAATATTCTTCAAAAAAAACGTAAAAAGATGACTTTTGGGTTACACTGGGAAAGTGGAAGGGGTGGAGGATTTTAATTAACTTGGGCTCCTTCTGTGCTGCCTTGGGATGCAACAAATGTGTGAATGTTCAGCCTAGGCATTAACAGCGTTTGTGTCTCCGTTCTATTTCTATGGTTTTATACTTAAATAAAGACTTCATCATAAAATGCAACATCTCTGTTTTTAAAACAGGGGAATCCAAGCAATGTTTTAGTATTTCCAGGTATTGGTTTTAAAACCAGGAAGAAGTCTGCATGGACCTCAGTGTACGTCCTACAGACCACGTGCACTGGAAGTTACATCTGGGTTTTCTGTGCATATTCTTTAGCACAAATTTTGCTAAATGTGGTGAGTGAGAGATGCAGAGATCGTACATAGAGGAGACTGACCAAAAAGGGAAAGAGAAGAACCATTTAATTACCCTGACCCAACTAAAGAGCAGTTGAGTAAAGTCATCTCCTCTCAAATCTTAGCATATTCCCCCTATGACTTCTTAGACATCTTCCAAGACTCTTGGCCTTTTATAATTCCTCCTTTGCTGTGGCACAACGCGAGTTCAAATCTTTCCCCAGCCCTCTCAAATGTTTGCATAAAGCCCTGAATTTCTACTCCCTTCAGGTAGGTCATATCTCAGTTGCACATTCTAAATATCTGTTTGTTTTTTTTTTTCCCCCCAATAACAAAACTAATAAAATTACACTTTTATGCAGATTATGGCTTTTTTTTCCCCTGCATTTACTTTTTTTCCGAGTGGACTTCAAAATAAAACGCCGTTTCAGTGGTTAGAAAAAGGAGACGGGGAGTGTGGAGTTCAAGGAGGAAAGACTTACGGTAATAAATCTGCATAACCGATCTCAGTCTGTGGTCTGTATCAGTCTCCAAGGACAAAGGAGTGAGACAGATACTATTCTGGAGGCTGCAACCACACGTTAGAATTTGTCACTTGTTGGACGGCAGAACCATGTAAATGTAGCAGAGCTTTCTCAGTCACGCCCACATTTTTATAAGCTTTATGCCTCTATTTCTGAGGCCACCTCTGGTAGAAACGTGTGCAAATCTTTCGTCGGATTTCTTGTGTTTTTTATTTTTTGCTTTTTTTTTTGAAATTGGTTAGCTTCAGGGAACGGGGTGGGGGCAGATGTTACTAGTTATCCTTCTGTAATGGTTAACGGAAAGCACAAGAGGGGAAATTAAATTGCTGCAACACCAATTCTGTTCATGCCGCTCAACGCACGCTTCCTCAACCTGTCTCTAAGTGGGACTCCTCATGAGTCACTCCTTTATGAAGACTTGGCTTTGCAAACTAAGCAAGCAGGTTAAGTACTCAAGTTACAGAATTATTATCCAGGCCGTTCCCTGGAGCCTGGAGTGGAGTGGATAAGCCGTAAAGGCTGCCTAATAAACCAGCCCAGGAATTCTCAGCAGCTTCGCAGGCAGGCACACTGTCGTTGCCTTCACTCCGTGGGGAGCACTAATTGTAGCACTTGCTGCAGTCCCCTTCAGCTCACTGACAGAATGCCAATTTCAGGCAAGAACTAATTTATCAATGGCTGGAGTGGCTAAAGAGAATATATCTCCTGTCATGTTCCAGGCTGCAGCTGCAGGGTTTCTAAAGCAGCTTTTGTTGCTCTCACAAATAATGCATGTTAGCAGCGTATTTCTGCAATGAGCAAGAAGGTCCTCTAGGTTTCTAGTCTTATTAGATAACAGTTGTTCTACATTAATCTGTTTTAATGAAGTTCCTGACCTTCTTCCTTGGTAGACTGATGAGTAATTTTCCAAATAAATCTTGCCTCGTGTCTTAATCCTATTTTGCAAATAATCCCCATAACTCATGTATGAACATTTAGAATGTTAGGACTGTGAAAAAAAAAAAAAAAAAAAAAAA
>NW_020799101.1:2434958-2442325 GCF_003259725.1 Athene cunicularia | reverse complement strand
CCCTGGGGCAGATCCCAGGACTGCAGTTATCTCCTCCTCTGTAAAGTTTTGGCAGAGCCACGTCAGATTAAGCCGAGTGCCTTTGTCAGGCGGAGATGCGAGGGGCTAACGGTCTGTCAGCGCACGCCCTCCAGCCACAGAGAAAGGGGCAGAGTGCTGCACAGCAAAAGGAGCAGCTTCTTGGGTCTTCTCAAACTCAATAACAGGAGGGGAAAAGATGGCATCTAACCTGCTCCCGCGGTTCGAGAGCATCACTGGTTAGTCACCAGCGAGCCCTTTTAGTAAAACATGTGAGCATTACTGACATGCATTTATTTCAGCTGAACTCAAATACTGCGCACTCAAATGTCTGCAACCACGAGAGGCTGATAGATCAGGTTTGTGACAAACCAGCTGGTTTCCCTCAGTTGCCTCGCATAAATGAAACCCAATGCTTACCTTTTACCCCATCTTTCAGAAACGTACTCTGCTTTTGTTTGCAGATGTGAAACCATGGAGGATACCCCATTGTTCACGACGATGCTTACGTGCTCTCCAAAATGGGGACGTTTCCCTCAGTCAGGGTTTAACAGCTTGATTCTGTGGTCGGCGGGTGATTTGTTGTTACAGACACAGCAAAACCCAGCCTCTGTCATCTCCCTGCAGCTCTGCCTCCACCGCAGGCACGGGGTGTTGCTGAGGCGGAGGCCGGGCAGACTCTGGTGCACCTCAAGCTTGCCAGGACATGAGGTGCTAACGCTCATCCTGATCACTGGCTCAATACTTTGCTCCTTCAGGAAACTAGAGCACGGAGTGTTAGGTGCTGATTGAACTCCCATCTTTGAAAATAATGACCCCTTCTGTGCTAATTACCTCTGTGGGCAGGTTGTTGCAGAACCTCATCACTCTCAGGCCTTCTCATCTTACGGGTGTCCCCCCAGAATAATACTTGGATCCATAAGGGAAAAACCCCAGTTACGCACATTGCGGGAACAAACCAGAAAGCGAAGCGGCAGATTAGCAGATTAGGGTATGATACCTCTTGTTAACTGTTTGTAATCATTTTGGCACTTGTCCCAAGTCCACTAATTTGGAATTTTTCTAGGTATCTTGCAGGTTTTCCTCAGCTCGGGGCCTCCATTTCTGGTTGGGGAAGACCTCTGGATAACTGCAGTTGCCTCTTTGGATGCCTTTGCCCCAGCCAATGCTCCTTTCACCCAGCACCGACAATCCTGTATTTGACTGTTCAAACACGTTCTTGAATTCAGTGAACACGTGGCTATCTTGATTTTTTTTTTTTTTCCTATTTCTTCTTTGGTCATTGTATTTTTGGATGTGGCACTTTGATCAGGTCATTGGTAAAATGAAGAGCCCTAACTCTGCAGTGTAATGTTTAATATATGAGCAGTTTTCTCCTCACAGAGTACACTGAACTGTTTTTTTTTTGTTTGTTTTTGTTTTGTTTTTTTTTTAGGAATTCTTATTTTCTACAACCGTGTTGGATTTTTGAAGAAAAAGAGGGCCAGATATTACATTGTATTTTTTCTTGTGCGTTATGCTTAGATAAACATTGCTTTGAAATAGATGAAGAATGAAGCAAAATACAAGCCCCTTTTTTTCTTTTTTTTTACAAGGTTTTGTTAACGGCTTATACCTCTTAAGACATAAATCTTTAGCACAAACAAATAAAGAAGTTACTTTCTTTGAGCAGAGAGGAAGTGTGCCAAGCACGTTAGCAGAGGTGAGCTGCAGCTACTTTTCATGCAGGAGCTTACCTATACACCTATCCCTCACTGTTCTCAGTGAGAGACACCAATTAAGTGTCCATTCATTAAGAGAAAAGTGTATGATTGCAGTATTAAAACCTCAGCTGGGCATCCCATGACAGACACGCCTCTGCCTGCTCTACCTCTCCTGTGGTTCACACCTCTGCTCTACATTTTCCTTCACAGCCCCTGGGAGGTTTGGTGAGTTTTTAAGTCCAGCAGAGATTTGAAAGCAGGCTGTGTAATGTTAGGGGTAATCATGCTCGATCAAGATGACTGCATGGCTCGCCAGGACTGAGCGGAGATAACTGCAGTGTGACTCCTACTTTGTCAGTAAGAAAGCCTCTTTGTCTTTAAAATATTGTCAGAGATGGTAAGAACCTTCTTACCAGGCATCCATTTTATGTCTCTGAAATGATGCTTCAAAAACAGCATGAACAAGATTTTCCTGAGTGCTTCAGATGAGAAAATAGCAGCAAGTTGATTAAAACTCCCCAGCGAGAGAAAGGGGGGAAAGAGAAACTTTATATCTAACACTTATTTATCATGAGTTCTTAAGTTTTATTTAAGAGAAATCTATTTGCAGGTGTTATCTCAGCATGTGTGAGGTACTTAGTATAGAAGTCATTATGTTCTTTTAATAGTTATGTCTTCTTTACATAGAACATTTCAGTATTTACCTCTCAATAGATACAAAAGCCTTCAGGTACTAACAAGCATCCCTAAGGAATAATTATGTCTTTTGTGGTAAAATTATGGACCTTCTAATAATTATTTTGGAACTCCTGAAAGCTAAATACTGTAATAAAAGTAGTATTTCAATCTGTTGGGCTCACATAAAGTTGATTAAAAAAAAGTACCTGTGTCGAGTTTATTGACTAGCTGTGTTGCATATGGTGAGACATTCTTGGGATAGGTTTTGCTCTTGGTGAAGGAAGAGATATTGAAGCTTATGTCACAAAGACATACCTTCACTCTGTGTATATCAGTGCAGCGATGTTAACATGGTTTTATACTCCATGAGGATTTGAATCCCAGCTTAAAAATACTATTAGAATAAATATAAAATCCCAGCAGCGGCCCTCTAACATGGGGAAGAGCTTGGGACAGGTTTGACTTGGACCACGGGCCCCTGATTCTCTGCTACTGGTACTACAGCACTGACCCTCTGCTGAAGACTCTCATCCTGTGGGGGATCCTGTGGAGGTTCCTCCATCCCAGCTCTGCTGCAAAACTGGCTTAAAGTAGCTGGTGGTAGTCACTGGGGGAGCTCAGATCTGAAGGCACAGATCTGCCTATGACAAACTAACTGTTACCAGAGAGCGATGAGGGACATGTTTAGTGTGAGACCTGGTAGACCAGGTATCCTGTAGCTGTCATGAAAGAAAGTTAGCAGAAGCTACCTGTGATTGAACTCACTGGAATCATCAAAAGAAAATACTAAGAAGCGTCAATGTTCTGTTACTTAAGAGTCCATAAGCACAAATGAAGGAGGTATGAAAAGCTGAAGTTTTCTTGGAAAGATAAAAAAGACGTGAGGAAGATCCGCATCAAAAAACTCTCTGCTTTTCCTATTATGTCCAGTTTTGTAATCTATGAACATATGTATATATGTCTACGAGTATCTGGGAACATATTATAAATGATGGTCCCTACGGACATACCGTACTTAAGGTAAACACAAAATCCAGAAAATAAAAGACGTTGTTTGGAGACCTTGAACTGGCCACGGAAGAAATTAACATCATTAATTTTGATTAACTGGTGGAGTCATTAAGGTCAGGCTTATAGAAAATCTAGCCTGACCTCAGGCACCTTCTGGGTCGTAGGTGCTCACACTGTAACCTGCACCACATCCGTAAATTCCAGCTGAGCTAGAGCAGGGATTTGGGGGAGAAAACCAGTTAAGGATTTAGAGATGGATTCAAGGTCTCTTTTAAATAGGCTTATCAGATCCCAACCCTCTGATAAAGCTGAGCGCTGTCAGGAGGGTAAAAACAGTGTTTCTGATGAGCAGCGACAACCACAGTATGGGTTAGACGCACTCTTTGTTTTGAGATTCTTGTTAAAACTGTGACAGCTTAAAGCACTCCACGGAAATGAAACATTGGAGCAAAATGCTGTGGGACTGCTGAGAGAGTGGTGTGTGGTTTTTTTTGTTTTTTTTTTTTTTTTTTTTTCAGCAGATTCCAGAGCTGAACACATTGACTGTATGCCCAGGAGAGAAAGCAAAAATGGATATGAACAAACGATTGCAAAACACTATGTTTCTGCAGCCAAGCAAGTGATCATGCAGGTGTTTGGATCGAACGAGCTCTGCCCGGCCGTCGCGGCGGCGGCACAAGAGTACACACGGTGGGTAATTACTTCAGCCTGGCTGACAGTGATACATTTATTAAGCTGTGATAAGTCATTGCTTTCACTTGTCTGTCCAGTCCCAGAGTACTTCTATACAGTGATAAAGTCCAAAAAGAGATTGTAAAGATTTCTACCTGCAGGAGCAAATTAAATTTCTGCCCCCCATGCTACCAAGACTCTTAGCGGAGCAGATAATTTATGTCAAGAAGGTGACTAGCCTCTTGGCAGAGGGAAGGGGAGCGGAGGAGCTGAGTCTAGGGAAAAATTCAGGGAGGCAGAAGTTTGATCCCTCTGTAGAAGAGAAATTGCAGACATCCTCTGAGGCTAAAGCAATGCATTCTCATGGAGAAGCACTGAAAAAAAAAAAAATCTTTCAGTTGGCAGGAAGCAGAGAAACAGGTTGGCAGGCACAGCAATGCCATTTAAAAATTCAGATTCTGGAAAGCAATGTGCTTTTCTTGTACGATTCTAGTTTTTCTGTGCCAAGCCTGGTATTTTTCTCCAAACTAATTTTTATTCTCAGCACTGAATTAATATTTCTATTTTGCTTTGCAGTAAGCAGCAGTACATTATAAACACAAAGTCATGCAAATATACTAACTATCACTGATTACAAATGCTGCTCCTATAGGCTGGTTTTCAGCCAGCAATTTTGAAGATAGAGTGTATTAGTGCTTGGAATTTGTCAGTTCACAAGCTACAGTAAATGAATGCCTCATTAGAAAAAAAAAAAAACCCAAAACAAACCACACATATAATTATTTTCTTCTCTTTGAACTCACCATTTAGGGCTAAATCAGTTTAAGAAGCTGAATGAGAATGGCAGAAACCAAAATAATATGGACATGGCTTATGGTCATACAATGAATGTTGGCTTAGTTTTATTCTTTTTTAGCCCAGCGTCTGCTATGGCTCTCAGGCCAGGGTCTCTATTGGAAAACGGTGCAACTACATTCAGATAAACATAATGTATTTGACAAAAATAAAAAAAGGCAATCCACTGATAAAAAAAATATTTTATGTCAGATGGTAAGCAAGAGGAAAAATAGTAGCAGCATGTGGTCTAATAACACTTTGCAAAACCCTACACTATGAGCAAAGATCCTCGGAGAACTTTGATGAGGGAAGCAGTGATGTGAAAAGTGAGTGGCAGATCATCAGATGGACAAGACCTCTCTGTGCAATGCCTCGGTCCAAATGGGTGAGGAAATTCTTGGATACAAACACAGGGAAGCACTGAGGAGGAGCAAAGGGTTTCTGTTGCATTGGTACTGAGTATTGATGCAAGAGTAATGGGATTACTGCGTCATGTCCTTTGTCCACAGCTCCAGAGGAAGGTTAACAGGTTAAACAAGGCTCATGCTGGAACCAAACAAATGTTGAAAATGTGGGAAAATACGCCCTGGTAGCAACAGACTGCAGGAGCACAATGTGGGTAATTTAGAAAGAGATTAAAAGATGACTTGATCATAACAAGTAAGTACCGACACGGGGAATAGAAATTAAGATAATGGGCTCCTGAGTCTTTCAGGCCCATATGTAACAATATCTACTGGCTGGAAGCTGAAATTAGACAAATTAAGAATAGAAATAAAATACATGTCTGATGATAAGAGTAAATTAAACAACAGGACCACTGGCTGGGCATTGGGAAATATAAATACATACAGACAGTGGGATGGAGGCCCCTCAGCAAGTTCCCTGCCAACCCCAAGCTGTGTGTGCGGGGACACGCCGAGGGCAGGGATGCGCCATCCCGAGGGACCTGGACGGGCTGGAGAGGGGGGACCTGCAAACCTCGTGGAGTTCAACAAGGCCAAGGGCACGGTCCTGCCCGTGGGTCGGGGCAATCCCCAGCACAGACCCAGGCTGGGCGAGGAGGGGCTGGAGAACAGCCCCCAGGAGAAGGATTTGGGGGGTTGGAGGGTGGAAACTGCCTGTGAGCCAGCACCGTGCGCTGGCAGCCCAGAAAGGCAACGGTGTGCTGGGCTGCACCCAGAGCAGGGTGGGCACAGGGCCAGGGGGGGATTCTCCCCCTCTGCCCCGCTCTGGGAGACCCCCCTGCAGGGCTGGGTCCGGCTCTGGGGCACCAACAGCAGAAGGACACGGACCTGCTCCAGCGGGGCCAGAGGAGGCCACAGAGATGCTGGGGGGGCTGGAGCACCCCTGAGGACAGGCTGGGAGAGTTGGGGGGTTCAGCTGGAGGAGAGAAGGCTGCGGGGAGACCTTAGAGCGGCCCCCCAGGGCTGAAAGGGGCTGCGGGAAAGGGGGGAGGGACTCTGGATCAGGGCGGGAGGGATAGGATGAGGGGTGACAGTTTTAAACTGACAGAGGGGAGATTTAGATGAGATGTAAGGAAGAAATTCCTCCCTGTGAGGGGGTGAGGCCCTGGCACAGGCTGCCCAGAGAAGCTGTGGCTGCCCCCTCCCTGGAAGGGTTCAAGGCCAGGTTGGACGGGGCTTTGGGCAACCTGGGCTGGGGGAAGGTGGCCCTGCCCGGGGCAGAGGGTGGCACTGGGTGATCTTTAAGGTCCCTTCCAACCCAAACCATGCCATGATCTATGATATATCACTGGAAATGTATAAACCAGTGATGTATTTTTCAAAACAACACACCGATTATTTTAGGAATGTCTTCCGATTAGTATCACACAGATAGCTTGGAGCATAGCAGGACAAGCTCAGGTTGAATAATCTATGAATTCCTGACTGTCTCTGGTATTTAGGATGCAAAGATAAACAGTTATAGTTCCCTCTGCTCTGGCCTGGTTGGAGCCAGTCGTGTTTATAAACCACACAAAGGTTTCCCAAATCCTTGTCTCAATTCCGTTCCTTGCGGCTCCCATCGCAGGAAGGCAGAAGTGGGCCAGAGTGTTTCACAGCCACTCCTCGCACCCAGGCAGCACGTGGAGTAAGAGGAGTCAGCAGCGTAAGATAAGAAAGTAATTGTGCAGCCATCACTGAATCACAAGGCAGTTTCGTCGCGGAGATTGGCAGAGGTTAATTAAAAGTGTTAATTTGAAATGATTCCATTAAGCTGGTACAAATCCCATTTTGAACACTCATTTTTCATTCTAAAATCATGGCCTCTAATTTAGTTTAAGGAACAGTGTTTGAGGGACCTAAGATCGGGACTGTTTAAACCCAAAATACACATGTGTGCGTGAAGGTGCTCATCACTTCAGCGGTTTGAGCAGCCTAATCTGAAAGAGTCTGTACCTTAAACCTCATCGTCTTGAGGAAAAAAAAAAAAAAAAAAAAAAAA
>NW_020799101.1:2420836-2434908 GCF_003259725.1 Athene cunicularia | reverse complement strand
AAAAAAAAAAAAAAAAAAAAAAAAAAAAAAAAGATATTTTATTAACTAGTGGGTCAGTTTTGCCCTCCTCCTGTGTCTATCTTTCCCACACAAATTACATGTACTTCAAGTATATGTCAATGCAAGATTTCCCTGTTCTCCGTGAGGGGAACACTAAGTTTTTTTCTGTGCTTCAGGTCATTGCAGAAAAGGTAACTATCGAGATAAAAGTGTTTTTTTTCAACGACTTTTGAAATTTCAACATACCTTTTAAATCTCACTGGAGCATGAGCATTTCACAAGCTACTTTTGTCTAAAAAGTTATTTCTAGTCCTGAAAGAAACTGAAGCTTCTGTGGTTGAAGAGACACTGAAGATCCTGAAGAGACCTCAAAAACCTTAACAAAAGCCTGAAAATGGTAACCCTTCAGAAAATCCTTGGCTTTCTGTGGACTTGCATATTTTTTTAACATTCAGTTGAAGATCGGAGCATTAAATGGGATTACTTTGGTTTTGGTTACTCATAACACTTATTTGCTCAGTCTCTGCCCTACAATAATTATTTTTGGAGGGAAGCTGGAGCTTTTTCCATTAGTCAAAGAAATGAAAGTCCTAAGGCTCTTTTGGAAAAAAAAAAATAAAGCCTGACTTTAAGGGCTTTCTGCTGAGTCAAATTTACACTCTGTTCTTGTCACTGAAACAAAAAGTTTCAAGGGTCATTTTCAGTAGAGCTGGAGTGGCTTTTTAGGCACAATCCATGCTTAAAATGTTGTGGCTGAAATTGTTTCTAACAATACATTTTTTTTTTGTGGAGCAGCTCTTCAGCTACTCCATTTAGAGGAAATATTTTGTGTGGATGTGAGCGCAACACAAATAGTTTGTTACGTGTTTTGTTTTTTTTTTCTTTTCCAACTCAGCTACAGGAATGGGGCCAGGGGCACATTACAGCGGCTTTTACAGTTCATCAAAGGCCACCTTTTATTCTTAAGTAGAAAGGGAAAGGTTTGTCTGTACTTTGAGATCCAAATTTACCACTGGCTTGACAATAGGGAAAACCTATTTCATCTCATTGGAGAGAGATTGAAAGGGATGGTTTTATTACATAGCGGCAGACTTTTAATCCAAGAAAGTTGTGTCCATCCTACGTGCACTCATTGAACGTTGCGCATGACTTTTGATTTGTTATTTATAACAGAATTTGAGAGTTATTCTGCAGGTTACCTCAGTAATACTGTTTGGAAATGAGCGTCACAGGAATTTGAGTCTCCTTTTAAGTATTGCATGTGACCATGGGAAGTACTTGGAGAACCCAAATGTCGCTTCTGAGAAATATGTTCAAAATTGTTGGACCCAATATATGAAAGTTTATTTTATAAGCTTAGTTTTGCAAAAGATCGTGCGCCATTCCAATACGAGGACATGGGAGAAAGACCCATGGGGCTTCGCATTATTCAGTGCAATGTCATGACAATTAAAACAGGAATTAAAGACAAACCAGCATTTATTAGCAGGCTGACTTGTCCCATAATCCTGGTTTTGAGAAAAAAAAAAAAAATCAGTGATAGTTTAATATAGTTAAATCTCTTGGTAGAAGGCAGATAATCTTGCAGTTCAGGCATGATATTAGCCACAAGGAGACCTGATTTCTGTGCCAAGTTCTAATATTGGTACCAACAACAGACATCGATCGGATTAAGCTGAAAGCACCCGATTGTTGCATCTCGGGATCGCTGCGCGGAAGCACAGACCGCACGAGCCATATGACATGTACATGGTGGCTAGCCCATGCCCTGCTCTTTTCAACCTGCTGCAAATGCCGCGCACGGATTTCTCCCAGATACGCAAGAAGTACATTGCACTTCTGAGGCTTTGGGCTTCCTCCGCACACTGAGCCCGATCCAACAGCATGGGCAGAGGGAACTTCTGGGCATGAAGATCTCCTATGAGACTGCTGGGTAAGAGCAAATCCTGATGAAGGAAATGTATCTTTGTTTTTTTCCTCTTTCCTTTCTCTTAGCCCCACCTCTTGTTTTCAGCTTGCTTTTTTTTTTTTTTTTTTTTTTTTTTTCTGGGCAATAAAATAAATTTGAAAAGAGACAATCAGCAGGGAAACCAAGATGACTAGCGGGGCTGCTGAGGCTATTTAGCTTCTTTTAAAACAATTTTCAGGTTTGCAAAGAGAGCCTTTTTGTGCACAGATTGATTCTTGGTTCGTATTTGTATAGCATGCAATAAATAAAACCTCTGATCCACCTGGAGCCTCCGGGGCCCCCTTCTATAGCCTGAGATCAACCAGTTCATTCAGTAGTGTAAATCACAGAAATGTAAGAAGGAAGCTAAAGAGACTGGGTACATGAAAGCTTTGCACCGAGGGAAAATATCCTTTATTCCTGCCCTGCTCCCTGGGCAGACTGTTCATCTCATGTTGTTGCAAATGTTCACCAGAGAGGCCTCCTCGGCTCCCTACTTCATTGGCATTACAGTTAAAGATGTTTCTCTAAATGCTAAATGAAAACTTGGAGGTGATAATTCAATTCCTTCTTCAGCAGGTGGAGGAAAATTGATTGCCCTCGTAGTTATGATCCATTTTACTGATGTTATCCTCACCGTACCCATCCCCAGCATCCGTCCACATCCCTCCACCTAAGCAGTTCACGATTGCTGGATGGCTAAACACTTCTGTTTCTCTCCTGCAAGTTATTTCAATTTTCTTACATCTTCCTTCCTTGAGGTGCAGTGCTCAGAACAGGGGGTAGCACCTCAGTATCCTGTTTTCGACCCTCACCTCCCCTGTTAGTATATCCCAGCGAGATCAGCCATTTGACTAACAAGATCAGCACATGGTTAAGTCACAGAGACTTGTAGGCTACTAATAACCACATTTTTTTTCCCAGATATTAAACACTCCTCTAAAACAGGGGACAAAACCAGACACTGAGAGGATTCCAACAGTGACAGCTACAAAAAGTGCAGAGGTTCAGCTGACTGACCAGTTTTTCAATTTGAATGAAATTCTGGCCACAGGTATGCAACCAGCTAAAAGCAGATCCGCTGCATCTTTGTTATTAATACTGAACGTCTTCAGAATTTCTCAGGCCCATCTCTTGTTGAGACAATAAGCTACAGCCAAACATAAATGCTGTAAGCTGTTAAAGTGTTCTGACTGCGCGCCCGAAACACCGACAAACTTGACTCACTGGGTCACATTTCATTTAACTTAAGAAAATAAATAAGGAGATACGACAGTTCTGTTCATGAAGAAATAAAATTGTGCTGTCTCAGAAAGTGGGTGTTCACACACAGTGCCAGTTTGTCAAATGTATGCTAAATGTATAAATCAGCTGGGCTGATTTGACGTTAATTACATGTTTAATATTTCCTATAGTAAATTGCATAGTGAATAAAAAGGTCTAAAGGGGGGGGGGGGAAGCCCACTTCCACTGCTTCTAAAAATACATCAAAATTGAATCTATGTTTGCAATCCCTGAAATCTGGCTGTATGCAGTAAAAGCTGGTTGATGACACCCCTCACTTGTGTTGTGGGTTCAAAGTCAGCTCTTCTACATACTTGGAACATTCATTTTTTTTGGGGGAAAAACAAACCTACTTTGCATCGTATTAAGCTATGCGTCAATGGACCTTACTCAGTCCCTGCCTGGAATCTGTAGCTGGAAAAGAGGCAGAGTAACCCTTCCTTTCTCCCAGCGTTATTTAAGATGGGTTGACAGCGAGGATGGCTCGGACAGAATCCGATTTACCGAGCTGTTAAGTATCCGTGTGCCCTCTGTGCTCTTGCTTTATCTCGTTAGATTTATCATAAACTGAAAGATTGCTTTTTGACCAGAGATTCGGGCAATATTTGTGCTCAAAAGGTCCATAGAAAACAATCCTCTGGGAAGCAGCAGTACAAAACTTTCCATGTTGCTGTTGGACTCGAGAGAATGGTGGTTTACTCTGTGTTCATCTGTGGGCTGCCTGTCCTGCCTGGAACCAGCCTGGGAAGCTCCTTTAAGCACCTAGAGGTAGGTACCTACAGCTGGGCCTGGATAGGGACAGAGCACATGACATTTAATTCTTTTTGTCATCCATCCCCTAGGTCCTAGGTCCTCATTTACACCTGTAGAATACTCAACATCTTGAAGATTTTGGGTCCTGGTGGAATTTTCAAGACTTCTTAGTGGTCTAAGAAAGATACTCAATTATATTCTGTTTTCAAAGAACATCTGGTATCCCTAATTGACCACCTTAGCATCTACATTCCCTTAAATTTGTCCTGTAGATAGTTCTAGAAATACAGCATGAATCATCAAGCACTTACACATCCCAAATGCTGAGAGGACCTGCTGAAATTTATCTGAGACTATTCACGGATTCAACAGGAACAATGTCAAGTTTCCAGCCATTAGCACTCTCCCTCTGTCTGGAGCATAGGAAAGAGGCCAATAGGCTTTGCAAGACCAAAAAAAACATTGCTATATTTAGAAAGAGGCAGGAAAGGGAAGTGAAATGGTCAGATAATTCGCATTCCTGGAGATATGCTGGAGCAACTGGAATAAGAGTGAAGAAACCGAAATGAATTTGGCATCCTCAGTGAGGCTGTGCCAGAACGGAAGGTGGTTCGAGAGACACTTTAACTGTAAGTACAAACAATCTGGACAAATTGGAGATCTTTCATGTTTTGGAACAAGCAATTGCTTCTATACAAGTTGGGACAGATGGATGAAGAGTCTGTAAAGAATCAGAGGAGGAAACCTCAGACTGCTATAAAAAAAAAATTATCATCCTGTGATATGTGTACAGGACTAGTATAAAACAAATCCTCCTTTCCATGCAACTCTGGAGATCTCAGCTGTCCAGATATGGGCCCCAAGAAGCAAGACATGAAATAATGTGAGAGAGTCCAGGGGAAAAAAAAACCCAAACACCTAGGAATCTAGAAAACATGAAAATTAAAAGAGCTGGGGTTGTTTAGTTTAAGAGAACAGAAGGCGGAGGGGAGATACAGGAGAGCTTAAATGTTAAAAATATTGTTGCAGAGAGGAATTATCCATTCTCCACATCCAGTGAAAGAAGCTGTGGGTATAAATTCTAGTGAGGGAGAGAAGGTTCAGCCTCCAAAATCCAACAGGTTAGCACATGAGAAGGCTGCCTGGGGAGGTGGGAGAGTGTGTGTGTGTCGTCCCCCCCCATCTGCAGAGGTGTCTGAGCACAGGTCTGGCTAAGAGCAGCTGTAACAGTTTAAGAAGAGCTGGAGCAGCCTTGGCACAAGGAGGTGGACTAGGTGACCTCTATCGTGGCTGAAAAATTAGCCCCTTAGTTTCACTGTCACTCATATTTTTTCCTCTGTAAAATGGGGACAATTCATAGCAAGCCATGCTATTACCTTAAATCTGTCAAAGATTATGAGGGACTCAGATGCTTCAGGAGCAAAGGAAAGGAGGTGTATGAGCTTCTGAGGGTGATCAGCAGCCTCTTAAATCCATGATTTAAGTGACGTAGTGCTGTGGTGTTATAAGTCAGATACTGCTGTATTGAGTTTCCTGAAGAGAATAGGATCTATTATTTTCTTTTTTTTTTCTCCCCTAAGCATTATCAAACACAATGTCAGAGACAGTATTTGAGAAACTCACCACAGACTGGTGTGATCTTTATTTTCTTGGGGCAGCATTTGCTGAGGCCCTTGGCCTGTGTCCATGTGGCTGTTGATGAAGACTATTACTGCATAGAGGCAGCATAGAAGGATGAGTCCCGCAGAAGCCCACTCTTGGCAGCCAAGTGTTCCCGTTTCATACGGGGCTTTACCAGAACAGAGGGAGAGGATTGCTGACCGGATGGGGAACTTAAACTGGGCTCCATCTCAAATAGGATTTTGGGCTGAATATATATTCTCTGAATTGCAAGAAAGCTGAGGCAGTGGCACAAGAACACTGTCCAAATTTGTCAGATGAATAATTTCTTTTCAAGAAAACTCAACATTTTTAAAAATTACTCGGAACCATCCAGCAGCAATTTAAGGTCCAGCAAATCACACTGCCAAAAAAAAAAAGTTAATTTATTTGAGACCATGTCTTCAAGATTTAGAAGACTTCGGAATTTAAAAGTAGATGTTGGAATTGAGGGGCTGTTTTCAGTGCACACCCTCAACGTGTCTGATTAAGGACTAGGTACTAAAGGAGGATAACATATCCTTGTATTTAACACAGCAGCTGTCTGGGGTTTGGAGATTAAAGAGAAAACTTTACACCTCAGAAGTAATCTCCTGATTAAATGCTGGATTTGGAAATGCCCCAGGCTGTAATGCAAAGCTCTGTAAGGGAAAAAGAAGAGAATGCTGTCCATTTGGTATGTGTGGCAACATAAATTGCCGATTTTCATAGAAGAGGCAATAAACCAGTAATTTATTCAGCAAGATTTCTTACCAGGGAATTGCCTGTTTTGAGGCAAGAGGAATGTTCACTGCTGTGGATTTGCAGCTGCTGGTAATGATGAACACCTAATCATTTATAAAAATGTGTATCTCTGCCTGCCTGCGTTGTTTCCTAACAGTCTGGTTGATTCAGCTCAAGATAGTCATAGAGTAAATATCTTGCTAATATGGAAAGGCTACAGTGTTCATACAGTCATGAATTACCAAATACTGATTCTTGATTTAGTTATTGAGGCGGTATTGACTACATGACTGTTTGGAGTAAGTAAACAGAGATGTTAAATTTCAGTGAAGCAAGAGGGATTCGAGATAACAGGATCTATAACCTCAAAGGAATCCCAACTCCGCATCCACAATCAAGGGCTTTTCACCCCGCGATGGGACCACAGGAACCTCTAAAGTCTGCTTTAGTCTGATCCCCTGTGTCACATTAACCCTTCCGGAAAATGATTTAGCTTATCTTCAGTCTCCTAACAAGAACCCAGCCCTCAGCATCGCTGTGCTAATGGGTACAGATCTTCAGACACCCAGCTGGAGCGAGCTCCAGTTTGCCCCTACGGATTCTTGGGCCAGCATCATCCTTTAATTTGACCTGCCCCACTGTGACGTATTTCTGTCCCTCCCCAGACATCTACAAGAAGATATGAAGTCTTGTCTTAGCCTTTCTTTATTAAACCTAACAAGGCCCCAAATTCTTCACCTTCTCTTACAAGATCACCAGTGCCTGGCACCCTTCACAGTCCTCCTTAGCAATTGTTCTAGAGATGAAGTCTCACCCAGGCCTCTTCCACTGCCATCAGGGTCATCTTCACTGGAATTAGTTGTCTCCACATACTGTAGGGCTGAATTTGTTTTTCCTTCCAGCTTACCACACTGGTGGCTAGATGTCATTTCCATTCCTGCTGAACGTCGGATGGGAGAGATATTCTTCCCTAAGGATTGTGCTTGTACAGTGTTCTGCTGTCTCTTCAAATGTGTTATTGTATGTCAGTGCGGTGTTTGTGTTGATTTACTTTTCTCTAGGCCTTAAGGTCATCTAGTTCTTCCTCTTGATATTATTCCTGCTTTGCTCAGAGCTGATGACAAGCCAACTGATTTAATGGGAAAGCTACTAATTTAAATCATAGAATCACAGACTGGTTTGGGTTGGAAGGGACCTTAAAGATCACCCAGTGCCAACCCCTGCCCTGGGCAGGGCCACCTTCCCCCAGCCCAGGTTGCCCAAAGCCCCGTCCAACCTGGCCTTGAACCCTTCCAGGGAGGGGGCAGCCACAGCTTCTCTGGGCAGCCTGTGCCAGGGCCTCACCCCCCTCACAGGGGGGAATTTCTTCCTTACATCTCATCTAAATCTCCCCTCTGTCAGTTTAAAACTGTCACCCCTCATCCAGTCCCTCCCCCTGATGACGAGTCCCTCCCCCCTTTCCCGCAGCCCCTTTCAGCCCTGGGGGGCCGCTCTAAGCTCTCCCCGCAGCCTTCTCTTCTCCAGGCTTTACCACCCCCAAACCCCCAAGTTCAGCTCCAGCTGTGCCCTGGCTTTCCTGGTCCCCTCCCTGCACTCCTGGTCCCCATCCCTATAATCTCCCCAGGATATACCTCCCTGCCTCCACTGTCTGTATATTTTGACTTTGTTGGGATAAGAGGTCTTTGCTGAGCTAGGCTGGCCTCCTGCCTCCCCGGCCTGACTTCTTGCACATCAGGACTGAAATCTCTCACACCCCAAGATGTCTTAAATATCTCCCAGCTCTTGTTCACTTTGCATCTGAGGGTTGTTTCCTAAGGGATCCCATGCCATAGCACCCTAAAGAGCCAAAAGTTTGCCTTTCTGATATTTAGGGTCCTGACTACTTTTTACCTCTCCTGCACCCCTGGTCAGGGTCTTCACCTGTACGATCGAGTTGTCCTCAATGCACTCCAGTAGTTTCCTGGACTACTTGCAGTTTACTGTGCTGTTTTTCCAGCAGGTGTCTGAGTGGTTGAAGTCCCCTGTGAGAATCAGGGATTATGAGCATGATGCTTCCTGCATTTGAAGAAAGAACTCTTCATCATCCTCCTCTCCTTGATCAAGTGGCCTGCAGCAGACACCAACCACGAAGTTTCCTTTGTTGGCTTGGTCTCTACCGTTCACCCATAACCCCTCAGCCTGTGCATTGCTGTTCTTCAAAGATGGAATCGATTCAATTTTTGGCATAGAGGGCAACTTCCTCACCTCTTCTTCCTTGCCCTTTTGAATAATTTACAGCCATCAGTCACCACACTCCAAGCGTAGGATTCACCCCACAAAGTTTCTGTGATAGCTCTCAGGTTGTGGTTTTCTCTCTGGGCAGCAGCTACCAGCTCCTCCCATTTGTTTTCCGTGCTGCGTGCTCTCGTGTAGAGGCACTTCAGCTGGGCTAGTGGCTGTATCCCCTTTATTGGAGGAGTTTGCCTTAATTCCCTTGAGCAATTCACAGTGTTCCCTTCTTTCTTCCTAATGCCTTGGCAGTCCCTGGCTCCTCTCTTTAGTGCTTAGAACTCCATCCCATTCCCCTGATAAACCTAGTTTAAAGCTCTTTTTATAAGTCCAACCCAGCCTGTTGGCCAGGACAACAAGCCCAGCGCACCAATATAAATACCACAATTCCCCATAGCCTTGTTAAAAATAAATGTTTCCTCTTTTAACCCTATTTGCTTTCACTAGCATCTTCCTTTCTACCTTAGTGTTAACCCACAACTCATCTTCTCTTAAATAATTTTGTATCTTGTATTTAACATTTTTTTCCTTTTTAAAAACCAGCAAATGGATTCAACCCTCTGCAACTGTGGCAGGGACCTCTGCCTCTTCAGACCAATGCTGTTGGTGGGACATCGTGTGGACAATAACAAAAAGCTGGAAGGGGGTAGAAGAAATGGAAAGGAAAAGGTGGCACTGAATTGTAGAAATTGGAGCTTGTAAGGGCAGATGGCATCCAGTTTCTGCATCGAGGCCAGCTTGCAAAAACTGCTCTTAGTGCTGTTGCAGAGGACAGAGCCTTGCAGGAGGCATAGGAGCAGCTCCGAGAGGAGGGATCAGAAACCAGGATCCTGCCTTGCTAGACAGTCCTTTGCACATTCGACTCTGGAGTCAAACCTTCCTTCACTTGCTCTTATACTGCCCCAAGGAGAAATTTGTGTCTTTCTTCACAGTGCGCCCAGACCAAAGACAGAGGGCTGAATCTGCAGGGAAAAACAGAGATCCTGGTGCTTCCAGTAGGGAGCAAAGACATGAGGGCTCAGCAGTTCCTTCCCCCCAGCAGCTATCTGATACATGAGCTTTTTCATGGCGTGGAGGGAAGAAATGCTTAGACAACCAAATGACATATCTACTTGCTTCCTGCTGGGTCTGTGCTTGTGTTCCTCTGATATTGTGGGTTCTCTACTGACCTGAAGGGGAAAAAAGCATGTTTTGGCATGTCTTGCCACTATCTATGGGCACAGAGGTTATCGTGAAGCACGAAATGACCTCAAAAGAAAAAGTAGGCAACAATTAAATGGGAAAACCACTCATGGAAGAAACTGAGTCACAGTTCCTTGTTAAAATTGTAACAGCTGTTTGTTTTTTTAGAGGCTAGAAGCAGTTATTGCCCAACACTTTCTTATCATTCCTGCAGCCAAGCTTTATGATGCATTACAGTTTTTGATTGGCTAATAGAAAACAAATCAATTTGTGAGCTTCCTTATTGAAAGTGTAGTGTAATAATTCCTATAACAGATCGTTATCTGTGAGGAACAAGATTATTTTGCAAAGGCCACGATGGGTTAAGAATAATTATCGACTAAACAACATGCCTGAAATTTTGTACTGAGAGGCATGGCTGTCTTTTTCTTTTCAAAAGAATTAAATTTAAGTGATTCTGTTGTGCTGCTAGTGCCAGAAAGCAAAGCATGGGATTCTTGAGAACACTGAGCACTTGGTGACCTCTCCAATGACAACGTTAGCACTTGATAGGAAAAGGCACACCGAGAAGGGATCACAAGTCTGACCCTTACTGCTAAAGGCAATCCTACATAATATGAGTTACACTCACCTCTGAACCACTCCACTGGATTTCAAAGTTACAGCAGTTAAAGCTGCAGTAAAACAATGGCCAATCTGTCCTGTTGCCATTTCATTGATATTTAGATGCATTTGCAAATGGGAGATGTAACAACTTTAAATTTCTCATGATGAGGTTGGACACAGAAGGCCAAACACCTGGGACACAGCAAACCTTCAGTGAAAGATTCTGGACCAGATCTGAATCAGTCGTTCAGGTTGGAAAAGCCCCTCGGGATCACCGAGTCCAACCCTCAGCCCGACTCTACAAAGCTCTCCCCTACCCCACATCCCCCCACAGCTAATCCAAATGACCCTTAAACCCCCCCAGGGATGGGGACTCCCCCCTCCCTGGGCAGCCTGTTCCACACTCTGACCACTCTTGCTGCAAGGAGTTTTTTCCTGATGTAAGGAATGAACGAACAAGGTTGCAGCCAACTCCATGGAGGGTTTTGCATGATGCCATACTCTGTGCCCAAGCAAAACTAGGGCCAAGGGGACTAAAGGCCAGTTCCTGCTCTCACCAATGGCCACGTCATGCAGTCCCGACTACAAAGCCCTTTTGCATCTGTCCCTGAGGTGTTACCAGGCACAAGAAGCACCAGGATCCAGGCAAGTGGTGATGCAAAGCACACCTGCAGCTAAAACCAGCAAAGTTGGAAGTGGCTTATCTGGAAGTAAGAGTTAATGGAGATGGAGAACATTACTTGGCACTTTCCAACAGGGGCAAGAGGCGACTAATGGATTAGAAAACAGACATAGCCCTACTGTGGACTTACCCAATCTGAAATAAAAAAAACCCCACCACAAAACAAGAAAACTCCATTAGTGTAATACGTCTTTCACACAGCTGTGACCAAGCTCCAGGCTCTGCGTGTGGAGGGAACAACAATTTCCCCTGCTCTGAGCATTAGTACATTAGTGTCATCTTGGATGAAGAGGGAGAAAATGAGAAATTGAAAGCATAAGGGATCTTGTTTCTCTGAAGGAGCAGCCCATGGGACAGAGGTGAATCCTGCAATCCCGGCCCTGCGGGGATGCTATTTAAGGACCAAAGATGTGTTTCCACTGTTTGCTGTTGAGTTCCTGTTCCAGATCTGAAAGCCTCAGGGTTGTTTCCCCTCCAGTGTTGCAAACAAGGTAAAGAAGCCCTTTTGCTTTTGTGTTTAGAGGGGAGCAGAGTAGGCAGCACACAGAGAGGGTTCAAGAAAGCTCAGACTGCCCCTGGCTTTACCCCAGGCTGGTTCCTTGGGTTCAGGATCAACAGATAAAAGTTGAACTTTGCCTTATTAGCACTGAAACCATGACAACCCTCAAATCACACCCATTGCTGCTGTCTAGCCTTAGAAACACGCACTGGTAGAGTCCTGGGCAAGCCTTGAGGTGCCTTCACCTCAGAGTTCTGAACAACCCTGTCCCTGCATCATGCCCGTGCCCTCCCAGAGGCTGTGAATTAAGCATTGTCCATTTAGGTTGCCTGAAGGCTTGGCTGTAAATGAATACATTCACACTCAATGTCCTCTGCTCTCTTCCTCTTCATTTTTAGCCTCTAATATCCCAGTCGTTATAAAATGCCACCAAAAGATGGGAGATCTGGACACCAGAGTGTCCCAGGTGGGTGCCTTTGCCTCAAGTCTTCAGACTACTGCGGAGGAAAGTGGGCTCACACCCTCCTCCTGGAGCTGTGCTCCTTTGCAAAATACATACGTAGACTGGAGAAAAAAAGGAAAGTGGTCCAGGCTGGGACCATCTTGGCCAGCGGTGGGTACAGACCTCTTAGTGATGAGGAGATATGGACAGTCAGGACCACAAATCCAGCATCACACATGTGGTCCTGCCGCGTCTGAGCTGCTGCGGGGACGTTACCCCTCAGCTGCTCTCTGGGCCTCCAAGCAAGAGGTTATGTAAATATCTTTGAGGGCCTTAAACACTGGGATACGAACACATCCCACTATTGTCACTGCTCTAGACAGTGAGAAGTCATTGCTTTTATTGGGAACATGCTACTAAAATACAGAAACACCAGAAAAAAGTTGATATGATACAGAAGAGAGAGAAGAAAGTAAATACCATGAAGTCAGGGACAGATGGAAAAGAAGAAAATCAGGGACAGTTTCACAACATTAAATTTGCAAATAGAAGAAAATGTGCAACCAACTGTGACAGAAGTCTGGAATGGTGAAAACCGGTGTATTTCGTCAGAGATTGATAAAACTGGCCCAGCTATTGAGATTTTGACTGATCAGCTGTGGGAAGCTTCTTTAGTGAGTATCCAAGCGGTTCCACCTCCTCAAAACATGAGAGCCCTGCCCAGCGTGGGGGTCTGTGCCCGTGGTCCCTCCTGACCACCAGCCTCCATCAGCTCTTGGAGGAGAAGGCAAAGGCTTGTTGAAGCACTGCCCCTTAGCAGCACACGCAGTTGTGTGCCCAGGGACAGGATCGGGAGGCTTTCCGCAAATTATCTTGATTTATTTTCGTGTTAAAATCCCGTCTCTCTAAAGGCTATGCCTTTCACTTGCTCCAACACACATCAGGGAGAACGCGGTGGGCACCGGGAGAGAAGGCTGGCCAGGTTGAGTAATCGATATATACACAGGAGTAAAAGGGTCGGCACAGTGCAGCGCCGTGTATTTCTTTCCCCGGCTTAATATTTAATCCCTGCAGTTAAGATACACCACTCTCTGATTTAATGCCATGCTACATGCCACAGCGTGATGCTGCTGACCCAGCCTGACATGAGAAGCCATAAAAGGACACTTTGACAGGATGATTATTTTCAAAAAGGTTTTAAAGTGTGATTACAGAAACTTCAATTTTCAAAAGCTGGGAGCCTATCAAAGATGTTCTCAGTACGTTCATACATATCTATAACTTCAAAGAAAGGTTGAGAGGGCTCACATCCCTTCCTGCTCGAATACTGGCCAAAATCGCCTAGTTAACTTAAATTACCTCCCGGGAGCGATCACGGCAGGGTTTTCTGCTTTTATCCAGCAAGAGATTCTTAACCAATTCTTACAAAGCTGAACCCAAAGTTTCTCTCCCTCCGTGTCCTACAGACGGGTCATATTGTCACCGAGGGATTCTGAGGGAGCTCCTTGCATGGCTTGCTTCATCTGAAAGACTGCACATGCTGCCGCCAAAGTTAACCCCCTCAGCAAAGCCCAGGCCTGTGTTAGGAACCGAACAGGCCACAGAGGTCCAGATCATTATTATTTATTTGCTACAGCAAAGGGCCTTCAAGAAATGTATGTGGAAAAATACAGTTCACATGATGAAAATAAGAGTCGATCATATTATAAAAAAATATGTCCCCTTTACCCCTGTTTTTTTCCATATTCCCTATTTTTCATTTCTTATTGGATCCCTTTAACAAGATGAGATAAAGTAGGGAGGAAATGAGGAAATACAGGCAAAAAATGGAAATAGAAAAAAGTGTTGATTTAGTCTAGAGGTTACCTTCTAAAAAACATAAAACTGGAGGAAAATTGCTGATCACTTTTTTTATCAGTTTCCCGTGAAACAATGATTCTCTTCCAAGCCAGTCTGCTTGGGACCACAGCTACCAAATTTTTTTTTTTTTTTTTTAAGACAATGGACATTTGTTTTTAAACATCTG
>NW_020799101.1:2415590-2420786 GCF_003259725.1 Athene cunicularia | reverse complement strand
AAATTTTTTTTTTTTTTTTTTTTTTTTTTAAGACAAGATCCTCCAGAAAGTTTCTCCTGACATTGAGGACTCAAAGGTGCCCCAGGTGTTGTCAACTCTAATATTTCTCAGCAGTGTGATGGCATCTGAAGTGGCTTGCACACTCCTTTCCACAGGGAGCAGCACTCTCTCCTCCCTGTATCACGCCATCTCTCCTCTCTAATGCACCTGAGGTGCATTAGTGCCATGATGGGGGCAGCAAAAATTCCTGGAAAACCTTATCAGTAATTTCTTTTCCTTTTGGTCTCTCTCCTTCCTAGTCTTTAACAGCTGCCCGCGCTCCCCCAATTTTCTCTATCCCTCCTCATCTACCTTTCAGGGAAGGCCAGAGAATTCATGTGGGAAACTGCATTGAAGGTAGAACTTCTGAAATCTTGGCAGATATATCAATAACAACGTCGTTTTTCACAAAACCTTTCGTCCTCCCTGCCAAGCCAGCTGTAAATACCCCAATCTTTTGTTAGTCAGGGTTTAAAAAAAACCAAAACAACCAACCATAGTACCTCAACCTTCAGTGCATTTGCTTTCTGTGCCTACCTTGTCCAAAAGGATTGCTAGAAGCTCAGGCAGGACTCTGCCAGCACAGAGGCATCCAGCCTCTCCAGTTAAGTGGACGGGATGTTTTTCGCTTCTCTGGGACTTCAAGCATAGGCAATATTCTTGGTTTTATTTGGTTCAGTTTCTCCCTAGTGAGTTATCGTCTTGACACAAAAAAAAAATCCACCTCTGAAAGTCTGGTAGCAGCCAAAGCCTTCCATGGTGACACAATGGAAAACTGGAATGAAGTTTAAACAATTTGGTTTTTTTCTCCCTCCTTTTGTCAGTGCTTTTTAATATCTCCAGTCTGTTGATGTGCAATAGTCAACAGCTGAAATTTGTGTGTGAAATAAAATATTTTCAGGTTTACTTGGAGTAAAAAGCTGAGCTTATAGAGTTACCTTAGAAGTTTCAAAGACTAATTAGTGCAGGTGTATCACTACCATCTGTGGATGAACCTCAAAGTAACATGAGAAAAACACTGCGATGTCCTGTAGGTTACTGAATAGCGGCTGTATGGCCTTGGACTGCTCTCATTTCCAGGGTTGTAAGAGGAAGAGTCTCAGCAGAACCAAAATCATCCTGCTCAAATAATCCCTATAAAGCAAGGTTGATCTGGGCCAGTGAGGGGCTGTTTTAGGGGACAGAAGAACCTACCAGCCACCCAACCCCACCAGAACCAAAGAGGATCATTACATTTGCTTATCAAATAATAATAAGAGCCAGGAGATAGACCAAAAATTATGCTGAATGTTGGCTATGGTAGCAGGGTGTTTGCGTTTTTAAAATAATGATGCTAGTTCAAAGCTGGTCCAGATCCATGCCCCTCTTTCTGCCACCAAAAATTAGAAATGGCTGAGCTGATAACATACTTCTGATTGCTGAGAGCAGAGCTTCTCCTTACCCCACACCAACATTGCAGACACTTGTGCTACTGATTCTTCCACCCTTTTGTGAAAGCAGATAAAACACATGATAATTGCAGTCTACAGGTCTGTAATTGGGAGGACTGAGAGGGGAAATTGGAGCAAATTAAATGAAAAGGCTCATTTTTCTTAGACACAAAAAGAAATAATATGCGAGTGCCTGTTTTTCATAAAAAGTCATTTACAGCTCTTTTCAGAAAGGATGTGTGTGAGCAAGATACACACTTATATAATAGAGACAAATTAAACTCCCCCGAGTCAGTGGTGGCTCTGCATGGCATTGCAATACAAAGGCGAAATACCTGGAGACACACTCGATTAGACCCTGTTTGTAGAAGCCATACCACTTAAAGGCTCATAGGTTTGAGCATCTAATTCTCTCAAACTCCTTCCAAAAAAAAATAAAAAATCACAGACTAGATGAGGGAACAGAATTCCTTCACAGCCCGTCTGGCTGGGTGAAACTTTCTGCCCCACATACCCTGCAACCAAGCCCGGCACAGACCCATCTCCTCCGTCCCTTGGTGGGTGACAGGACATTTGCACATCATCTCCTCGAGCCCCCACGTGTGATGATACATTGACCAGTGACACCAGCACCATATCAGCTGCCAAGGCAATTACTCCAACACCTTTGTTAAAGGCCAGACCCATTACCTTGCTGACTTTTGGGACAGAAAAGGTCTTTCCAGACTGCAATAGCAATTCCTTGTATTTCATCCCATGCCTGCTAAAGCCCAGTTGTTCCAGCCAGGCTTGGCTCTGCAAAGGCTGGTTTGCTGCAACAGGCTTTATGCATGAGCACAAAGTCTGCCCCCAACTCCATCTTTGTTTGGAGAAAATTCTTCAAACTACAGATCTGCTTACAAACTCCTTGCACTGCACCTGTCTGGCTGGAGAGCCCCATCACCACAGCCCCTACACCCCTGGGCACAGTTAGGAGGAGCAGGGGATGGTGAGTTCAGATGCCCTCAATCACCAGAACTAAGTTTTAGGTCTCCTCAAAGACAAAAAAAGAAGCAGAGCAGAAAACAGAGAAATATCCACTAACCTTCTGCACGAGTTTCCTTGTTGCATCCTTTTCCAAAGTCTTAAGCTTTCAGTGTCTGGGCATCAAGCAGAGGCTGTGTAGGGGTCTGGTAGAACAAACACACCTATCCAAGGGTCCTGATAGGGACAAATGCCCAGGAGCCTCTGGGAAAATGACACTAAAATACCCTGCCAAGGATCTTCCACTTCATGCTCCTCATTTCATTAGTTAGGAATAATTGCAGTAACTGTAACAACTGAGTTATAAGGTGTCAAAAAATCCTTTTATATTGCCAGCCCTGAAGAAGTAGAACCTAGGAAGCCGCCCTCCAGCTCACAGCTTCTTCCAAGCCGTTTTAAGTAGCAGATCTTTTGAGTATTACTTCTTATTAGCACTTTCACCTGTGATCTCTTAATTGCTGTGAAGATACAGAATGCCTTAATGGGATACTGAGAATAGCCTATCACAGGCATCCAAGGTTAACGATGCACAGAGGGGTGTCTCCGGAAGGTGCAAACACCCCATGGGGTAAAACAGCTGGTGCAGGGAGATTCAAGTCTCGTTTTCTCGCTGGGCATATGCAGCAGCTGCAGAGACCCAGAACGTCCCATTGGTGTGTTGTTGCTCGTGTTACTGACTAGTACATTTACTCGTTTCTGGCTGTTTCATTTCTAGGCATTCAGCTGTGCAACCACAAAAAAAAAACAAAACCAAAAAAAAACCAACCAAAACCCACAACCAAAAAACCAACCAAAAACCAGTACATCAGAGACATGCACACACACAAATTTTTTAAATTTATTTTTTAAATTTTTTTTTTGATTGTGAATATGTTGAGTGCTGGGTTTTAACAAAGAGAAAGAATGCAGGCTCTGGGATTCAGGTAGATCAACAATTCTGAAAGGATCAACGATCCGGTGACACTCAAATGTCTATCGCGTGCACTGAAATCCCCCATATGAATTTCAGAGAAGATCAGAGCTAGAGATTCTATCAAAGGGGGTGCAGTGAGGGGAGAAATGGAGCAGGGGATCAGAACAAGAAGGTGTTCGATGTACGGACCAACATGTAAGAAACCACAAACTTCTTGCACTGAAAAAAAAAAACCTCGCACAAGGGTTTGCTCAAGGTAACATCCTTGGGTAGAGTAACAGATAACATTCAAATTAAAGAAATAGGATAATGAAGTGCTACCTGAAAAAAACCCATCAGGCCTCCATCCGGGAGGCACAGGAGTCCCCATTAGAGTTTGCTTTGCTTTCACTAAGTTGCACTCCTTAATTCTGCCACGGGAGATTAACTGCAGTTTATTTTAACTGGGATGTTGGAGCTATTTTTGGCTTTGCAGTTTTAAAGATTCTCGTCGCTTGGCTCGGAGCAGACTTCAAAACCAAGTACCAAGGGATCTTAAGCAAACAAGTAACAGGGCTTTTTCTGCTAGTCATGTTGCCTACATTACAAGCCCATCACATTTAATACGTCAGGCATTTAGGATCTGCTTTCACTGTCAATCACATATACCGCTGGCATGGAAGTCGAGTGTAAGTGGAAGCCAGGATTGAAAGCTGCAGGTATGAAATAGACCGCATTCCCCTTGCTAAATTTTGTCAAACATCCTAGTTTCTCATAGAGAATATGGATTTTTTTTTTTTCCCTTCAGCTTTGGGTTATTAATGCAGAAGGACAGACGAGGTGTACCCTGTTAATTGTGTGGCAGAGGGATGGAAGCAGCGTTTCTGTCACTTGGAAATACCAAACGGTTCGAGTCAGACGGAATCACTGACATTTCTGTGCTAAAAGACTACCCAAAAAAGACCAAACACATAAATTCAAATTTGACTTGAAGGATTCATCTGTTCTATCTGCCTAAAATCAGGTGTCCCACCTAAGCTGGACACTCAGCTTTTCTCCATGGCTATTGATCTCTTGTTTCTTAGACATACTTACCTTCAGGCATGATGAGCTGCCTTTAGGAGATGTCCATCCATCTCTCTCCACCGACTACCGAAGGACCCTGGGGCTTAAAATAGTTGTCCACCTTTACAATTTCAAAAAATAACAGACAAATTATGGATCTAGTCCCAGGCCGGTGGTTGGTTGCTAGAACTAAAAAAGGGGCCACTGGTCACAGAGCCCAGGCTCCTGCACCACAGGACTCCACGTCACCCTGAGCTCAGTTTTCAGATAATTTAGTCACCAGTTTTCCCTTCCTGCTCTTCAGTTCATTCATTTTGCAAATGAGCTCAAGTTCCCTTTTAATTCTTTATTTTCAAATGTCCTTTGCTTCTATTCGAAATATTCTTAACCAAAAGGAAATTATTCACTTTGTGATGATGACAAAGTTTGAAAGGTTAAAAAAAAAAAAATCAGGATACAATTATGTTCTTGGCACATTTTTGCTGTATGCTCAGATTTCCAGGATTGAAAATGTATTTTTGCCTTTTTTTTTTTTTTTTCTTCGCATTTGAATAGCTTTAAGTTCTCTAGTTGGGCCTCTGATATCTCAGCCAAAGCACACTGAATTCACTGGGAAGCTTTCATAGAATCAGAGAGTCACGGAATGGTTTGGGTTGGAAGGGACCTCCAAGATCATCGAGTTCCAACTAAACCCAATTGTGGTATATGCTTTTTTTTCTTTTTTTTTTTTTTTTTTTTTTTTTTTTT
>NW_020799101.1:2410229-2415540 GCF_003259725.1 Athene cunicularia | reverse complement strand
CTGGAGAGAGCAGTGAAGCAAAGAAGAAGGATGCCAGCAAAGGAGATAGCTGCCTCCTGGAACACTCGCCGGCAGGATCAGCGCAGGAACCCAGACTGGTGATCTGTACTCCCCCATTCCCTCTATCTCCCTCTTTTCTGTTAAGAAATGTAAAGCATATTATATTGCTCACCACAGCTTGCTCTGTACTTAGCCAGTATATCATGTTTTCAATTAGTGCATTGTAGGTAGTTAATAAATACTTGAACTTGGAGACTTGTTGTCCGCTCCAATTGGGGATTTGCGAATCTGAGTCACTTGTCCCCCTCGCTGGAGCGGGATGTGACAGCTTTGATCCCTTCTGGGGGCTTATTTCAGTAAATAGAGCAGGTTTCTACCTGCCTGGCTCCTTTCACAGGTTGATAGTGGAGGTCCTATGGGATGGTGGGGAAGGGGCAGGGCAGAGGCATCCAAGATGCTTGTTTTGGTGGTGCCAAACCCAGCAGGCGGGATTACACCAAAGAAAAACCCATTGGGGGGGGGGTGTTTCTCAAAGACGCACTCATCTTGCCACACAGATTTTACTCGTGAGTAATTTGGTGCAACTTGGGCTGTACTAAATGTGTGGTATAGAGACATCAACACACTTTCCTTCTCCCACGGATCACAGGTAGGAGAAGCAGCGTGAAAGTCAGTGCAACGTCTCCCAAGAGCCCCATTTCTTCTGAAGCCTGGGCTGGTGCAGGGCCCCCCAAACCCAAGCCCTGTTGCTCTTTAAAACTCACCAAAATTGTAGCTGAGGTTAGTTTAAGGTTTTTAGCAGAGGAGAGGGGAGGGCATCGGTGTTTCCGCAGCGCTGCTGGTCTTCTTTCATGTTGGCCTGAGTCTAGCTTGGCATGTCAGACCTTCTACAGTGGAACAAACTAAAGCAGCCTTCAGCATTAGGATTTTCCTCAGAGAGCCACACAACACTTACAGAATCATGGATTCGTAGAATGGTTTGGGTTGGAAGGGACCTTAAAGATCATCCCGTCCCACCCCCCCTGCCCCAGGCAGGGCCACCTTCCACTAGCCCAGGTTGCCCAAAGCCCCGTCCAACCTGGCCTTGCATGACTGCGAGGTGAGTTAAAGTCAAGTTCTCACTGATTCAGCCTAGAGTAGATGTGAGAAGGATCCATCCTGTAACTGATACTTAGACCTTCATACAATTTTGCTCTCAAGCAGGAAAAGAAAATGTTAAGATGGTGGATATCTTGATGTTTTTCCATGGTGGCACTTCTCAAAGGTGGTGATTTGCAAGATGCCGCCTTCCCATGAGAGTGGATATCTGTTTGGGGAGCTAAACCAGCGAGGAGACCCAGCTGGCCTCATCTCCCCAGCCACCCAACAATACAGATAAAATGCCAGAGCAAGTATATTTACAAACCACATCTGTTTAAAAAGGATAATGGGGCTGGGCTCCATCAGTTGGGAAATTCAGAACACAGCTGTATTTTAGAAAGAATTTCTCGAAGAATTATACAAGAGGTGTTTACTATGATTTAAAACCAGAAGCTTCACTTAAAAAAGAAAATACAATTCCATTATTCTCCAGCTGTGCTCAGGATTTTTCCCCTCAGCCTCCTAGCACCAGAGGCTTTACTTGCAAGAAGAGTTGTCTGGCTTTGCTCCCTTTGCCAAGTTAACTTTGCTCTAGTCCTACTTAGCTTAATGCTTTTGCTACTCTTTTTATAGCCTCGATTTATTCACACATTCTCAAACATCCTTTTCTTAAGGCCTCCAGACCAAACAGCTCTGTGCTCTGATTGTGCCTGTTCCTTCCGTTATTGCAGATAAGTGCGCTAGCAAATTGCCAATAAATTCTGAATTACAGATTGTTTCTATTTCCCTTTTTGAATTTCTGCACTACGGAGAGCAGCTGGATGTGAATTTTTGTTTCTGAGGTTTTCCTAGCATGAAACACAACTCAGGATCCATCCACGCTAGAGAATAAAATTGTTTGTTTTGCCTTGGGTGGAAATCAAAAGCACTGTTTGTTAAATCTCAGAGATATTTACATGGACTGACTTCAAAGCTCTGGATACGCAGAGCAATTAGACAGAAAACTCTATGTTTGTTATATGATTACTGTTCCACTATAACATTAAGTAAATAATCTTATTTATTTTTTGCTAAAGAAAATATCCTCAAAAATATTTCACAAACATCTCTTTCATCTTCACTATATAAAACTCGCAGGTAGCCAAGCACGGTGTTTCACTGCCGTGCCTCATTAGTACCGACTTATCAAATCAAAAGGGTTTGATGATAAGGAATAGATAAAACCCATTGCCATCTCACTTTTAAAGTTGCTGAGTGCCTCCCCATTTCTGAATGAGGGCGGGGAGTCTGCTGCCAATCTAGCCTGATCAACGGATTTTTTTTTTTTTTCCCAGCAGTTTTAATAATCCTAATTCAATAATTTTAACAACGCAAAATGAGTTTCTGATGATCTCTAACTACTTAATGATCTTGTTTGTTCAGTCTTGCTTCAGACCATATTATTTTCATTTTCGTTTTAATCCAATAACTGACATGAACTGATATATGACATGCGATGACAAATTACTCCTAGATGATGGAATTGATTTCTGATAGATTATTCTGTGCATCGCTGGAGCGTTTCCTGGCCTTGGCGTAAGCTGGGTGGGAGGGAAGGCGATGGAGCGTAAGCCGTACGCACCGGGTTGCACTGGGAGAGCAGCAGGAACAGAAACCAGATCTGAGCTTTTCGGGGACAACTTATTATTGCCATGGCAATATCAAAAAGCAAAGGGACTCTCCCCCTCACCCCTTGTTTTTAATTGGTAAAAAAAAATTGACTTGGAGGCCTTTGCGATCACTGTGCAATATTTAATTCTTTCTTTGAGCTCCTTTATCATCAACCAAACCGTGTTAAGCTGTGGTGAAGGAGTTCAGGGAGGACAGTCATGCTGCTTGAAAAATGGGGTTTATCTTTCAAGGACTTTTTTTTTTTTTTTTTTTTTTCCCCCACAACTTTGTGATTTCTTAACTTTTTTTAACAGACAGAAGGACAAGAGACTTCCTTGTGATGATGGACACTGCAAAGTGGGTTGTTTCCAAACCCTCTTGTTTTCTCAAACTGATTTAGCCATCTTTTTTTTAATTTTTTTTAAAAAAAAAGATTTCTTTTTTGATGGATTGCTTCTTTAAATTCTTTTTTTTTTCCTTTTATAGAAAAGAATACCATCTTCTACCTACATGGAAAGGGCTGGTAATCTCCATTTCCATCAGATCATCATCCTTCTGTCAAGACATATGTGAAGCAAGAAAAATAAGGATTAAAATAATCATACAACTCTACACACTAACCTTTTTAGGGCTGTGGTTTTGGTTAGTTCAGAATTTCAGATGAAGACCCGCTTAGAGATAAGAAAAAGCCCCAAACCCTTGAGACTTCAAGTGAGCGTATGAGAGCAGGCGATGTAGGCAAGTCGTCACTGCTTCTCAGTTGTCAAATACCGGGAAAACAAAAAAAGAGAAATCAGACATTTGAAATCGGGATTGGTTTTGCTACTTCTCAGCTGCGGTGAGGAGAATTTTAATGCACCGTTTGGGAAATCCAGAATCCTATAAGGACGGAAAAGAAACGATGAAGTTGTATGTGTGGGTGAAGTGGAAGAGTATCTTGTCCTTCTTTAATGACCTATGTGCGTGTAGATCACAATTTCACACTCTATTGCCAGAAATCACAATTATGTCACACACACACACACCCCACACCCCCAAAACTAGAAACAATAATTAAAGACAAACGTGGTTTAAATGTTTTCTTTCCTTACGTTTCCTTGAAACATATGGCACATGAATTGTAAGCAGGTACCTATTGCTGTGGGAAGCAGTTACAATTTGTGAACACAGTATGCGGTACCACTGCGAATATTTATCCGAAAACATGAAATCAAAATAGTGCATGAAAATCATTTAAGTAAAACTGCAAGACATGCTGTTACTCAGAACTATGAAAGCAATGCGGTTTTCCCATTTCTTTGGCTGTTTCACTGCTCAGTATTTTGAGTGTACCAGCTTGGCTGAAATCTTTTTAAAGTATTGAATTAAAATCCCTCTTTAAAACCATTCCAAATTATATATTTAATTATCCGGTTCAGCTGAATGCAGGGTAATGCCTCCTGCTGATTGAGAGGAAATGTTAATGTTTTTATCACACAAACGGAAAGGCAATTTCAAAACAAAGCCACTAGAAAAGCAGAAAACCGGAAACATTTCATTTAGTTTGTCAAAGCAAAATCTCTCTTTCGTGGTGCAGACCTATTTTCAGACTTCGTCTGGCACGAGAAATTTAACAAAATGTTACAGATTGGCAAAAGAACATTTGCTGTCTACATGTATCACCGGAAAAATAGTTCATTTAAACATTATTCCAGCATTCATTACTGTTGCTTGGTGAAATGATTTTTAATGAACGATTTTGCTGACAAGCGTGTCCCTTTCTCAGCAGTACCAGGTGCGAAACGGGCGAGCTTCCCAGGGTGGTGTTTGTCCTGTGGATGCTTGATGTGAGCTCCTTGCCCTCTACTTGCCTGCACGCGATCTCTGTATTTTCTCCTTCCAGTTGTACGGCTGCTCACTGAAGCTGCGTGGCCGCACATCTCACATGCAAAGCGTTTTCACACAAGTGTTGTTATCATTTTCCAGCTAGAGCAGAACTTGTAGCCCAAAAAGAGAGAAAATAACTTCTGGGAGGACATTCATGCCCACCGTGGGGGCCGGGCCCACCCTCGCCACTGCCAGAGGCTGCAGAGGGGTCGGCCACCGTGAACATTTGGGGGAAAGCTAAATTTGAGATTGTAAAACGAGGTGGGATCAGTCCCATTGTGAGTGATTTCAGGGGTGAATCCATGTGGTCCTGTGGGTGGAAATCTGTGCTCTTGTTTGCATTGGAATGCTTATAGGTTTATTTGATTTTCCTCGGTGTATAATTGGATGGGGTGTGTCCCTGTGACACCGGCCAGCCTAAAGCTCATCCTCACATGCTGTTAAACTCACTCTGAAGACTTATCCAGGGCTGTAGGCTAACGCATGCAGCGCAGTTTTGCATCTGAATCCATAAGACAAGGGACATAATATTCAAATTATCTGTCAATTTTAGCTCACAGGATTCTTATTTCCTGCTTCTTATATTCAAATCCCCATTAAAAAAGAAGAATAAATAGTTTGGTTTTGGTGGTTTCTTTTTCTTTTTCTTTTTCTTTTTCTTTTTCTTTTTCTTTTTCTTTTTCTTTTTCTTTTTCTTTTTCTTTTTCTTTTTCTT
>NW_020799101.1:2376831-2410179 GCF_003259725.1 Athene cunicularia | reverse complement strand
TCTTTCTTTCTTTCTTTCTTTCTTTCTTTCTTTCTTTCTTTCTTTCTTTCTCTCTTTCTCTCTTTCTCTCTTTCTCTCTTTCTCCCTTTCTCCCTTTCTCCCTTTCTCCCTTTCCCTTTTTCCTTTGTTTTGTTTTAATCTAAGACTTGGCTGAACGCTCATGTGCTCATAAGCAGAAACAATAGCAGAAAAGTGGTAACAACAGCTTATGATGTCCTATACCTCTCCACTTTGACCCAAAGAAAACAGTCAGGGAGGTATAATCAGCTCTTCACCAGCTCTCAGGGTCTGCAAAGGAAACTATTTTCCTAAAGAAACTTCCTTAAAGTTTTTGCTTTCATGTTGAAAGAGCAGTGCAAGAAACCATTTGCTTTCATGCTTTGGGGCAGATTTTTCACGAGGTTGAGCTCTCCCCGTGCTGGCTAAAGGCATATATTTAATAATGAACGAAGAAGACACAGGGAACACTGCCTGCGTTCTTTTCTTTCGTAAAATTTTCCCGTATTGAGAAAGCAAATAGGAAGCATGAAGGCTGTTTCCCTTGAGTGTACTGCAGTCATTGTTGCAAGCTGCGGCTTTGTGAGCGCCCTGCTAAACAGGCAGGGGTAGTTACTGCTTGCAGGATCGTGGTTTTAATCATTCGCTGTGCAACAGATGTAGATACATTTGTTGGAAAGAGAATTCTCGCAGAAAATCACCAACCTGCTTTGTGCCTCTGGGATGTCTAAATATAAACATAGTAGCATAGGCTTCACTTAATTTTCTCCACGCGTGCATGTGCTTAAAGTGTGCTCATTATAGAAACTGATTACAGAAATAAAGGTCAACGTGACCCTCTGGCTTGGAAGAGAGAAGTCACCAGAAAAAAGCAAAACACATTCCCGTGGTTGCGGCGGGGGAAATGACGCGGCAGGGATGAATTGGTATAGATTTCTCAAGGGAATTTGAGGTTACTTTCTGCTTTATTTTTACACTGTCCTGAAAGCAGAATAGCGTGTCTCTGCCACCCTCAGCTCTGTTCCCATTCCTGATCCTCCATGAGGGGGTTGCAGGTGCTCAGGGTTTGGAGAACAAGTGCTGTCCCATATGGGGTGCAAATTTCTCTAAGCTTTGCTGCTCACACACCCGTGACACCAAACGTCTTGTGATGCCATGAGCCGCCGTGGCCTCAACAGCACTGAGACTGCTGCAGTCGCTGCCTGTCCTGGGGAAGCTCTCAGGAGATCGCCCACGGCACTTCCCTCTGTTTTTGCCCATAGCTGCCTTATTTTGCTCCTTCAGGAGAAGTAGTGGGGAGCAATGCGAGGAGCTGGGGTCCTGCTCTGCTCCACCACTGCCACTGGCTGCGTCTGCACCGCGCGTGAGCAAGGCTTCAGGGGAGCAGAAGGGCTTCTCCAAGCCTTATGTCCTCTGCCATCAGGCAAAGCCTAGAGCCTCTGGAGTTGATACACCTGGAGAGCCAGTAATTATCCTCAACTCCATCTCTACAAGCCCAATCCTGCTTTATTCCACCTATACAATCTTTTTTTTTTTTTTTTTTTTTTTTTTTTTTTTTTTTTTTTTTTTTTTTTTTTTTTTTTTTTTAAAATTTCTCTCTTAGAACAAACCTTGGACCTTTTCCGTTTCCCTTTCGTACAACACTGCAGAAACGCTGGAGGCCACAGGGACCGAGTCCAAGGTCTGTTAATACCAACTCAAAAACTGCCAAAGGGCTTTAAATCAGAAACCCTGTTTCCAAGGATTATCTCACTTGGTAGCCAGGCCGTCTCGATGAAATCATCCTAGATACAGCCTAGCAGCTCTAACATTTGACCAACTCTTGACTCCTTCACATGCTAAAGAGTAGGTCAGAATTTGCATCAAAATCCCTTTTTAAGGTCATCAAATACACAGAAGAATTTATATTACTTAAATTCATACAACAGGGCCAAAATCCATGGGAGATTTATGAGTATTGTGTGTCTTTGTATGAGAGCCAACACTCCTGCATTATCCCAAAATCAAAGTCAGAGAGTAACATTTTAAACTGTTTAATTTGGGCCACAGTGATATAATGGTCAGTGTCACATTGATGATCAGTGTGGGGTTTATTGCAGGTGTTTTAATTAAAAGGTGCTTAACAAAGAGAGCAGAAAATTCCTCCAATTGCTGGGTTTCACCAGATAAGGCTATATACATAATTTTCTTTACTGTCTCTACTTTCTCTTCTTCATATTTTCTTCCTCTTCTATTGCCTCTAGAAAGTGTTATTAGAATTGGCTCTGCTCTGCCAAAATTGTAGAGGCAAAAATGACCTTACGCTTTCTCTGAAAAGGAACATGAGATTAATGTTGCTTTCCGCTGCTCAGTTTATGGAAACAGCATCAGAGTCTCACTGTATCAAATATTACAAAAAAATATGTGTAATACTGAAAAGTGTTGTAGAACCATAGAATAGTTTGGGTTGGAAGGGACCTTAAAGATCACCCAGTGCCACCCCCTGCCCCGGGCAGGGCCACCTTCCCCCAGCCCAGGTTGCCCAAAGCCCCGTCCAACCTGGCCTTGAACCCTTCCAGGGAGGGGGCAGCCACAGCTTCTCTGGGCAGCCTGTGCCAGGGCCTCACCCCCCTCACAGGGAGGAATTTCTTCCTTACATCTCATCTAAATCTCCCCTCTGTCAGTTTAAACCTGTCACCCCTCATCCAGTCCCTCCCCCTGATGACGAGTCCCTTCCCCCTTTCCCGCAGCCCCTTTCAGCCCTGGGGGGCCGCTCTAAGGTCTCCCCGGAGCCTTCTCTCCTCCAGCTGAACCCCACAACTCTCAGCCTGTCCTCACAGGGGGGCTCCAGCCCCCCCCAGCATCTCCGTGGCCTCCTCTGGCCCCACTCGAGCAGGTCCGTGTCCTTCTGCTGTTGGTGCCCCAGAGCCGGACCCAGCCCTGCAGGGGTTCTCCCAGAGCGGGGCAGAGGGGGAGAATCCCCCCCTGGCCCTGTGCCCCCCCTGCTCTGGGTGCAGCCCAGCACACCGTTGCCTTTCTGGGCTGCCAGCGCACGGTGCTGGCTCACAGGCAGTTTCCACCCTCCAACCCCCCAAGTCCTTCTCCTGGGGGCTGCTCTCCAGCCCCTCCTCGCCCAGGCTGGGTCTGTGCTGGGGATTGCCCCGACCCACGGGCAGGACCGTGCCCTTGGCCTTGTTGAACTCCACGAGGTTTGCAGGTCCCCCCTCTCCAGCCCGTCCAGGTCCCTCGGGATGGCGCATCCCTGCCCTCAGCGTGTCCCCGCACACACAGCTCGGGGTCGGCGGGGAACTTGCTGAGGGGCCTCGATCCCGCTGTCCGTGTCACCAACAAAGACATTAAACAATGCCGGTCCCAACCCTGAGCCCTGAGGTACACAACTCGTCACTGCTCCCCACTTGGACATGGAGCTGTAACCACAGCTCATGACTTCGTACAGTCTGGGATATCCCTTGGGTCAGTTGGGATCAGATGTCCCGGCTCTGTCCCCTCCCAACTTCTTGCACACCGCAGCCTCCAAGCTGGTGATGTGGTGTGAGAAGCCGAAAAGGCCTTGACTCTGTGTCAGCAATAACAAAAATTTCGCTGCATTGTCAACACTGCTTCCAGCACAAATCCAAAACGTAGTTATGAAGAGAATTAACTCTATCCCAACCAAAATAATCACTGTATCCTTTTACTACAGCTGTGCACGTCTGGGCTGGATTCACACCCGATTTAGGCTGGTGCAGAAATCAAGCTACCACCGTATTTTAGAGAGCATACAGCTGCATCTCTTGCTGCTGTGGACTGATGCAGCTACATGGTGCAGATTGAGCAAAGGCAATTAACTTTCATGGTCCTCTAAACTGTATGTTGAGGATGCCAGATGATGAAGGTCTCAATTCTCTACTTCTTTTTGTGTTCATATCAGGAGCCAGAGAAACTCTTTTATCATTCCCAATGATTTGTTTCTGTTTACCTACCTTAGATGTCTTATAGATGGAAACGGGGCGTTTATGAGAGAGGTAGATTTAGATTAGGTGTAAGGAAGTTGTTCATGGTGAGGGTGGTGAGGCTCCCAGACCAGTCCAGAGCAGCTGCTTTTGCAGTTGCCCCACAAAAGATGTGTAGAGTAGGATAGAAGGGGAAAAAAAACCCCAAGGCTCAGCAGGCAGACATCGTGCCACTTCGATTTTCATGTGCAGTGGTAACTCTTCCAAAAGGTTGTCTGGGCTCTCCGTAGTACCTGGAGATTTGTTGTCTCCTAAGGTGCAGGCATGCCCTGGAGGTCTCTCTGGCCACTCAAACACCTAGGTGGCCACTCGGATGATACAACTAGTTTAACCAAGTCAGCTGTATTGACCCACACTGCCTGTCCCTTCTCCTCATGGGTGTGTGAAAATCCATATGCAGCTGTCATTCTTGTTTATAGTACTTGGGGAGGATTGTCAGCTGCCTTGTGAGGATGATTTTCCACCTGCCTTGTTGATCTCAGGCAGAACAAACCAAGTATAATCAGGGCCTAGAATTCGATAAAAAGATATACTGACGCTCTGCAAGATCCACTGACTCGGCATTCTGCGGGTATGACCTTTGGAAAGTTAATGCAAGACTGTTTTAGATGGGAAGGTCAGCCTGAAGATTAAACAAAAGCAACTTGTGCATGAAAGACTTGGCAATGTAAAAAGATAGTCCCTCTAAAGACTCAGCTGCAGATTTTTAAATTGGATACATACACAAATGCTGTTGACGATGTGACAGAGAAGTCTGAAAAACACGGTTTCGCCTCTGTGATCTTGAAAGATACTGAGCTCAAAATGCTTCAGGGCTGATGCCTCTGTCATCATCTGCCCGGTGTGGTCAAGCACCCACAGTTCTGTAAATTTAATAATTGAATGTTTGCCTGTCTCAGATACAGAAACTGAAACTATGCCTGGATTTAGTGGCATAAACAGCACAGTGCACCAAACTGTCCTCAAAACGTAACGTGTGCCTTCACTCAGGGATGTGGTTACGCAAAAGTGTCACGGAGCTGCCTTATTTTCCCATCAGGAGATACTACGCACACCTCATCTGCAGTAACTGTTCTGCTGTGAGCTCATGAAGGAGGTCTAAACTAACCCATTTATCTTGCATTTGCTGCAGGCTAATGGGATGGATGGAGAAAATTATCACAGCTCAGCCTGATGCAGGGTTTGTTTTTAGCCACAGGTCACTTCGCAGACGTAAAGAGGCACGGTTTGTCTAGGGGAAAAGAAAAGAAAGAAGAAGCAACAGCCACAAGAATTCGTGCTAGGCGGTCGAGTGCTCTGGAGGCTGTATAACTACTGGGTGAACTCGGTATGGTTGTCAGTCGTTCGCTGGGCTCTGCTGAGTGGTGGTGGCTGATCATGGCCGAGGTCCTTGCTGGCCCCAGTGGCACAGCAGGACACAGCTCACCTTCCTCAAGGCAAAAGGAAGACGTTTGGTGTCCCACGTGGGGCGTTGAAGACCACAGAAGTAGCGAATTACTGGCACTTAGCCTGCAGAAGGTAATGAGCTAAGGAGCCACACCCCGAGGCAGTTCAGTCCCCTCCCATCCATCTCCCCTCTCCTCTGCTTCTGGATGTGCTACTTCTCACGGCAGGTTTGCAGCCCTGCGACCACACCAGCTTTTGCCCTGTTGTTACACCTCGTTGTATAATAACTCCTTGCTGGCACGCTGACTGTCCTCAGGCATTTCCAACCCACCACAGCCCGAAGCTGAAATTGCACAGAGCGTGGGGAAGGGGGAAAAACATACCTTAGTGACCCACACGGCCCACAGCAGAGATACAGAAGATCTGTCGAGTCTTGCTGTCGAAGGATCAGACCTTTGTAATTCCAAATTATACAGGGAGGTAGTTCTCCGTGCCAAAGGCCCTTCTAATGAGATTTGTAATGCATTTATTTACAAATGGGGTGGCTAATTTTCCTTTATAAATGATGACTTCCCTTGATATGCTTTGAATTGGACACGGACGCGTTCAATGCTTTTAAGATGTTCTGGCAGCTGTTGGCCATTGGTCAGTAAATTAAGTGCTGACTCAGCTCTTTCTGAAGCTGGCGTCAGCAGTTCCTCGTCCTGCAGAGGTCCCGGAGCGCTCACTGCACCGTGCCTGTGAGCCGTGCCTCCGAGGGTGCAGGGAAATCACAGTGGCACACAATAAATTCAAACCTGCGCCCGTGTCTGGATCCCCTCTGCCTCACCATTTTTTTTTTTTTTTTTTTTTTTTTTTGGCAAGAAACAGTAATTACCGTAATCTTGTCTGACATGTAGGCAAATTGTCCTAGTGATTCTTCTAACTTATTAAACCCAGGCTAGAACAGATCATTTAGAAGGAATAACATTCTTCTTCTAGAGTTAGGGAGTTCGGTAGTTGCACTTCTTTCACCACGTTTATCTTTCAAGTTAGACAATCAACATTAAAGCAATCTTCCAGATGAGTGGAATAGGATGGGTGCCTTTCTCGTTACGATGAGTTGCACTCTGGCAGATGCCATCTCCATCCATTAACTGTAAACAGAGACTAAACACCCAATGTAGGCTTGATCTCAGTCGTTCAGCGGACTGAAGTTATATTCATTGACACACATTTCTTTTCTACGGTCCTGACTATCTTAGTTAGGATGGAAATACGTTCCTGTTAGGATATTTTCTTGCTTCAAACATTTTCACCTCCCACATGGGATAATTTCAATCCAGCAATCCGTTTGATTTTACCCAGCACAAAGCTATGACTTTTTTGCACAGCCACATTCCTACACTGATCTCTGTTTGGGGGAGGACTCCCAGGCCCCAAACCAAAGCCAAAGAGGACAGTTTGGAAAATCCGTTCGTTTTTTATCCCTTTATTTAAAGCTGGTCATTGTTTGGAAAACTTTCTGTTCAGATTTATATTCCATGCTCCTGCATTAATTAATGAAAGTAATTTTCTCCGGATTAAAAAAGAGTCCACGTTAGTCAAGTAAAAGCCTTGTACTTAAGGGAGGTCCTCGCTTACTGGCACTAGTCAGGACTTAAACCCATCAATGGGTGAAAAGGCGTTTTTTTACCCTTAATGAAAGAGTTCCATTTTATTGAAAAATAGCCTGACTTGTAACAAGAATTGTAGTCTAAAGAAATTTAACTCCACGATAAGTTAAGTTATGGAAGTGAGAAATGTGTAGTTTTGGAAACCAGTAATAGAACAATAATGAAGGTGAATATATTCCGAGTTAATAGGAAAATCACAAAACTCATTTTCTCCACATAAATTATATACATATAGTTATGCATAAACATATACACAGGGTTGTATGTGTGCTTATTTATGCCTCCTAAATGATGGGAACTAAACTACACAGATGGGATTTCTCAGAAAACTAGAAATTTTTCACTTAATACATCAATACTGACATTTTCCTGAGTGGCTGTGAATCCCCTTTAGCACTGTAGTTCACACTTTTCACTAGTAAACAGTTTTGTGGCAGAAAACATTATATTTTCACCATTTTCTTATAAGAATTCTTCTCTTTTCGCTCCCAGAGAGTGTTACTCTCTGTTTTGATGCTCTCCTTTGCATTTTCATTAAAAATTGAAAGCCACTTTCTTCAATGGGTTGAGATTTTTTTCTCCCAGGCTTTCACTGCTAGTGTGCAAGCTCGATAAAAAAGGGTTTGCAGCTTGCTAAGGAAAACAAACTGCCAGTTCCTTTTAACAGAAATGAAAGTGTTTGAGCAACGTGAAGCTGCTGCTTCCACTCTTTAGTTTTGCTTGAAAAGAAAATGTAAAAGCTCTTTGTACCGCATATTGTTAAAAATCCAGGCCGTTTCATGTTTTAAGAAATACCAAATTGTTTAGACTAAAGTGAGAAAAAACCCCACACGTTTAAAAGCTGAAATGGTTATATTAGCACGTAATCTTGAAGTGTTACAGCCTCTGGTGTGCTTTTCTCTTTGCCATTCTGCTCTAAGAAAAGTCTGATTTGATTCAGGTAAAGGGACATCTAATGGGATATATCTAATAAGAACACTGGAGGATTTTTAGAAATTAATTCCCAGAAACCAAGGAGTAATGGCCACTGTTATAAATTTTAGCGAAGTATGATCTGCAGACTGTAAGGAAACGTAGCACATCTGGGAATAGCATTTAGGAAACTGCTGATTCCTAAATTATTACATTTCAAAGCACGGGGGCTACTGCTGGAATTAGCATCCTCTCTAGAGCAAGACCAAAATTTGCCACGGATGTGCTCACCCTATTGTTGCAGGGAAGAACAAGTCCTCTTCCCACCCTTGGAGGCTGGAGTGCAGCAAAGTGAGATATGAACTGGTACGCGATGGAGATGAGAGGAGGTGCCCTGCCTCAGGGGTGGGGAGAAGGAGACAAAGAGAGGTTGGAGGACGGGGACAAGGACTACACTTTGGGCCATCTCAGTACACACAGAGGGAACTACCTCTAAGCTGAGAAACCTCCCACCGTTTGCCAAAATACATGGAAAGCTGTCCACCCCAAAAAGACTCAGCTCTGTGACAGCCAAAGGTTGTCTGCTCCTTGGCCACAGGGAAAAGGGAAATATTTGCTTGTGTCTCCTGTAGCAAGCAGATTTGGGCCAGCCTACAGAGAGAAAGCAAGCAACTCTTTCCAAAAATATTCACTCTTCTCTAAAACTTGATCATTTTGGGAGACCAACTCATCCCTCCACCCGGGTAAAAGTAAAAAAAAAAAAAAAAAAAAAAAAAAGGAACAGGAATAATATTACATTTAATCTATTACTTTCTTAGCCAGCCAAAGACTTTCAACTCTGCAAAGGTGAAAACTTAAAAAAAGAGAAAAAAAGAAAAAGAAAAGAGAAACAACCTGAGCATTTGAAACTAGTAATTTAAATGAACGAATTCTGATAATTTGAGATGATGATTCTGTCAAACGCATTTGTAAGGTGACATGCATTGGTCACGTAACGATTAACTAGGAGGAATTTCTGCGATGGATTTAAGTTTCTAGGCAATTTTCAGAAAAGTCTGAGGGTTTACGGTTCACTGTGAGGCTAGATACCACAGGAACATTTCATTCTGGTTGCAATGCGATCTGCTGCAGTTTGACGTGATCTGGATGAGGGGAACAGCGTGTGAAGAGATGGAGAACCCTCACCCCCTTTTATCCACCCCCTTTTTTTTCCCCTCAGCCTGGTTTTTATAACTGCTGGCTCCACAGGAATGATCCTTACCACGATTCCCTTGAAGGTCCAGACTGGAGCAGCGGCTGGTTTCTCATCTGTCCTGCAATGGAGCAGAGCGTAAGCCCGCCTGTGTCCTGCAGCAAAAGCAGGCACATCTGGAGCTTTAAAGGAAAACCAATATCTACAGAAATGCAAACCACCAAAACTCAGACAACAAAACCGAGTGTGGTCAAGAAGAGGAGAAGTAGCTGAACAGGCCTGGTAAGGAAAAACAAGATGACCCTCTATTCCTGGTGCTGCTGTCACGGAGATTAGTGATAAAAACCTCCCAGGTTTCCTGGGAAGCTTTCCCCTCCCACAAAAAGCTTGTCTTGAGGAGGAGGAGGATGAGCACGCTCAGTAAGAGGGCTTCGAATGCCACCATTAGTTCCGTGCCTCGTAGGAAGCAAGAAACAAATGCAGCAATATTAAAACTGTTAGAAAAGCGTCTCAAGCTGTCCCACAAATTATCTCCTGCTGTCTCAGCTCGCCAAGATTTTGAAAGTAGAATAATTTAAGTACAAATACACTGTAGTACAATCTTTAAAACCACTTTAGATGAACACCGAAGGACTTGGAGAAAATATTATTTATCATCCTATAGTGATATAATGAGGTAAATCGCTGATGTCATCAATTCTTTTCTCTTTTAGCTACAAACAGTAGGGTTCTCAGATGCACAGCTTCAGTCAAATGAAATTTAATATAGGCACCATGACACTATTTTAAGTTTATTTGATTCATTTCTTGCCAGATTCCATTTGCTGACGCTTGTATTTTTTATTTTTTTTTTTCCTGCAGATGAATCATATTAAAGAGGTAGCTATGGAAGTGGAATTTGGAGATAGTGATCTCTAAAATAATTGATGTAGGAAAGCCAGCCCTGAGTATAGTAAGTCAACTGCCTGCTCAATTTAACAATTATGTGTTAAAGCTGTCTCATATAAGAACTGCTTCTAGGGCAGGGAAGCTTCTTTGGAAGGTCCATTGTCCCTGAATGGAAAGGGTGATAACAAGGCTAGAACGGTCCCTTGGGTAATCAAGTTACTCCAGGCTTTAAAATCACAGTCTCTTGGATTATAAAGGTTCTGAGCTGCATCACAGATTGAAAGTCTAGCACAGAGCGCCTGCCACGCATACAGGAGGATGCTTGCCACTGAATTCTGGTAGTGCCGGATCAGGCCCTAAACAAATTCTGTGTGCAGATTTATTTCTAAGGCTTATCTGGGAGCTGAGATTTTTCATCAAGGATCATCAGCATATAGAATTTGTTGAGACTTCCTTTTGTGGTAGAGGATGCTGTGCCAGTAAACTACATACTTCAGAAGAAATCACCTCTTCCACTCAAATCAGCAACTTTTTTGACTTCTCTGGATAAATCCAACAGCTGGGTGAGGGACTAATCCTGAAACTTCACTGTGTGAGTAGTCCAACCTCATAACACCCGACACGAGCTGGGATGAAGGCCCAGGTTACCTGTGCAAAAATTAACAGAGGAGTGCTCCATTCTTCCACAGGCTCGAACATGATTTAACCCGTCTAATTATGGCTCTTCTGCACTCACAAAGATAAAAGTCAGCTTTCATTTCTCTGTATTATTTCTTCAGTTAACTTAGTAATTAAAGCCAACGCACAGCTCAGATCACTGGAGCTCCCTGTCACCTTGAAATCTCTGTGCTTCTGCAGCACTGAAAGAGCAGCAGAGAAATCAAGAGGTACAGACTCGAGCGATTTGCTGTAAATGCCAACCCTCCAGCTGACTTGTTGATGTATATGTTGGATATAGCCCCGTGGTGGGTGTGCTGAACTGACTGTTCCAGAATACATTAGAATTGTTAATCATTCTATTTATCAGATACTACCTCAGATGCATTTGAGGTTCATCAGTACAACCCGAAACGTTCCCCTCTTGAAGACATCTAGCAGCAGAGCAGTTTAGCAATATGTAAGAAAAATAGAAGAGGAAGGTTATGCCTAAGAGGCAGTGGAAGCTGACTCTGGCAGGCTCCCTAGGTGTGGAAGAGGAAGAAAATCCCTACAACTACAGAAAATGTGACCCCAAACATTGCTGGAATTAATTTGCTTAAGGCAGTTATCAGGCATCATCAACAGGTGAGAAAGGAATAAGCAAAAAAGCAAAAGCAACAAAGATCAGACCAGGCAGGGCCAAAGGCAGGGCAGGAGCGGCAGGAAGAGAAGTCAGCAATCAGCAAGCAATTTAAGTTCCCTCTTCTCTTTACTATTCTGATGAAGAGTCATCACACCATGTGGGACCTATCTCTCAGAGGCTTCTAATCAAAGAGTGCTAATTAAGGCCAGCACAACAAGGCAACCTCAGACCAAGTAGGAAACACCTGCCGCACACAAAGGCCCACAGTAGGCTTTGCTGGGAATTTTATACTCAGTTGGTGATGCTTTATGCTCAATTTATTGGGTTATGCTCAACTGAGTGGTCAACCTCAGATATGTTCTTAGGAGAAGTGAGCCTGGGGCCTGGGTCAATGTGACCTTAGTTGCCTTGTGATGGACTGGGAATTTGGAGAAGGGCAAATTTCCCCTGCTTGGGTCACCAGCAATTGCTCACCCGCAATGACTCCCCAGGGTAGGCAATATCTTGTTGGATAGAGCTCTGTCGGGGTACCAAGGGAGCTCCCACCGGTTTGATGTGCAACTGACCAGGGAAGTGAGATGTGAAGGGTTAAGTGGTACATAAAATATCTGCTGGGACAGAAACCTTTTAGCCTGAAATTGTCAAACTCAACGAACATTCTTATCGTTCTTCAATTATCATCTCCTGGAGTGTCATCCTCCTCCTCACACTTTCTTTTTTAATCTCCTCTGCTGTCATTGCTTTGACTGATGTAGTCTGGATAACTGCCTGCCCAGGCTAAATTCAAAACAAATTGGAGTGTCCCGCTTGCTGGATGTAATTGCTGCATGTGTGTAGTTACTTAGCGGGATTAAAGAAAAGTAAGAAAATCAGGCACACCCGTTTCAGGGAACAAACCTCAAAACCCCTCATACCTGCGGGATCTTCGAGTGGTTTTGTTCGTCAAGAGCCCAGTGCCAGTTTGGGACCAGACTCAGTGTTACGCTAAGACTGATGTACAGAAAATACAGTAAGGAGCATCCTGAGCTAGCATTTACCAACTGGAGGTCGAGAGACGATGGTAGAAAAGAGACTCAAGGCCACCGAGGGACTCCCCTGGATGTGATGGGAGGCTGCATGCTGCACTGCAGTGCCTGGTCCCATCTCTCTTGCCATACTGGTCTTGGCAATACCACACCAGAAACCTCTTAACGAGGGGAAAACCCACTCTGCCTTTTGTTTCATCTCTCCTCCGGGCCAGAGAAGGTCTGTGGCGGGCTAGGACTCGACTTGCTGACTGTGCAGGGCAAGGGGCTAGGCCCTGACCTTCAGCTGTGTCATAAGATCCCTGGGCTGACAGGGAAATCCCTGATGAAGGAACGCGGTCCATTGGCAGCGTATCACGTGTGACACGAGGACAGCTGAGTCTGCTTTTCCTTTCCTCTAGTAGGGGAAACTATTCCAGAAAAATCTCTTCCTTACCAGCTGGGAACTTCCTTCTTATTTCAGACTACGCAGAGTCAAAGTCACCTCAAGCCCACCTATTTTTGTGCTTTCGTCGCTCCCTGGAGCCTTTGGGAGTGCTGTGGGAGGGAGCGACAAAAATCGGGCCGTCCCAGTACGAGTGTGATTAGAGCACTTTCCCTCCTTGTTTCCGTCATATTGTTGGTGATGATTAATGAGATGCCTCGCTTGGCACCAATAATTATGAGACTTCTTTAATTACACAGTAGGAAGGGTAACAACCAGTGGAGGGAAACGCTGGGGAGGAAGAGGGTGCTATGCTCAGCCACAGAACCCAAGTGGTTTCAAGCAAGAGGTCCTGGGGATGGCATGTATCTGCCCAAGCTCTGAACGGACAAACCATTGCATCACTTTCCCTTTCAGTCTCTTAAATGTGTCCTGCAGATGTTTTACGGTAGGTACTAATTTCCCCTTCTGGTCCCCATTTTCTGCTTTCTCCTTTCCATATTTATTTTTTCCCCCACTCAATCCAGCAGCACTTAAGTTCTATTCATAGAATAAACATATTCGTAAGAAGCTTTTAAAAAAAAAAGGTTAAAAATCAACTTTTGCATAGATGCTTGGCTTATATTAGAGCTTTAGCCCAGGAAAACCATGCAGTCAAGACACTTCTGATTTTCTTTAATCCATGTGGACCCTGCCATCTTGCATTTCTTACTCTGTTTTGGGCAGCTCTGCACTGCAGCAGTTGAGCTTTGATTCTTTCTGCATTCCATCTCTTGAGATGATTTTTTTTTTAAGTCTTGAAGCCATCTTGTACACCTAGAAATGATCTTTGGGAGTCGGATTCAATGCCCACTCACGCTGTATCATTGACCCTTTTAAACGACAGTAAGGAAATGGCATCAGATCACAGGATTCTTGGTGAAACTGGAAGACAGCGGTACACTGGACATCACAACTTGGTTTGGGAGGGCTCCCGATACCAATGGTTGTACACAAAAAACTCTCCAAAATCTTATTTGCTTCCAAGTCAATATAAGTAAAGGCAGACGCTGCTTTAGAAATCAAATTGATTTTCCTAAAGTATTTCTGTATTTCAATGTACTTAGAAATCATGTAACAGACACTGCGATGGTGATATTCTCATAAGTTGCACTGTAATTAGTGCATCGACTCCTGCCTCTTGAGAATCAGGCCTAAAACGCACACACCACAGAAAAATTCTACAAAATAAAATATGACCACAATAACATCTTTTCAGAAAATAAGTAAGCAACAACGCTATTGTTCTCTCCCTGACTCTGGCACAACTAATTAAGCATATTTATCTGACTAAATAGCTTGGTGTTCTGCTATAAAATGATCCTGCGTCGCACCGGCCCTCGGTGGTAGTTTATTTTTAGTCTCCCTTTGCTTGGCTCTGTTGCTTCTGTGCAAGAAGTGGTGCGTTTGCAAATATGTTAATTTGAATATTTTTTTTTTTTAGTTTAGGGGACAGCCTGGCTCAGAGGGGTCTTTTTGACATATTACATGTCCATTCCCAGTATTTTTCTGATTGCTTAGAAAAACGGAGATTTACAAGCTTAACAGAGGAGCTTTGATCAGCTTGACATCTTTGTCTCTTGACGGTCCAACAAACTGCTTGTCAGTTTACAGGTATTTTGCCTGAACAGCAGCCCAGCATTGCAGGAACTGCTTGCTCATTATACTCGGTGGTTGTGTATAATAAGCAGTATATTGAAGTTTTCCCCCCAGGTTGATGTTTCCCATTGCAAATCCAAAGAAACAGAAATACCCCAGGGAGTTGCTGACAGATCTGATTCTAAAATAGAGCTGGTCAAACCCTTTACAAGAAAAAAAAAAACAAAACACAAAACAACACCAAACCCACAAAAAAAAACAAACCAAAACCCCGAAGTGCTGAATTTTGACAATTTGCCTGTTACCGATTTACTGGTGAGTTCTGAGTCTTAAACTTTTATTCAGTGAATGGTCTGTGGTTGATCTCTGCCCCTGGATTGCTTATATAAAGTATTGGCTTTAACGGCACCGTGAGCTCTGGCTTTGGTCAGTAAAGAATGCCTCTTGCAAATACAAAAGACCAAAACCCCAACTTCTGCTCTCCTCATAGATGCAAAAAGCAGCTGAGAAATGGAGAGAAATCGCTAAAGATGTCATTTAGACTTTTTTCCTTTCTTTTCCCCCTAACATTTCCTTAATTAAAGATGATGAATGCTGGTCTAAACAGAAAGATTTGCTGAGAAGCAGGGCTCAGATGGAGACTGAAGAGTAGAAGCGTGACAGAGAAGTGGAGGAACCTCTCCCTGTTTTCTAACGAGGTTCTTGGGAATATGAGACATTGAGCCATTTCTTTTTCCACCTCGTGAAATGAGTGTTCAAGACCTAATGTGGGGGAGCAAAAAATATCGTCTCTGTTGAGACCCTTTCCCCTGCCTGTTCCTTACTGCATACTTCTACACGTATGTTTACAAAGGAGGGACCATTTCTTTCCTGTTTGAGGGAATAAGTGTCTCCACAGAACTGTGCATGTTAAGTGGAGGGTTTATAGACAAGCCCTTTCTGACCACATGTGGACAGTGCAGTTCCAAGCTTAAATAAAACCACGCAGCGAAGAACCATGGGAGCACTGAAAAATGACCCAAGTACCCACCTGTTCATGCAGCCAGGGGTCCTCCTCAGTAAGAAGTCTGAAAATGCCCTTTCTAAAGCACCAGGCTGCTCATCAGCCTTTTGCATCCTATTGATCTGAATAATTTTGAATGATGTTTCAGGAAGATGCATCCACGGCACCATCTTGCAGTGACACTCAGATTAATTAGGACTGAGTTAACGTTCCTCTCTGCAAATCGTATTTTCTGGAGAATTTGTTGACCTTAGTTGCCATTTCAGCTCCATCATATTTCACTGAAAGGTAACGTTATATTAACAGGAGAAAACTTGAGTATTTTTAACTTTACCTCAATTTACTGTCAGTTTCTGTCCATGTGACCTGGAGTGTCACACTGGTTCAAGTACCAGTCAAACTACTACTGGCTACTTGGACCTGTACCACTAGATGAAATTCTGCATTTTAACTGCAGTGGCGCTTCTTTCTTCTGCATCCATAAACCACACTTGGGTTCAGTTTGTGGTGATTGGCAGCTCTGGGTGTTAAACTAGATTCTGCCACCAGAAGTGATGGGAAATTCTCTGAGCCTGACCTCTTCTGGAGAGGGTTCCTGAGCCTATGGGATCGCATAAAGGCATTTGGCCATATTCCTTGATACCTCATTGTCCTTTTGAAAGTTTTTCTCCTGAGGTAGAGATTTCTCATGGTGTGAATCGTTCACCTTCGCAAATGCTTAACATTCCTTAGAACTGCGGCGTAGTCGAACGAATTGAAACTCGCTCACTGAAAAATATTTGTGTTGAACGTTACATTTGGTACAGAAAGCAGGTCTCTGACTGAGGCATTGTTTAGCTGAGTCATTTGGAAGCAGCAGGTCTAATAACCAGCTCTCAGCAGACCGGTTTCCCCTGTGTTCGAAGAGGTGGGCTGGCTGTTCTGCTGCCAGGCTGTTCAGTTGCAGCACGAACTGTCCCTCCTGCGCTGTTTTCACAATCCCCAGATGCATTTGCTTCAAAATTTCCCATTCTTTTTCCTCCTACAGCACTTGTCCATCCCCCATACTATTATCACCATAATTTTATTTTCCCATTCCAGCCTCCTCTCATAGAAGAGGGAACTTGCTTCAGTCCAGCCCATCTGGATGTTATTCTTTGTATTGAAATAACTGTTGCAAGATCACTTTGCAATTCTCATAGTGCTTTCATAGTTTATTTTCAGATGTTAATAGACATGGTAGTATCACACGCGGTGTCCCTCTTTTTTTTTTTTTTTTTTTTTTTCAGTAATTCTGACACAAAACGAGGAGCTACTGTGAGAATTTGTCTCCTCAGACTGTATATATACAGCTGTGCACTGGTGATAATGCATTGAGGACTTAATGATGCGACTCCCAAAGATTTGGAAGGGTTGTATGGCAGGGAGAGCTCTGTGTTCTGTGCTGACATGCAGGCAGCTGATGGCACTCCTGATATCCAGAGACAGCAGTTTCTAAAAGTCCAGAGAACTCTAATTCAGCATGTTTTCTAGCTCATTCTTCTCTATGCTATCTCCGTCTTCAACCACATTCAACTTCTCAATGAATGCTTCATTTTCCCTTCATATGCTGCTTCTAATAATTTTATTGTTCTGTCTGCACTTGGACCAAACGTTTCATCTGGGGTCTATCCTGTACATAAATCAGCAAGACAACTTGCTACTCATTTTCAACACAGCGGCAAAACTCAGAAGCAAACAGGAAACTAATGAGGCTTAATGAAAAGTATTTCATAAAAGGCAGATATCGCTGTCAGTTAGGAGCGGGGCTGAGAGAGCTCTGGGAGGGGAGTGCTGCTCCGTGGACTGGGCAGCAGCTCCACGGTGACTGACCACTTCCAGGTTTTGCTCTCGGGAGCAAACTGCTTGATCTTTGAGGCCACTGTATCAGCGGTTTCTCTGGGTCTCGCTTATCACTGATTTTTGGAAAACAGCTTTGATTCTTGAAAGCTTTGTTCCGGGTGTGGGGCCAGGCTGCCACGTTTGAACTTGAGCTGTGAGCTCGTTAGATGACCTTTAATGAAGAGGATGGCAAGGCCAGCAGTAAGCCCAGGGAAGCAGAGGTCATTTGAACAGTAACAACAAACAGCTAATATCTGAAACGATCGCTGAGGAAATCTGGAGCTTTCATGTGTTTTCTGTTTGTTTTCTTTCAGTAACACTGAATGGAAAGCAACTCCTTTCCATTATTTATATCAGATACAGAATATTTTGATTTTTCGCTGATAGAGACAAGGAACTGTTTGCCTGCAAACCAAACTGGTGTCAGAGATTAAGTTTCAAAGTCTCGAGGAACAAGAGTCTACCTTGCAAAATGTCACAAAACATTCCCAGATCATTTACGATGGCTCCTGCTCTCACAGGGGAGTCACTAAAGGCCAGTGACATTGAGAAATAAGGACAGCAAAACGCAGACCACCAGAATCAGCAGAACGCCAAGGATAATCTGGAAGGTGAATGATCCAAAGTGCTGTTATGTGCTGAGTTAGAGCGCTGAAAGCAGCATAATGAAGGACCAACTAGACAAAAGGTCCTGCAGGGAGCAGAAAAAAACAACTGATGGCTGTTGCTCAGCTGAACGCAGACGAGTGGAGAAAAACACCTAAAAGTGTTATGGGAACATGATCCTCTCTGAGGACTCCTTGTGAAGACGGAGTGGGGTGTTCCGTGGTGGGCTGGAGACTAATGGACAAACAGTTTCTTCCTGGAATGAAGGGCATCGCTGAAAAAAGAAGAAATATCTTAAGCATAAGAAGTGCGTTCGGTGACAAGCCATGCTGGACTATCTGTAAATCACCCAGCACAAATCCACTGACCTGCAATGCTTACTAAATACGGAAGGGAAGAGAAAGAGAGAAATGCTTACAGAAATGCCTTCAAAAGCCATGCTGACCCCTTAGCCAGGGGGCAGCAAATACTGTAGATAAGCAAGGAGCCAAGTGACTTTTGAAAGGGAGAGATTTTATAGAACATTTGCTTCCCCCACATCAAGAGTAAAGGCTTTCTGGGTTGGACATCCAGAAACACCATCACTGTTCCAGTTGCAGGACATTCATGGTCACGGCACCTTGAAATTTAGGGAGTAAGGCTCTAACAGAAACAACTAAAAATGCTAGGTGAGGCATTATTTATTGCAATAGCAGCAGATGATTACCTAAACATCTCACACCGCATTGGAAAAAACCCAGAGCTGGCACGTGAAGTCTTTGACATGGAACAATCTGCTGCATCCCATGTAGACCGTAACAAGTATTTCAAAATAATTGCAGTTCTGTGCTAGGCTGGGTAAATCTAGGCTGGAGATCCAATGGAGTTGGTGGAGCTGTAATGCATTTATCACTGACTTGAAAGTACGTATGCTCTTGGGAAGCGATTTCTGTGGTCTTGCTGCGTTTGCTTTGTGGAAACAAAATGTGGCACCGAGCAGTAACGTGTATACTCAGAACTGTTAGAAGGCTCCTTCCCCAGAGCTTACAACAGCACTCACTGAGAATACAAACCTGAAGTGGGAAACGTCAACAAAACCTGGATATTGTTCAGCTACTAGATTCCCCATGGTCAAGAAAAAAAGTTCAGGGCTAGGCCCCATTATGGTTAAGAAACTATGAGGAAACTGTGACAAAGCATGTAGGACCCAGAGATGACCTTAATGAGTAAAAAGGGCTGTAAATATTTTTTTTTTAATATAATTTGGGAGTAATTAGTAAAGGAACGTCCAGGTTGAAGTAGCAAAAAAATAGATTACTAGAGGAAAAAAAAAAAATTCTGTCAAAAATACAGTTAGCACAGGAACAATATGTACCAGTTACAGATCTACTATTAGTTAAGCTGGAAGTAATGAGGCGGGAAAGTCAGAAATGCAAAGCAGGTAGTTCTGTTTTATATTGGATGGTGTGTGACTGGCTTCAAAAGTAAACACTGCATCCATACATTGGGAGGATTTAATCAATTTTCACCCACCTACCTGGCAAAAAGAATAGCAGCCCAGAGAAGATAATTTTTTCTTTCATCCTATATCTCTTTACAATAGATTCTTTGATAGAGTGCAACCTGTCATGACACACACTGTCTTTTCAAGGAAAATGGCATCTCTGATATGCTCTGTGGCAGAGTGAATGTTCTAATGGGTGTAGAGGTGTACTTCCACAAAGGCTGTGGTTTAAAAAAAAAAAAAAAAAAAAGGGCTAGAAGCATCAGTCAGGAAGCATCAGTCAGTCACACATTTGTTTTAGTAGGACGTGAGATCCTAAATCCCTTAAACTCCTTTGGAAATCTGAGCTAGAAAAGTTCTTCTTTTTATGAGTTTGACTAACTAAGCCAGAAAAATTAAATAGGTGCTGGTAATGTGGCAGTGGCACTCTGGGCCGTGAGGCATCATCGGCTTCCACAGGTGCTGTGGGTTGAGCAGCTGCCACAAAGGGTGTAATTGTGAGCTATGCCAGCTGACACGAGAGAGCATTTGAGGGAGAGGAAAAGATTTTGCAGCGATGACAAATGAAATAGAAATGCTGTAAACAGAGGCTGTGCACTTTATGTGGTTTGTAGCTCACTGGAAAAAGGCACAGACGGATTGGAGAGAAATCCCCCGGCCCAAGCGCTGTCAAAGTGCCGCTGTTGTGCTAAAGCTTAAAAAAAAAAAAAAAGTCATTTTGCATTGACCAATTAAAGGTATAATAGTGTCGGCTGTCAAACACGCCGTTCTGACATGCAATTTATTACCTGCAAGGGATTTATTTAAAAATAAGAAACATGTCATGTTATGTATTAACCATCTGAAACGCTGTGTTGCGTCGTGCAGCTTAACCAGTGTTCGGTTTCTATACAGGGAGAAATCTTGCTCTGCGTGGGTTGTTTCAATTATACAGTGCTTTTCTTTATTTTTAGTGCTATAGAAATGTAATGATTTGGCTGGAGTAAGTCCAACCGCATTGTAACCTTAACGAATTTCTTAGCAGATCTATTTAAGACTTTGTGTTCAGAAAAAAACCCAAAAAACAAAAAACAAAATAACCCCAACATGGGGCGCAAAATTAATTGGGCAGGGTTACAAAATAACGACTTCAGACATTATAGGAGTGAATGGGAGAGGCTGTGTGGAGAAAGGCTTATTGCTTTTATCGCCCCATCTGTCCCTGTCATACAGACAGCGATGATGATGCTTTATATTGAGAATTAAGGCGTGCTTCAAAGCCAATTTAGAATGAGAAAGGAAGAACTGTTCTTGCTGGACTAGACTTGGTGGGAAATGTGACTTTATCGTTTCAGCGCAGCCCCGGGGGCTTGCTGCGGGCAGGCACTTGCTGACCAGAGGTTTTGCATGTAGGAGCATGAGGTGGGCAAAGCGCCCGCGTGGCCTTCGCCCCAGGGCTCGCTCTGCAGCACCTCTGACACTTCTGCCTGCATTTTACACCGGGCCTGGAGCTGGGCTTGGCTTATTCCTCCAACTTCTGATGTCGAGATGCTTCATTCACCACCTTTGCATGTTTGGAACAAAACTGCCAGCATGCCAACTCGGTGACGGGGTATTTCTGAGTACAAAACCCCCTCGTATGTCTAGTTAATACCACCTAACACCAAGCATTATGTTAGAGGCTTGGTCACCGGAGTTATAGCCACTGCTGTAACGAATGGCGTGACAGAAGAAAGAAGTCTCTTCAGGCACAGTCACTCAAACCATCCCCACTCCTCTCCCTGGACCTGGGAGGGAGCCAGACAGGTAAATCACCTGCTTCAGCAGTGAATCATCTGCTCTCTCAGTGAAGAGCCTGATGAGATGGAATGAACCTAGATCCCAGCACCCAAATACAACACGCCAGTGCTAATCCAGCTCCACATACAAACCTGACCCAGAGAGCTTCTGGACCCAGTTTTGGCAATGTTCTTTATTTTTTTTTTTTTTTTTTTTTTTTTAGCCCTGGCCAGGAGCACGTCCTAGAGGTCGGATAGGGAAGAGTGGTTACTTTACCAGCTTCCCATCTGGCCCCTTGCGTGTTTTATGGCAGTCCAAAGGCTCTGCTGCACTGCGCTGTGCAATAGTGGCCTAAGGGTCCACGATCATCACACTGTGAGCGGAGAAACACCATCTGGTACAGCCCTGCTGGCCACGGGAAGGTGCATTGTGTGGGATGGGGGAGAGACGCTCTCTACCAGAACAAAGTTCTCTCTTCCCGGTAGGCTTCTACTTTCAGCACCTTTTATTTCTCCTGATAGCATGAAAAAAAAAAAGCCCTAAATTTAAGTAGAACTTGGGCTGAACTGTTTACCAGTCTCAGTTTGCTTTAAAAAAAGTAGAATGTGTGGTATTTAATATCGTAGTTTTCCATAAAATTTGCATAAGCATTGTGTGTGCCCTAAGGCTCCTTACCAAGGATTCTCTGCATTATCATCATACATATATTAACAGTGTGTTTGAACTCTGTAGCAAATTTTAATTTTTCTTTGTCAATATCAATGTTTCCATTGCATACACAGGGTGGAATGAGCTCAGTGTTTTCATTATATTTTTCAATTAACTTTTCTTCCCCTCATCAGTGCTGTTGTGGATTAATTAATTCTCTCCACTTTTCTTCACCAAAAAAAAAAAAAAAAAAATCATTATCTGATATGAAATATTTCAGTTCCTTGGAAAGAAAACTGGCTGTGAAAGGGAGAGCTTAATCCGGGTATACTACCAGGCTAAAGACCATTTTAATCGAAGCCAGATGATCCTATGGCTTGAGAAAACTGTAGAAATACCCCAAATCTGGCCTTTGTGGGGCTATTTAAGAGGGAGGGTGGCCCAAAGGAAAAAAATCTGTGGGCTGGGAGCTTTCTTCCCTCTCCAGAGCAGCACAGGAATTCGTTCTGTTACTGCAGCAGTTCAGAGGAAGGTCCGTGTCTCCTGGTATACTGTCACAGGTCCGCAAGCACAAGGAGATAAGAACGATATTGTTAAATATTGGAGGAGCGTAATGGAAGCTATTTGGATACTGCTGGTGTTGCACAATCTCCCATTCTCATGCCTAAAGAAGGAAACTCCTTGGAACTCGCCTTTCAGAGTCAGGGATGGCTTCAGTGACCCCCCCTGAAAGTGTCTCAGGCTCTGACATCCCTCTACCCCGAGGCTCAGTGATGCAGCTGTTGTCATCTGGGGCGGGAGGAAGAGATACCCCAGCTCATACGGAAACAGCCTCCGAGACAAGGCATTTTCCTTTGCTGCTTCTAGAGTAGAGTAACCTTTGTGGAGCTTACCCAAGAGCAAGTCGGTCTGGTAGGTTTTTGCTGTCTCTAGATCCAGGTGGGTTGAGCTCAGTTGTCCCACAGGAAGACACCCTCTTCACATCTGCTGGCACGAGAACCCCTTGGAGAAAGCCCAGTTGTCTGGTCATAGCTGATTGTCTCAGCTGGGATTGGGACATCTGGGCCTGGGCACTGAACAAGCCCAAACCAGAAAGCCCCCAGACTGTTTAAAGCTCATCAATAACAATGACAGAACAAAGAGGCAAGGAAGCAAGGGATGGGCGTTCAGGGATGGACAAGTAGGGAGTGAAGACCCTCAACTCCCTCTGTCCCTCATTTCTCCATGTAAGTCCCCAGGCTGCCATTAATGTTTCTAGTCCAGGATCTTGTTCAAATTGTGCATCCCTTTCCATCCATGCATCTGGTGCTTCTGCATTGGCAAAATAGGTCATGAAGTCAAGACCTACTCATTTGGAGTTTTGTTTTTTTTTTTCTTTCACACGCAATTATTTATTTAAGGTCACCACTGTCAAGACTGCCTTGTAGGATATCAGCGCTCAGGATGCCCAGTATGGGTGCATGAGGAACCAGTTACTCTGTGGTTCTCAAGGCTAAGCAGAGCACCCATTTGACACGCTTTGGAGCACACCGTGTGTGCAGCTTATGGGTAATGCACAACCTTCTCTTGAACATCGACATTCCGCTCTCCTTTTGCAGTCCTTTGAGACTTGGCTTGAAAGAAAATAGCAGCAAATTGGTGTCCACCCTGCTATGCAAAACATGTTAAATTTATGTGCTGGCATGATGCAAACAGGAGCAATATTTTGGTAATTTTGCTTTTTTCAGGCTGGGGAGTGGACAAAGATTTATTTTTCTCATTTCTGGAACTGTCTTCCTCACAGGGGTCTGCATCTTTCGAAGGAATTGTTTGCTGTACACCAGCAGCGGACTGTTTGTGTAGAGTTTTCAAGAAAAAAATCTGCAGATGAAATAAGCAGCCATTTAATTTATCCTTCACAGTTGTTTCATGTAAATGAAGAAATGGAAGTCTTTGTGAGCCATCAAAGCTGTGAAATAAATGCACGATTAGCTGCATGAAAGTGCTGAAACCCATTAGCACTCATTTTAGAATAATAATGTACTTCAAGTCTATTTGTTGAAATATAAATACAATTATGCGGAAATAAATTAATGCACAGTATGAAGTTTCTTTAAGATCTCATAGAATTTCTCTGCAGCACAAGATTAAATTAATGAAACCATGTTTTTAGAAGGCAAACAATTAGGAAGTTGTATGAAGATATAGATAATTTTTTTTTTTTAAAAAGTCGTAACGTCACCAACTGTGAACATCAAAGCAGATAAACATTTGTAAAAGCTGGTCTGAATGGTGGAGGGACACAGTCTGCCTTGTCCTGGCCTTCAGTGACGTTGCCATCAGGCAGGAGGACGTGTGGGTTTGGGGGCACAGTTGGAAGAGAACATGCTTCTGGCAAAGGAGAAGTTCAGGTCATTAGAAGTTTCTTTAAAGTGCAGATCAGACAACCCCTTCCTGCTTCTCTCAGTCTACATTTGATATGAATTTGGCTCTCAAGTGGAGTGGGAAGTGGTTTCTCATCTGTTCAGAAACATCCTTTTTAATTTTTTCGATTCCCATCCTCCCCTGGCCCCACCATCTCAGCTTCCCAGCCTGGTGGTGGTAGCACAATGGCAAAGACACTCACAGGGCTGGTGACCAGTGAGCCTCCAACAGCCAACGGAGCCACCCATGCCATCGTAGGGATGACTCTACTGGGTTTGCTGGGAGGTCCCCCCAGACTGGTGGCCTTCGGAGGAGAGTGATCAGAGCATAAAACAGAGGGCAAGTGTTGACTGGTCACGCTGCTTGGAGTGTTATCCCACCTTCAGTCCACAGCCAGGCTAGGTGGGAATAAAATCTCCTTTGCATTGTGGGACATCATCCATCCTCTGCTGAAGACCTTGCATTTCAGGGGGATCCTGTGGGCATGGCTCATACTATCAGCCCTCATTTTCAGAGTTACCAGGAGGAGATAGCTACAAAGGAAATCCCATCCATGGCAGGAAAAAGCCACGTTAGGGTACTCATTTCACACCATGGAAAAGTCCACTTAACTGGCATTAAAATACTTCCAAGATTATTTTAAAGTTGGTAGCCAGAGGCAAGGCAGTTAGCTGTTGTGGAAAGATGTTCTCCACATCTCCAATAGCATTCATTCAGGTCTAATATAAAATGAGAACGTGTCCTCAAAAATGAAGAAATATTTGCCACGATCCCGAGAACACTGAGGGAAAAAAGTACTCTAAGAGTAAATATATCAGTCTTCGGTCACCTGAGCCGAAATTGAAGTCACAGAAAATGTAGGAAAAGAATGGAATCTGTTCAGTGACACAACTAATTGTGCTTGAGCTCTAGGAGCCCATAAACTTACAGAAAGAACCAGAGTGTTCCTCATCTCTGAGTGTGCAATTAATGCTGTCTAAATCAGCAAGGGATGCTTGCACACTAAAATATAGATATATGTGCTTTTGCCCCTGTGAGTTGGCATAGCTCTGTCTGACAGCTTGCCAGCTTAGTTGGATAGCCCAAGGAGAAAAGAAATGAAGGAAAGGTTAAGTAGTAAAATCACTGTGTCTATTTCCTTTCTTCCTAATGCCAGGGGAAATCACACATGTACAAAGCACAGATTTCTCAAATGTTCCGTCGTTTAGTATTGACTTTCAGACAGGAGGAAAAGATAGCAGGGCTGGCCTGCTAATGTTGTAATAATTTATAGCTGAATTGCCAACATGAAATGTGGATATAAGAAACTGCTTGTGATAATGACACAAGTATGGCGTTTCTCGTCAATTTTTATAATGAAATACCTTAGCGCTATTAATAGGAATGTAAAATGATTTTTACACCACATAAGAGGTTAATATATTAGTCATTTGTCTGGTTGCACTAGTTTTAAATCTGTCCTGGGACACAGGTTAAATTATGTCAGGGGTCTGTAAAACTGGTGTTTATTCCACCTTGCTGTAGCTGTCTGCAAGACTGACTGAAACTTTGGAGACCAGCTTTGCAAAAGCAGATATTGTAACTCCCTCAACAGTGACAGAAAAAGAGACGGATACTTTCAATAAACCAAAAAAATAAAAATCCAACACTCAAACCTGAAGTGGTTGAGTCACCTTCTGGAGACACCACGGACAGACGGTCAGCTCAGACCAGATGCCAGGATCCAAACAGCTCTAGTTGGATGAGTCGAGTCCCATTCCCAGTGCAGGTTTTGATCAGTTTAAAACTTCGGTTCCTGGCTACTAATAACATTTTTTTTTTTTTTTTTTTTTTTTTTTTTTTTTTTTTTAGATGTTATGGGCACAGAGAGATTCATCTTTCTTCTGCACACCTTAATCTCAAACCTTGAAAGATTTCAGCTTTGAACTTCAGGTGTGTCTCCTGTAACAACCTGATGCAAATTCCAGGTTCTAATACCTCTGCATTCCCAAATCAGTCTGGACATTTTCTGGAACCTACAATACATCATGAGAGCTATAAAATTAAAGGAAAACAATCCCCGAATGCCTGAACTGTGATCTAGAGAAAATCCCATTGCGTATTTATAATTGGAAGGCTTCCTCTTCAATATATCGAGTGCTGTAAACAGACGGGAACCCATGAGAGCAATTTAGTGAGGAGTTTTTAAAGGTTGCCAAAGGTCAGCCAGTTTGGGAAACATGCTAGCCAGTGCTATGCATCTCTGCTGGAAAAGATGTTCGGGGACTGGCTGTACTGTGTCTGACAGATGGCTGCCCCTGCACACATGCCTTCTGCTCACAGACCCCCAGCTACAGATTTCAGATCAAACATGGAACCTGAAAGCCTGACTAACATCTCGAGGGACACAAAGTCATGGATTTAATTAAAGGATGCCAGGCCCCATTCAGAGTCACGGCACCCAGCAGACCTTCTGGAGGCTGCCCAAGAAGGCACAGCTGTGCGCACCGAGGGCTCAGCGCCTACAGCAGCTGGGCCGTGTACGTGGTCATGTCAAGCGAGGCATCTGTAGCTGTGTACGAGCTTTGAAAACAGCTAATATACTCCCAGGATTTATCAAGATGTCTTGTTTATGGTGCAGGAATCCCCGCACGCCGCTTGCTTGTTGTGAGGGAAGAACCTCGTGTTTTCTTTCTTGGGGGAGCATCAAGGGGCCGTTGAGAGAGCGGATTTGTGATTGCACTTGGACTGAGCTAGCCTGCGTATATCTCACGTAGAAACAGGCCTTGTGCTGCCAACGTGTCTACCCTGGCTGTCACTCCCTTGCAGTTGCAGTACAACTCGCCCAGGGTTGTTCCCAGTAGCAGGTCTTAAAAGCGTGACAGTCTAGCAAGTGTTACGCAACGATGTTATGGCAGCTGCAAGATCGTCAGCGTCAGTTACAATACAACTGTCGTCACACCTCCAGAGATCTACTACTTCGTGTTTACATGCACACGCCGCACGCACAGAGGCACACCGAGCAAGTTGTACCTTATTATCCTCACCGTACTGACGTGGTGCGGGTGTATAAAGTGACCTGTCTGGGGTTACACATGACACCTACGACAAAAATAGCAACTAGAAAATGTTACTGCAGAGAGAAGGATTTAAATGGTACCCTTGATGGCAAAAGCAAAGTAGTAAAGGGTGCTGGTACGAAGTAAAAATGTAGAGGGCACCTTGAGTGTCTTCTTGCTCCTGTACTAAGGAAATTTTGGGCCACCAAATACGTTGCTTCTACTGCTAACCCCTTCAACAGAGAACCTCTGATTTGTTTGTTAAATCGAAGACACTCTTTCCAGGCTGTGTGTGCCCAAGGAACAAGAGAAACTGCCCCCACAGAAGTTCCTCCAGACAGACTTTTCAGCTGATGGAAAAGCTCCTGGGAGCAGTGAGCTGGTCCTGCCCTGGGGCACGCCGGTCTGCTGGAGAAGCAGCTCCAGCTGGTGCAGAGAGTCAGCAACAAGGTGCAGCTCATCTTTATTCTTCTGACATTTCCAGGATAGTGCATCGACTTTTCCCCCCAAGGCAAAGTGGCTTCTGACATGAGTATTTGCTTAATCAGACTGCCATGCTAGGAACCGATTTTATTTGAAATCCTTTTAATTCCATTTTGTACATGCAACTCTTAAGTCCTCATGCTGGTTAATGGAGAGTGTTTGGATGCCCCTTGGCAATTTGTTAACGCTCTGTTAATGCCAATTACATCAGACCGTAAGTGCGGAGAATAAGGGTGGTTGCTCTAGCGTGGAAAGGGGCATGGTGGGAGACCAGTTTCTGACTACATCCATGAAATGCAACAAGCTTCTCCTTGCTGAAGGGCAATATATAATGAATGCAGAGAAACCAGGTTGACTTTTAATTGCTCAGTCTGCTAACACCAACATGTGTGATGGGAAGGGTTCAGATTCATGTGCGGGCGTACTGTAGTAAATGAGATGGGGTGACACAATTGCTTAATCTCTTCACATCAAATGACCTGGCAACCTGTGCTGTAATGAATGATAATAATGAAGATGTAAGGAGAGTGCTATGGCTCCTAGTAAATCTCCTTGAAATAATCATAGCTAGAGAAAGCTTCCATAACACCAAAATCCAAGAAAGTGAGCTGCAAGCATGAGGGAGGTATTTTCTATGATGGATTTAATCTGAAGGGTTTACTCTAATCAGATCCATCCAGAGGCACAACTCTCTGAAGGACCAAAGTTGCCCCAAGATTTTTGGACCACCAAGATGGCAGGTTGTCAGAATTTCTACCATAAAATACTGGACTATCCATGGAGGCTGTGAGCAGCTCAAATCCAATGGGTTCTCCAATTAGAGAGGAAAATGTGACATGAATTGACAGATACGTGGTGGGACACAGCCCCCAGGATGAAGAGAATCTGCAACAGCGGCAGTTTTGCACAGCTTGCTCTGCAAAGGGGTGCTGCAACTCACACTTGTCCATGGCTTTTTGTCTCTTGGCTCTTCAAACCACTGGTTACATGTGAAGAAGGCAGGAAACCTGTAGAATAGCTGCAACTTCAAATGAAGAGAGTCACAGACTTCATTTTTCCCTCTCTTTATGATGCCAAAACTGGCAGACTGATGAGGTTTGTACTAATGAGCTAATTGGGAAATTTCCCTTGACTGTTCCATCAAAAGCTTGATGTGCTCTAATCAGCTACTTGACAGCAGATCAGGAAAAACTGCAGGTTTTAACCTGCTGCAGCCTTCTTGACTTTTGGTTCAGCTGCAGGTGCCTACGAGAGAGATTTGGATTCAGAGCAGCAGTTAGAGCTTTCATGGCTGAAGGGCTGATATTTCTTCCTCTGCATTACTGCCTTGTTGTTTTTTATTTTTTTTTTTTTTTTTCTCTCCCAGATGAATCATCTTTTTCCATATGGGTTGTGAAGGGAAACCATTTCTACCCAAATTTGTCTCGTTCTTCTCAAAACTGCAGCTAGCCTTAATTACCATGGTTACCTGCATCTCTGCACCCTGCCAAGGAGCACCAGTGAATGCAAACCAGCTGAGAATGGGGAAATGCTTGTTTCTACTGGCTTATAAAAATATCTCTGCTGATTTCTTCTTCCTGAGTCTCATTTTCCCATCGATTGTTTTTTTCTGTTCATCCTGATGAACTCTTGGGTACTCCACCGGGCAGTACTAATACCAAATGCTCCAGAGACAGTCTGTCCAATAAACCAGAGAACCTGACCTGCTCACTTTCCTCTAAGAACAGAACTGGTTCAAAACACATTAATCATCCACGTTCCTTTATTCAGAGAACAGCACAGGTAGCAAAAGGTTACTGTGTACTTGGGATCAAGCAGTGCAGCTTGGATCCAGAGAACATAACTAATTCACCGCTCCCTTTAAAAATACATAATACAATCCTTAGAAATTATAAAAATTGGAAAGCTAATTTGGGCATTTGTAGTGTGCACATTACAAAACGCAATGCCACAGACGTCTCCTTAAATATTCATTATTTCTTTAAAGGGCTGTAGGCACCTTGCTCAGCTTTGTGTTAAGCAGTTACTTAGCAGTTATGCTCCCAAGCACCTTAGCTGCATACACCTAAAATTTAGAAATTCTTGGTTTTCAGGTTTTTTTTTTTTTTTTTTCTTGCTCTAACATTAGTGATGTTAGAGAGCCATAAACAGTGGGTAAAAGAAGGAGAATCACTAACCATACGTGAATGTCAGGGCTTTTTTATTTAAGAGCAGCTGCATTTATAAATGGTGGGGAAGACTAGCTGTTGAGAAATAGCATTCCTGGTGATAAATACTACTTCATACAAGGATGCAGACTGAGCATTTTCAGTCAGATTTTTCCTCATAAGAGATAAGGTAAAGGAAATATTTTCTGTGACTCATTTTCTTATTTGTTGCTATGAAGGAAAAAAATCAGCACTTCATGGCTATGGGAGATGACAGCACTGTTCAATGGAGTATGGATCTGATAATCCAAAACCTTCCTGAGGCTGAGACAGGATTAAATTCAAGCAAACCAGATTTACTGGGCAGATGACTAGTAAATCTACAGCTCAGATCGGGAAGCAGAGCTTATTAGCAGCACCATGCAAAGATAAGTAGACTGCTTCTAGACCCAGGAAGGTCGCGTGCAGCTGAACTGACCCGTCAACGCTGTCACACAATTACTTACAGCCTTTTGCTAGAGCCAGGTCTTCTGTGGATGCACCACTGGCCTCGTAATCCTGCTCTAGCCGGAGCAGAGTCAGTTCTTGCACGCTTTATTTTGTGCACGTCAGTGCCTCTGCCTGGGGGTAGTGCTGATGGAGCCAGGTCTGATGCCTGTGAGCCTGTGAGGCCCCTGTCCCTTATTCTGTTCCTATTGCAATACAGATTTATATCTCAGCAAATGTACTCTCATCACGCTCTAGTACTGTAGAGCTGAGGTCTTCAACCGTTTTTGAACTGTTGACAACATTACAGCAGAAGCTGAAGCATCTGAGGGACAACGTGCGTTGGGCACCACTCTCTTACCGAGGCAGAGATTCGCTGGGTATCAGGTAGATCCTGGGCTTCATGAGCCTTGGAGACCCTAATAGCTTTATAAACCCCATTTTTCAATGCAAATATGTTGAAACTTTTTCAGGAGACTTTGCAGAGAAAATAAAAAAACCTCAAAAAAGCCTCCAAAACATTGGGGGTCACCCTTCTCCAGGAACCAGCTCTATATTGCTTAATAAAACCAACTAGGCCATAACCAAGAAAAAATGGTTCCAGAGTGCATTTCTGGTTGCCAAGAAATTATTACATTAGATGCAGATGTCTCTGGTCATTCCTAACAAAATAGATTGGACAAGCGCTAAGTGCTCCGGGGGACCAGGAAGGATTTTGCTGAATGCCCTCCAGCAGAACAAATACTGTCAACCAAGTAAAATGTTCCGACATCAAAGCGCAGGACACATACATATAATTTTGTCCAAATAAGTGGATTGGCGTGCTCTTTGCGACTCATGATGAGTGTCCTGCTCCGGGCCCTGTTCAGCCACTCTTGGTCAAAGTTGGTAGAGTGGGATGATGTGGAAGTGTTGGCTTGTAACCAGCTCCACCAAACGCGGTCACGTCACCACATTTGGGCGGTTGGGCTGTGATACATCTGGTTGCTTCCTTGCAAACATCTAATTGGGTGGGTTACCGGCAACTGGGACAAAGCTGGGGCAGGCGCCAGCCGCCACCACCACCGCGACAGAAGGCTCCCCAGACGTGCCCTGTGAGACGGACAAGGGTCACCACAGCACCTTCCACCAAAGGATTCAGGAACCAGGGTTTCTCCTGCTGCGGATGACCTCTGTCTCACTGTCTATTTAGCCAAAAAGAGAGAGAGAGACATCTGTGTTGGCTGAAGCAGTGCAAAGACACTCTAAAGCAGGCACGGCTCACAGCTTCAATGTATAAATCAAACATGTTTCAGCTCACACACCATTTACTGCAAATACAATGCTGGGAATTCAATATTTGCCTTCTGGAACATGAGGTGTTTCACAGGGCCCTTCTGTGGCATGATATTATTCTTGTCCACTGACCGAATGAGTCTGAGGCTGAAGTTTCCCTTGAAAATACTGGTGATTACCGGAGCAATTTGAAACGATATTCATTTCATGTTCATTGTTAGAAAAGACATTTTTGCCTGTAAATGTGTTTGTTCAGTCAAGAACTGAAAGCAAACAGACAAAAGAGGGACAAGCAGTCAAGGCAATCTCTGGGGAAAAAAAAAAAAAAATGAATAGCTCTTCACAGAGGAACATTCACTTACAGTAGACTTAAGGCTCAACAATGGCAAAGGCGCTGTAAGGAGTAACATTCAGACAAGAAAAAGAGATGAATAATTTGCAACGCGTCTCGTACTTGGAGCTCAGTGGCAGCTGGAGCATCCGCAGCTCAGAAATTGCACCGATGACTGGAGTTCACAATAGCGTGGGGAAAGCGAGCTTGAGTACAGCACTCTGCAATTTACTACCTGTTTTGCTGCCAAGGAAAACAGAAATATTGCCCTCTACTTTCTCTTTTTTTTTTTTTTTTCCCCCTGGTTTGTTTTACAGGACAAATTGTTTTAAAAAGATTTCTGAAAGCATCCCCTCTGGAAGTACCCAGGAAAATGAATTGTGCAGCAGCATATTTTTAAATTGGAAATGAAAATAAATTGGGTTTCATGTCCATGTGTAAAGACTGTAGATGTGAATTATACCTCACTGCTTTATTTTTAAAGCTTGGGGAGAAGTGAATTGCAATAGTCTTTTTACAGTTATTGGAAGTAGAGACACCTAACAAACGTTTTCAGAAGTTTTCAAGGTTCCCTTTTCTGTTGTGGAATACAGAGGGATTAAGGCGTGTGATTTTCGGTGAGGAAGAATACAAATAGAAATTAGAATCAGATGGCTCATGTTGTGTCCCAGTCCACTGAACAAAGGAAAACTTGGGGTCTCCAGATCCCACCTGGCACCACCTCCAGGAAAAGCAGCTTGTGCAGCTCCAGGCGTCACTGACCCACTCGTCCACACATTGATGTACCGCTTCGTCCCCTGGAGAAGGAGGGTTAAGCACCCAACGTGCTTTATCTTAGTGGTCTCATGGCTTGAGGATCACTGCTTGGCCCTACGCAGAGGTGCAAATCAGAGGGGATTCTCAAGGGAGATGCAAAGAGTTAAACTCAGCCTTGTGTGCCAGACTCAGGTTGGGTCCAGGTCTCTCACAGTCAGAAAAGTTGTTGTTTCTTGATAAAAACAAATATTTTACGATGGATCAGGTGTTCTGTCATTTACTCATGATAAAAATCGGGGATTTGTACGTACTGGAGCATACAGGAGGGGAACACGGAGTGCTGCGGAGAGGAAGCTTAGTTTTCATGGGAAAATTTACCTACTGCAAGGTCACTTGGAGACAACAACTCTATCAGCCAGCTGGCTGTTTCAGAAGGAGGGACTTCGACTCTGGGTGAGCCAGGATATCTCTTTATCAGCCCTGCTTTTCTTACACAGCGAGTCCTGATGGCTCAGGAGGAGCTGGGCACTGCTGACAGCCCACGTTCAGGTAAAAAAGCTGCTGTGGAAGTGGCAGGAGTAAGGCATGGAGGAAGGTCTGCCAAACTCATTTTGAATGAATTTTCTATATAAATTATTTAGAAGAAATAACCAGTGTTAGAACCTGTCTCTTATACACAT
>NW_020799101.1:2363407-2376781 GCF_003259725.1 Athene cunicularia | reverse complement strand
CCCCCCCCCAAGATATTAGTCAAACTCAGTGGCTTTCAGCCAGTTTTATAATATTGGAAATTAGGTTAAAACTTTTAGTTTTTTTTTTTTTTTTTAAAAAAAAGTTCCCTACTTCCATATGGTTAGTCCTACAGGAAGCATGTGAATATGTGAGTAGCTGGGAGGTATCTGAGGGCAAAAATCCTTGCAGACAGCATAACACAGTGGTCTGTCAGCACTTCTGTCATCCAAGTGCTGTGTTCCCAGTAACAGCAACTCCCAAGCCCAGCTGGGAGATGTCTCTCTCCCAGTAACAGCAATGGCAGACTTAAACCTGAGCTCTCTCTTTCATTCAGAATATAAAAATTCTCAGAATTAATACCATGTCTTATCCAAATTGTTAAAATGATTGATTCTGTGAATGCTCAGAAGATCACAAATACTTTCAAGATTAAAAATCATCTTCATTTGTCAGTAGATGTCTTTGTAATTCGCCTAGACTATAATAGACATGCAAAATAGGAGAAGATTGTCTGAAAGAAACCGCAGCTTCATTCGTAAATCTTCTAATTATGGCATACTGATGTATGCTATCGCATATCACAAAACCCAAGAACCGAACATAAAAATAATATTGCTTTATGTATTTCAAATCAAACACAGCTTAATATTTGATCTTAGGAGTTGTCTAATTTGCTATGATAAATCCATAATGCTCAACAGAACATTAAGAAATTACTAGATATCCTGATTTTTTTTTTCTTTTTTTTTTAATGTTACAAAATTTACATTTTTTTTTTTTACTGAATGCTTGGGCGTAAAAGAGGAATATATAATATTCTTTTTATTTCAGATATAATTTGGTAAGTAGATATTTTCACAAAAAATAAACCAGAACAGGCTATCTGCCACCTACAGAAGTTATTTAAATTGGGTTTGACTCCTTCAGTGGCATTGTCTCTATCGGTAGCAATGCTCACCTGCAGGCCACCTCAAATACTTGATCCCTCAAGTAGGACCTGATCTCCCTCAGAAGGCTTCAGTGACCTTAAAAGTATGATCAATTAAAGGCACCATAATCAGGCATGAGGAGATATAAGGAATTTCTCTTGATGTGTAACTGGAATGAGGATGGAGATGTTGGAGAACATTTTTTTTTTCCATGACTTCTATAAACCATGATAGAATAAACCAGAGATATAAGTCTTTCGTCAAAATTCACAAAGGGAGCTTTTAAAAAATAACTAGTACCCAGACTATTAATACATGTTGCTATTTAAAGGGCCCGTTCTCTTGGGCGCAAGAAAACATCCTACTTGCAAAAAGCTACATGTTAAATTCAGGGGACAACTTATGATTTATATCCCATTTTATCATTCTCTGTGAAGCTGTAGTTTACTTAATTGCTTACTTTCTGTTGCATTTACATCCAGCACATCTTCGCAGAGCCTGTTTCCTCCAAAGAGCATCTGTAAGTCTCATCTAAAAAAGGAACACAGCAATTGCGAAGATGTCTCCTGCTTTTCAAAATACAACTTCCTTGTTCTCTAGCCTCTAATTTAACATGTCAACAGGCAACATTCAGACTCAGGCCAGATAAATTATTATATTCTGCTTCAGCACCATCAAATTCAGGACAGAGATTGTTTATATCCTTAGACCTGTGACTAAAATGATTGGCTTGACTTCCTTATTTCTCCAGTCTTGAACAGTGGGTGCATAGTCCTGTTTTAGAGACAGATAACCATGAAAAGAAAACACTATTATATAGCTAATCTGTTTTATAGAAAGCATATTGAACAGGTCCAAATTTCTACTGGATTTTGCTTGACAATTACTGCTGAGCATTAGCAATCTTGAGCTAGTATCAAAAAGAGTCCATCAAAACCCACAGCTTCACTTCTTTGCCCAAAGCCTTTATCTTTTCCTAAGCACATGTTTTACCCATTATCAGGCCTAGCATGAAGGACACAGCCAGCATAAAGATGAACCAATACCCAGATTGTACTTGACACAACAGGGTCAGTCCATGGGTGAGCGCTGGGGGCACAAACAAGCCTATCAGGTCATACATCATCGACATCAATCCCAACAGCCCCAACAACGACACCACACGACCAGCACTGGGGCAATAAACAGGGAAATAGAGTCTCCCAGAGAAGGGACGGGAGACAACCAGGGCAACAGCCCAACACAAAGACCAAGGCAGCCCCATCACGAATCTCTACAGAGCCCGCGTTTACAAAAGTCAGACCTGAGTGGAGCCCAGTCCCAAGGAGGCAGGAGGTCCTTCCCCAGCAGGGAACTCTGCACAGAGCATCCCCACCACATACAGACACTGCCTCTCCTGCCAGGGGTCCCAGCTTTTATCCCCAAGTGGGACACCTGACCTTGATTTACTTAATTTGGGACACCTGGGAATCATTTACCCAAGGGCTCTGTCTGCAAGGCCGCCCCACCCTGGGGGGAAGCCTAAAGGGAAACTCACCCCCCTTGGGAAGGGCTGGGGGAATCACCCAGGTGTCAGCCTTAGTGTGGGGCTGGGGGTTGAAACCCCAGCATTTCATCATGACATGTCCTTGTGTATATAATGACCATAACTAAGACTATATCGGTTTATGCTCAGTCATGCAGTGTTTGAAACCATTTCAAGATACATGAAATCTGGCATTCAGTACCTGTAACCCCCTCCTCAATTACTGCAGATAAAGTAGGGTGGGTACCTCTAAGCTCATCCACTTCTTCTAATGAAGAAGAAAATTGGTGATATTTTCTAGAAAGATAACCCCGAAAAGAAAACAAGGTAAATTTCAGCTGAATTTCTCCCTCTCACCATTAGTCACTAGTTAGTTTATTTTAAGATGGGAAAGTTCTGATGAAGTGTTACAATAGGAGGGAAATTACATACAAATGTTTAATTAGAAGCTTCTTTCCACACTGAATGATACTCCTGCAAGAATTTGTGGGACTAATTGGTGTTGCTCTACTCCTTCTTCTAAATAAAGATCGGGGATGAGCTGACACAAGAGGGAAGTTACCCTTTCAGCATGTCAGGTGGGTGGGTGGTGGGATGGCAAAGGAAAAAACGGGCAGGGAGTTGAGAAGAGGAGAAGGAGCTGTGGAGGTGGAGGAGAAAACGATCGTGAGAGCTGGTCTGAAAGGCTGACAGGCAGTTGGGGGTGACATCAAAAAGGATTTTTTCAGGTTGCTCCCAGGTGAATCGTTCTAGAAAGTTTTGTGGTGTTTTTTTTTTTTTTTTTTTTTTTTTTTTTTTTTTTTTTTTTTTTTTTTTTTTTCCAGAAGCTGTGGCACTCCTAGAAAGCAAACATTTTAAATAAATATTTACACTTACGCACTTTTATTGATAACGTCAGCCAACAGGAGTTCAGTGGGCAACTGTTAATGTGAACTCAGTAAATAACTTGCAGAGGGGAAAGAAATCACGATCCACAATATCTTGCCTGAGGATTTTCAGAGGTTTGTCTGCGTGGTAACAACAGTGAGAACGAATTATGAAACATCAAAACAGGAAGGCAGTGAAATGAGGCTTTTCCTCAACCCTTCCCACACGCCGTTTGCAGGATGAAAATGGAGAGGTTAAGTACTCAAAACATCAAGGCACCTTAAAACCAGAGGCTAACTGTAACTTCATTATTAAATATTGAATATCCCACTGAATGTTCTTTGCAAACACCGATTTTATTCCCTCCATAACTTGCTGAATGTACTCGGTACATTGAAAATGTTCTATCAGAGAGATGAGAAATACTTGACACGTAGTTCAGCGTCAGGCTGTAACTCCCTGTGCCAAAGCAGAAAGGAATTCATCCCGGTAATGTTCTGCACGGTAGCAAAAAGACAGGAGTGCTAGAGGCCACATTATAGCCAAATTAGCATTTCGTTTAAAATTATCCTTCGGTGTTTTTCTTTCAATTTTTTGTTTGAACCTTATGGGTTAGCAATATTCTTCCTATGAATTATTCTTGTTCTCTCCCCTTTCAGAAACGTATTCTGGCACGGGATTTATAGGATGCAAACCCCACGGAGATGAACAAGTCGTGTAACGTTGATTGGCTCCGGGTAAGTCTGGCATTACTGTCTTTCAAAACATTTTAAAGAAATTTAAGCAAAATATTTTTTTTTTTCCCAAATGTGTATATCTTAAGCCTCCTACCTTACTCATCACCCAAACATATATTCAGTTGGAGAACGTATGGAAGAATGTAGCGTACGCTTTGCCAAACACTTGCACGTAAGTTATTATATATGGATTGAAATCCCCACACAAAGACAAGTGGAAGACCATGAGTCTTCTCTGACTAATATCAAAAGATATTTTAGGGCTAATTCAGGTATAGTTAGAAAGATCTGTGAGTATTCATGGCTTGGGAGGATAACTCCACGAACTCTCTGCGAGTCCTTGCTGTGGCAAGGTCAAACATTGCACTTGCAGAGTCACCCCCTTCAGCTCCAGCTTGGGGAATGCTCCATCCTGTGGTGTTACCCGTGGGGCCATCTCCTGAGACGGTTTGAAGAGACACAGGAATATTGGTCAGGGCGTACTAGAAGAGAAAGGAAGCTCTTGTCAGAGTAATATCTGGTGATAATTCAGATATTATTTGAATTTCTTCTATTTTATCTAGATTGTTCTGAGAAACTAAGGTCCTTCCTTCCTTCCTTTCCTTCCTTTCCTTCCCTTCCTTCCCTTCCTTCCCTTCCTTTCCTTCCTTTCCTTCCTTTCCTTTCTTCTATCATCTAGATTGATTAGATTATGGTGTCTTAGCTGTGCTTGGAAACAGCTTCCATGAGCTGATATCACAGACATTACGACTTGATTCTGTCTGCACGATGCAAAGAGGGTTAGGGGATGGTGACCTGCACTGCAGATCTCTCCTTCTCTCCATTTTTGTTCAGATAAAGCTGCCAATGTCAAGAATAGCAAGTAAAACGATATTTTTTGCAAAATATTTTCTAACATATGAATTGTGCGTATAAACCAAGGCAGATTCCAGGGTGATTTAACTTTGTGCCTAACTCTCCTGGCAACTTCAAATGTGCCCCCAGGAGCACTGACACCAGTTGACATAGAAAGGGACAAACGTTAACCACGTTAACCCTTGAGTCATCTTAACCCCTGAGTCAGGGTGGCTGCAGGCTGTGATGGGAAATGCTCCCTGGTCCATTCTATCTTCCAATCACAAATTCATTGGGAAACAGCAGCTACAGTCAGCCAGATCCGTATCAGGAACAGTGTACCAGTTACGAGGTCAGTCAGCCTTAGCACTCCTTCTCTCCCAGATTTTGGGAACGGACTATTTCTAGTCCTTACAGCGGGTCGAGTTGTCCCCTCTGTGTTTCCAAAGATGCCGGTTAGCCTGCTCTCTGCTTATACATTTGCCTTCACCTGGTGAAAATATGCGCTTCCTTCTCTCCCTTGGCCAGCTCCTGTAGGACATGAATTGGTGATGTTAAGGCTCCCTGTAACCCCTCCGGACAACCTTCCAAATAATTTTTCCACGGAGCAGCACACATAAGCGTTGAAAATGTTAGCTGTTTTACAACAAGCCTTTATTACCTTTCAGAATCACTTAAAGCCCTCTTTGCTGGTTGCTTTTCTTTTAGACACTCTTCTGTGACCCTCCATAAAGCATTTCACTGGACTTTTTCCTTTCTGCTCCTTTTCTGTTTCGCAGCAGCGTCCGTAGTGAAAATCCTGGCTTTCAGTTATCAGAGAAAAAGGCAATACATAACACTTCTTGGAGTGTCTAGTGCTAGTGAGAATCTGCATCATGAACTTTCCCTTCAGCTTTTTTATCACCGGCTTTCATTTTGTTTAAACCTATCAGCGATAGACTTCCTTACTCTCCTAAATCTCAAAGATCTTATTACAAGAGGAGCAAGGCAATGCCAACAAAGCAGCCTTGTTCGCACACAACAAAATCCTTATTGCTCCCATTCGGTGTTGCTGTACTTAATCTACATGAACCTGTAGTGGATATGGTTTTGGTTCTGTTTTTTTTTGTTGTTTTTTGTGTTTTTTTTTTCTCCAGAAGGAAGTCATTGAAGGACTCCTTGTGGAAAGGCCAATCTCATTATCATGCTAATAATTCAAGACGAGGAGTGAACATTCGTATCTTTTCCAGACATCTGAGAGAATAGTTTAGTCTTCTAACTAATATCAGGAAATTATGCACATTTTCACCTTCTTTATTTTGCAAAGATTATTAACTGAAGAAAGTGCCATGTTTAACCATTCCCTAAAACTATGCAATTTGCCATAGAATAACTTTTGAAAGTGCAGGTGGAAAATGTAACCAGGGAAATCTAAAATTTGTCAGGAGGAGTAGTTAAGAGTATAAGAACAAACAAATACTACAGACAGAACTTTTAAATGTGTCTAAGGCTGGATCTACACAGAAACGCAGCAATTAAAGTGAGATTTTTGAAGCGGCTTGTCCAGGTATTATTTGGTATTTGAGACAGCTTGATGTACCCTGGAAAGAAAATATTATTTCTATGACTCAAGGGTAGACAAGTCCTGAATGACGTAGAAACCAAAGCCGTGGTGCAACAGAATGGCATTTCCCTTCCGCAACGAGGATGCTCTGAAGGGTAATTTGTTCTTCCGGCACATCCCTACTTTTCACGTTGGTCTTTATCAGACTTGAGACCATCAGATGGTCTCGTAAAAATTACTGCTTTTTCCTACCAACAGAGCATCGTTTAAAAATTCTCATTTTTTCCAAATGTATGTATTTTAAAGCATCAGCCTTAACATCTCTACAGTCAGCCTAGCACTTCTGACACCGCTCCTGCTTGTGTTCCCGTCGCCTGAATCTCTTCTGGGCTTAGTTCAGCTTCCACCATTTGAGAGTATTCAAGTTTTGGTGTCACTGTTTTCCACGAATATCTAAGTGACTTAGGGGCTTTCATCCTTTTGACGGTGATTTTTGCAATGTTGTGCCTGTACTTGGTTTTAACTGGAGCACCGAGTTGCAGCGATTGGATTTCACTCAGTCCCCAGTTAAAGCTTTGTCTGTCACCACCAGCTGTATGTTAGTAAACACAGAGTTATCTTGAAAATTAGGTAACGGTCAGGAATTCCATAGGTATAATTTGCATTTGCCCCTACAGCATAACTAACTTTAAACATAATTTTGTCAGCTATCTCCTACAAGTGGTGCAAATCGCACACAAGGACACAATTACAGAGTCTTTTGCTTATCCTTATATCTGACAAAAGGAAATTTTGACCCCTCAGTATTAACATCTGAGAAATGTCACCAAGCAGAACCAAGCTGTGGTATATGCAGCATTTCAACTAGCCAGTTGTGGCAGGTATATTATTTCTGACAAAAACAGAGTAGATCGTATAAAAACTTGTTTCTGGTCTTGATTCATGAAACTTTTCAACATAACACACACCAAAGGCCTGGGGAAAAAAAAAAAAAAAAAAAAGCTTTTTTCCTTCAGGATAAAGAATCTTTTGAAATGCACTAAAAGTTACAGAACTGAGTATTGTGATACAAAAGATCCACCTTTTAAATACTTAAATTCAAATCTTGCAGTGTTATTGCAACCAATTTGGATGAAAATCGACATTTTGCGTAAATATTTCTCCTTTAATTTTTATTGGAAGTTTCAATTAAAAATGAAATCTCAGCACATACGTAGCCAATCTAAAAATGAAAGAGGATTTCAACCAAAGAGGTAGCCAATTTCCTTCCTTTTCTAAAACAAAGTAAAGGTCATCTTTTTATACTTCCAGGATTTTGATGTAAAATATTTATATACTTTTCTTAAAACTTCAGGTTAAGATGGAAATCTTCAGGCGTCATACGGAAGGTCAAAATGCATTTTTTTTAAAAATTTATCCTTCTAATGATGCTCTCAGCAAATGTAATAACCAACATTAAACAAAACTCCTGATGTTTGCTCCTGAATAATATAATCCTCCACTCAGTTTTAAATGATCCCTTCACTTGGCAAGATGAGCTGAGATAAAAGCATGACCTGAAAATGAAAGCATCAGTACTGCAACTATTATACACCTTAACGCGGAATTGAAATTTTTTTTTTTATATATAGGTATGATGACTTGGAAATTTGCAGTTTAAAGGACAATTCCGAAGTAAATAAATTTATAATTAGAACGATTTTTTTTTCCTTCACCTCAACCACACAGAACCTACTTAAAAGCAGTCTTAAAAAAAATGAAAAAAGAGGAGAGAGACCCTAGATGACTCCGATAAAGTTTAAAAGCTTGCAGCATTCGTGAAGTGTGTACAACTGGATAATTGTTGGGGGAAAGTAACTCTTTTGCTGTAGTTTGGTAGATTACTTTATTGTAATTAAAATATTCTGTTGCCAGCCTCTCTAGCATGAATTTTCATTATAATACAAAATTGTACTTGAAATTAATTACCGTATGTCTCAACTCATCAGAAACTGACTTTTCTGACACTTGGAATGTCAATTCTAATGACAACAGTGCTGAAAGCAGGCATTATCCTTCCCCAGGTTTTCTCCCTTGTCAATCAGAAACTGCTGTAGTGAAGTAACGTAGACCACTGATGAAACTCAGTGCCTTGCTTGTTCAAAAATATCATCAAAATGTCATTGTGTCCCATGACAGTGAAGACCCATGGTGGTAGAGTTACTGGTTCTGCGAATACTTGGCACCAAGTGACTCAACCAATACTCTCTCCAGTGCATCGTTATTTCCAGCTTTGGTGTAAATTCCTCCAAAAGTAGAGCCCATCAACAGCCACCTGAGCTCTTCCAAAACTGTGGGCATCAGGCAACTGGGGTCATCGGGCAAATGCAACATCTAAACTTTCCTAAGAAATTCATCACCAGTCATGACTCACCACCACGCTCAGTTTACGCAACTTGGTTGCCAGCTGAATAACGTAACTCCTTAGAAAACTACAACATAAAGGAAAAAAAAAAAAAGAAAAAAAAGAAAAAATATCAAAATCGCAAAGCTCCTTACAAAATGGAGCTTTCCTATACATTTTTCAGTTCCCAGAGTGAGGAATGGACCTTCCTGGAAGCCTAGACCTCGCCTCAGGCACAGCACAGGGAACCGCTTCTGACTCTTGGCTTCTTCAGTATCTTTGTGTTTAATAATTTAATCTGCTTTACACCAGTGGCAGCTTCCAGGACTGTTGACTCTGCAGTCTTGGACAGTGGCACTAAGGCTCCTTATCCCATCACTAAACACGTATTTTCATTGACTCGTAGAAGTATTGGCTGGAGAAATCCTCTGAAGGCCCATCATGGAACCACGGAGCCATAGAATCGTTCAGGTTGGAAAAGACCCTTAAGATCATTGAGTCCAACCGTTCACCCAGCCCTGCTGAGGCCACCACTAAACCACGTCCCTCAGCGCCGCATCTACGCGGCTTTCAAATCCCTCCAGGGATGGTGACTCCACCCCTTCCCTGGGCAGCCCGTTCCAGCGCTCCACAACCCTTTCGGTGAAGAAATTTTTCCTAATCCCCATCTAAACCTCCCCTGGTGCCACTTGATGGTGTTTCCTTTCTTCTATCACTTGTTAATTGGGAAAAGAGACTGACACCCCCCTCTCTGCACCCTCCTTTCAGGTTGCTGTAGAGGGCCATGAGGTCTCCCCTCAGCCTCCTTTTGTCCAGGCTAAACACCCCCAGTTCCCTTGGCCATTTCTCACAAGACTTGTGCTCTAGACCCTTCACCAGCTTCCTTGCCCTTCTTCAGACACACTCCAGCGCTTCAGTGTCTTTCTTTTAGTGAGAGGCCCAAAACTGAACACAGCACTAGCGAGACATTTGTTCAGGGCTTAAACTACCCCTGTAAGGGGAAGGTTTTCAATATCCTACGCTTCCTCAACTCATCCTTCAGGATTATGAGACCTAGCCTCCTGCCATTTTTGGTGGCCCTTCGCTGCCATCTTTCCAGTCAATATCCTTGAGCTGGTGGGGTGCCCCGAGCTGCACTTCTGTCCTCGCGGGGACAAACATATCCATTTTCGAAGCAGTCTCTCACCTGTCACTTCACAGGGTTACTTCAAAGCATAAGGCACTTTTAGATGTTATCTGTCGGTAAATTATCTCCCTTTTGCTGGTAGCAGTCAGCCATGAATGATAGACCATGTAATAAATAATAAATCATCCAGATTCAAGTTTGGGGTGGGTTTTTTTGTTGCCTTTTTCTTTTTTCTTGTGTGGTTTTGGTTTTTTTTTTTTTTTTTTTTTTGTTGTTGTTGTTTGTTTTTTTTTTTTTTTTAATTTCAGTGACTGCTTCGTTAATTTCAGTGACTGCATACGGCCTTCAATTCCAGAAAAAAAGTAGTCGAGTAGTGACTGGATCCTAACCATTTAGCGTAAAATAAATGTTCCGTAGCTTCTGGTATTTGTGTGGGCACCTGCAGGGTGGCATTTTCTAAAGGTACTTCTAAGCAGCAAATCCATTTATCTGCCGCAGCCCTTTCTCGCAATGCCAAGGCTGAGCCAGATGCATGTTGATTTTAGCTAGAGTTTATTTAAGGGGAAGTGGGAGGAAAGAAATTAATTATTGGGTCACTGCTGAGCCGTTCTTTGGTTTTGGCTTTGTGCTGGTGTTTTTTCTCTCAAATGACTTTCTGAATTATTTTATTAATGGAAATGTGGGCAGATGGACTTGAAAACGTAACTCTTCACTGACTCAAATGAGAATCTGAAGTAATTAAATATTTTATGGTGTCCTTAAAGCTTTATTCTGCTCTCTTTCAACTACCATAAACCAGCTCTCTATCTCAGTAGCTGACTGCCTGTTTCATCTGTCTGGACACTGCCCAGTGCTGCCGTTTCACCCCCCTCACACTCTAGTACGCGTCCGGCAGCTTAAACACCACCTGACAAACGTGTGGTCTCATCTCCCCCTGGCCACACTCACACTCCATGTGGTTGCTCACACGGAATTTCTTGGATTTCCTGGTGGCTGCTGGCCATCGTGTGCCCCGGCCTGGTGCCAGGAGATGTGGGGTTGGTACCACAGATGGATGCTCTGGGCATGAGCACTCTGAGGTGCAACGAGGGTGTTGCAAAGCCCAGAGCCTGCCCCTGATGTCTCTGAAGCTGGTGAGAGCTTGGCCATGGACTTCGGCAAACATGGGAAAAGGTTCTGGTAGGAAAAGTTTGATCACTTTGGCATTGCTTTTCTCCTCTGACCCCGTTCTTTACTACCTTCACTGCTCCGCACTCTGGCCTTGAAGCTGCTCCAGCAGAACCAGCCATTGCTCCTCGGGTATCGCTTTTGGGGGAGTTCTCTGGGGGTGTCTCCTGGCCCTGATGTTACCTGCACTGTGCTGCGTTGGCTGGTGCAAGGAGAGATGTTGTGCTCGGGGGCTGCTCTGGAGAAGGACACCCACCCCAGCTCCAGCTGCTGCCAGCTGAGGTGTAGGAACACTAACAATTCCTGGCTATTAAGAGGAAATATCTGTAGCAGTCTGAAGTCCTCAGTCCTAAAGACTAATGCAGGGGCTTTCAGGACCCACCATGTTTTGTTGAAGCCCGCCTGTTTCACGTAGACTTGATTTCTGTGACATTTTTGTTGGGAAGTCCAGTCTAACTTCATAACCATCTAACGACTCTAACTGTCTGTCTTACAAAGTCAACTGAAGTGATTTTTTTTATTTTTTTTCTTCAGTTGGAAGAGAACTACAATGACCATCTAGTCCAACTTCCTGAACATTTCAGGGCTCACCAAAAGTTAAAGCATATTATTAACTGCATTTTTCAGCTAGATGCAGCTTGAGGTAGGACCCTAACTTGAGGGCAGCAGGAGTGGAATGACAGGGGAGCAATGACTACCGGGTGACTCGGCAGCTTCCTCCCTAGCTGTGAGTGTACTGGTGCATGTGTATGGATAAGGTAACGGGAAGAGAAGCAGAATCTGACCCTCTGTGCACATTTCTATCCAACGCTGAACACAATGCTATTTGGAAGCCTCAAACCATGATGAAATGAAAATGCCGTCTAGCGCTAACTGATACGTTAGATCATGCCTGAGGCTACACAGAAGGAAACTGCAAGCCACAAGATAAGCTGCAGCTGTCAGATTGCTGAGCAACACCCACACTGGACTATGGTTGCATGCAAAAGAAGTAGATGAAGTACCAGCAGATGGCACTCGGGAATATGTAGCGGTATCCGTTATGTGGGGTCAGTCACGTATTTTTGCAGCATGTCTTGAGCAGGTGCCTCATCCCTGTGCTCTGCACCGCACCAAAGGAATCACAGCTCTGCTGCTGGGCTCCTGAGGCGGTGAGTCTTCTGCTGCTGTGGTAAGGGAGCAAACCTGTCTCTTTGTTCCACTTCAGGAAATATCCTGCTCCCTTGCTGTCCTGTCATTAAATGTCACCCTAATTGCGTGTTGTCTTCTCTTTCCTTGCATCTTCCACCCGCAGTGGTCCCATGGCATCCCTCCAGCACGGAGGCAGCCAGGGAGCTTGTGCTCTGCCTGTGTTGCCTCAGTGGTACCAGCGCTGTGTCCAGCCCCCACCCATGGGTGAGAGCTCACCTAGTGTGCACACCCAGCTGGTGGGGTTTGGGGTGACGCTTCCTCACACAGCACAGACCCTTGCTTTGCACTTGATCTCAGCCATGTTCAGATTTATGACCCAGTGCAGACAAACAAAGAAATAAAATCTAAGTTTATATTTTGTTGTGTTGGGAGAGCTGCAGGCTGGGACAAACTGTTGAGGTTCTCAACCCCCTTTCCAAGACACTGTGAATGGGAACGTAATCAAGGATGTGATCTCTGATCCAAGGCTGGACCAGTTTACTCCAGGAAGCAAAGACCGCTGTAGTCTTTTGTGTCTCGATTCCAGGCTGTGGCACAGCACATGGCAACCATAAGAAGCAAAGCATCCAGCTCACAAGCAGTCTTCAGTGCCAGCAGTGGTGCTCTGATGAGGTATTGTCAGTTAGCACAAGGGATAAAAGCCCCTGATATTATTCAACAAAATCAAAATCCTACCAACACCTCTGAAAAGATATTGCATTAATTGGTGTTGAGTGATTCTCACACATATCAGCCCGTTCTGAATGGCTGACGTTTAGGGTTTGAAATTCTGTGAAAGGAGAGGACAGGTATTACCCTGGCTATCCTGCCAGTCAGGATTGCATTGTCATACGTGTGGTTAATACAGAAGAGTGGCAGTAGGAAGTAAATGCACAGTGGCAATACGTTGAATGGGAAAAATTAAATGGATCCATATAATACGTAGCATGAATGAAAATAAGTTTCCCATAGACTGGTGTCTTGTAGTTGACCGTATTCCCTCTTGAAACCTTTTTTGATGGCAGGAGAAGTTCTTGCTGGTTTCTGTAGCATTTGAGCACACTGAGCTGCCTTTTTTTTTTTTTTTTTTTT
>NW_020799101.1:2358528-2363357 GCF_003259725.1 Athene cunicularia | reverse complement strand
TTTTTTTTTTTTTTTTTTTTTTTTTTTTTTTTCTACAGTCCTGCTGGCACAGTGGAGAAGGCAGTCCCACTCAGCACATGGCCATGTCAATGCTTCCTGCAAAGTGAGCGACCTGTGCAGAAGTGAGCTGCTCCTTCGCCCTTCCTCCACCAGGCTGACGGGGCACGGAGCTGAGCAGTGTCTTACCAGGGAGCCAGCCCCACCAGCATGGGTCTTTGCCCAGGTTTGTCCATAAATAGGTATTTTGGGCAGTGAGTGAAAAGCTGACGGCTGTGATAGAATCTAGGGCAGTATCTGAAGTACTGTGCTTTAACTGTGTGATGCCAGGGGGACAACCCCACACAGGGCTGCTGCTCATCTTCTGGACCCTCCGGGTTGATGCTGAATCTACGGTGTTCTGAACTCCAATTCTGCTGGCTGCTGAGGGAGGTTGGCACGTAACTTCCATTATAAAGATTCATTTCACCCTCCGGTTCTTCTTACATTAATATTACTGGTTTAGGAATTTTCCTAAGTTTCTTAAACCCAAGGCACGCACATAAACGCACAATTCCGTCCGCGTCCATCTCTGATGTCTGAAAAATTGAAACGGCTCATTTCATTTAGTCAAAGTGATAGATATCCCTAGCAGATGATGATCTGTCAAGTGAGGGTGTCTGACAGCAAACAATAAGGTGCAACAGAGGGGTCATCTCTGAGACTGAAAGTTGTAAAATGAACAAATAGAAAAGAGCGCTCGTTCCTATACATGATCCTCAAGGTGATGCAGTCTGCCAAAATATTTCCCACAGAGTCCAAAACAGCGATTGCATTTGTGGATGAAACTGTTCCAAGTCAAACATAGATGCGGTGAAATGTGTTTCAGAGAAATTATGGAGTTGGTTTTTTTTTTTTTTTTTAAGACTTGTACATGTAAAGAGTCAAGCCCTCCACTGCCAGAACTTGAGTTGACTTAAGAAGTGCGCCGATTTCTGACGGATGAAGTTGCTTTGTTATATGGTATATATACATATTCACCATTGTATCTGAGTGTTCTCAAGGCATGGTAAACTGTGCATGTTAAATGAAATTACAGTGTTAATGATAATGGCAATAGCAATAATAATAGTAGTAATAATAATAGGATGCCTTGACTGGATCTATTCTTGACTTCCCCTCCCCAAAAAGATTTTAAATAAACATAATTTGTCTTCCAGATCTCTTAGAAAAAATCCATGGGTTTCTAAGTTCTGCTGCAAACAGACAGATTTATAACTCTGAGCAGACGGTGTGCTAGACCTGGTCCATGGGAGGCTGATGCCTGTCACAGCCACTTGGTTCAAGCGGATGGGTGACAGAAGACCTGGTGGCAATGTGTTACATTATTGGTGATAAAGACTTTTTGACAAAGATCCGTCTCTTTCTCCCTCTGAGGCTTTAGAGCTATTGCTTTCTTTTCCGTGGCACCAGCCTCCCGTTCCGTTCCTCTTCACTCGGCATGCAAACCAGCTCTCCTTAGCTTTCATTGCTCTGCCTGCCTGTCTTTCCCACTGAATTCAAGCCCATTACTTTTGTCCCTTCTGCTATGCCTTTTTCTGTCATCTCTGTCCTCTCCTCTCTCTATTTCTCCGTTCTTTCATCATGATCTCGGCAGGTAATGCCTCTCCTATTGACTTCAATGGGCGGTAAACGTGCCCTTCCTCCTGCAAAACCTCTTCTCATGGTAGGGCCACGAGCTTTTTGCAAAACTGCCACTTATGCAAAGGACAAACTGGTATTTCAGACGACCCATTTTTATGAATAAACATTAAACCCAGAAAACAAAAATTGATTCAAAACCGTCTTGTTGCACTAGTTGTAGGAAAAATCTGATATGCTGAGGTTATCTGTTAATACTGCATAATTGCAATCCTCTTCCATTAAAAGTCATTGACTAAACGTCTAATTAAAGGCTGCCCAAATATATATGGTGTTTAAATATAGTCGAGGGTTGGGATTTTGATGAACTCATTAATAAAAATCTTATTTGTGAACAGTTACAATGGTTTTGCTGATGAAAGCCAGGTTTACTCTTTTGCGTTGCTCTATAGTGTCCTGTGGGAAAAAAAAAGATCAAAATTATCTTTCCTTTTGTGTTTTTTTTTTTTTTTTTTTTTTTTTTCTTTCACATTTCAAGTGGTTTGGACGGATACCTAATTTGCTTTCAGTATCACACGTTCTCGTTTGACATCAGAGGAGACGTTTTCTGAGCTTCACAGAAGTTTTAGCTGCTCAGCTACCATTAAAGTCAATTGGATCATGTGGCTCAAGCAAGGTATAACAATCGGAAAATGCACTCCAGGGTTAACCTGCTGTACTTGGGCTATTAGACTGAAAGAGTTTTCCATCTTCCAAAGCGCACCCTACATTGCCACGGCATGGTGTCCCCTATTCATCACCTCCAGGCAAATATAGCTACATTCAGCCCTGGTGTAAATGAAGTTGCTGTATCATTTGAATCATGCGGCTTAAGCCAGAGCTGGATCTGTCCCACACAGAGCTGCTGAGTTTTCAGTGCAAAAGAAGCCCAGGAATGGAGGTGATTGGCGCTGGTTTGTGAGAATCACAGGAGAGAGGGAAAAGGAGGTATTAAAAAAAAAAAAAAAAAAGAGGAAGAGACTCCCATTTGAGAACTAGATGTGGCTTTGGCTCACTGAGCGGCAAACACTGCACTCGGCTTGGCTGAAGGAAGAACAGAGTTTGTGGTCCTTGTGCACACGTAAAGCTTTCCGACCACCCTCTGCAACACAGCGCCTGCTGGCATCAAGAGCTTCAAGGCTGAAGGTTTTCACAAAGCCACCACTGCTGTGGGTGACACAGCCTGTCCTCTCTGCCCTCTGGGCTGGGCATCAGACAACTTTTTTTAAAGACGGGATGAACTTCAGTTCACCTTCAGAGCAGGCAAAAACTCCCTTTTAAATACGTTTCTGAAGAAGCTGGTATGTGAGATAGTAAGGCGGTTTTCTTCTTGGATTTTTTGCGATTGAAGAAATGACCATGACAATGCACTGTATTTTTAGCGAGTGCACTTAATTGCACAGCAGGGCAGTATTAATTTTTGAAACCTTCTCTCACCTGATTGATATCCACACAGGCCTCCGAGAGAAGAAGCCACAAGGTTCAAGCAGCTTGTGTCTCACTTTCCTAAAATGAGAGAGGCCGAACTAATCAAGGAATAATCTGCAGTAGGCCACAGTAACCAATTAACTAACTCCTAGCAGTTGGTAAAATAACCCTTGCGAGAAAAAGAAGGTAATGAGGCTATCATGTCAACTTTACAGCGTGATCCCACGGTATCTAGAAATATAAAACAGTTTTATTCTAATTTTCTGTACATTTTCCAGTACATTTCCTACCATCAAATCAAATAATGTGCCAATAAATACAGTATTTAAAATTCCATCGCTTAATATGCTAACTTTCAGGCTGGAGATGTCATGGGCAAGCCAAAGAGGAATGTGCTGCCGTACCTGGAAGGTACCAAGTCATTTTGCTTCTCGTGGAGATAATTGCTCAGGTGGTGACAAGTATTGCCCCTGTCTCGACTTGTGCTCTTCCACTCTGTTGTGTTCATGTGAAATGTCTTCATTCTGGTTTAGTTTGAAAGTTTCTGAAGGCAAGTTGACCGTTTAAGTAATTTCTATGAGACTGCTTCTCCTTAAAGCTGCGATAGATGCGAGTGCAGATATTTGTAATGATGAGCCTCGGCATTGCTCCCCTGGAAAAGTCCCTGGTGAGAGGGATGGAGGAGGCAGTCCTGGCTAGCAAGTATAGCCTTATCAATAACTCTGGAATATCTGATATGAAATTCAGTGTTTTTTCATTATTTATTTATTTATTTATTTATTTATTTTACCGTGTCCCATGGAATTGCTCTGTTGCAATCTCATGGCCAGTTTCAAGGCTAAGGGCAGGATCTCTTCCAACATTAAGATGCCTTCTGAATGACCTGTGAAATAGTGAATTTTTGAAATGACTGTAAACAGCATATGATTTCAAGACAATCAACACTATCATGATTTCCATGCAAGCAGTGAGCAAGGCTTTAAACGTGGACCTGAACTGAGTGCTCTGTGCTAACAGATGCAGCCGTGCCCCAACAGACTCGCAGTCTGCATACCTCTTGCAGACAAAAAGTGTGGAAAGGGTTGCTGAAACCAGTGCAGGTTTATTAAAAAATGGGTGACAGAACTGAGACTGGAAGGCAGGTTTCCTGATTCACAATCTGCTGCTCTGTCTGTGATGTCTTGTTTCTGTGGAGGAGCCCCTGAGCGGACAGAGGTGCAGAATTCCCACCAGACTGCACACGCAAGATCTGACCTGTGGGACTGACAGCTGGCTATGCTGATTTACTTGAATCCAGCCACATGCAAAAAGGATTGATTTTCAGCATAAGATAGTGCATGCATGGTAGCAACCTTTTGTGAATCAGCTGAATTGCTCTGCTGTTACCTGCTGGACTATAAATGCATAGCAGGAGGGCTGGAAAACCTCAAAACCTACTCCTCTGAGGAACGACATGTCTGGCACCGTGCTGAAATGAGTGATGGGTCCCCTCCACACAGTCCAATAAATGTTTAAACAGGTTTTGGGGATCAGCTCAGCAGTTTCTAGCTGCTGACATGGAAAGGAAGGCAAGGGAATGGTTGGCTTGATCTAGTTCTGGTGAGAAATTACCCAAACACCAGATTATATACTTTAGAGGCTTTGATAATGTGGTTTGATGCTGTTCACCTTTATTTCTACATCTGTTTTTTATTATTGGGATCAGCATGGTTTAACATCTTTGCTGGTGACAGGGACAGCGGGAT
>NW_020799101.1:2337436-2351783 GCF_003259725.1 Athene cunicularia | reverse complement strand
TTTTTTTTTTTTTTTCCAGAATGGGTGGAGAGATGTTAAAAAAAAAACCAAAACAAAACAAACTGCAGACATGTGAAAGTGGGTTGTAAAGAGTAGAAGTAGAAATCTAGAAATTTCTGAACAGGTTAGAGCAATAAGAGACCCTACAGAGAACCATCAGGATGGACAGAAACTACTTTCTGACAAGTAGGTTCTGGAAAAAATCCAGAAGATAAACGTTGAGAAGATGCCCAAGATAAATGGGGAAAAAATATATGACGGTCTGCCTAGTCAATGTATCATGAAGAATACACAGCCACTAAGTATGCGTTGACGTGGAGGTGAACTACGGAACAATTTATTCTGTTTTTTTCCATGGCTCTTACAAACTCCAAATTCATAGTCCAAGTCCTTCACATCAGGCAAGGTCTCTTAGCAGAGTTCCATCAACCAGTGATGCTGCAAGACAGAGACGAGTCCGTTATATTCTGCTGTGAACTTCATGGTCAGGTCACTGGATTCAATTTGGAGGGAGAATTAGGAACGGGTCATGTCTGCTCCCTCTGGGCTATGGCAAATACAAGACACAACCACACGCAACAGCTTCACATCGGTACCAGCCCTGTACCTACACGTGGGCAATAACGCAAGCTCCAGCTCTTATCCAATAAATCATTAGAAGCATCAGCTTCCTCCCAAAGTGCTGGAAGAAGCAGACTTTGGTTATAGGTTCCATCAATTCTGCAGATCACTGTTTTGGAGGCTATTGTTCCTCAATGCAGTCAGCGGCAATTCTTGATTATTTCAAATTAAATAACACCAGAATTTCACTGCTCATTACCTAAAGTTTGCCCTTGCAGCACCCACAAGCAAAGGGTCACCACTAGGAAAAAACTGAGCCATTGTGCCTCTGGGTTGAATAGTTTAAGACACTTGAAAACAGGAGGACACTGGGAATTTCCTACGTGCCCAACCTGTCACAACTCCCACTAAACACTGTTTTACACATCTCAGTCATGTTAAAAAACAGTGTTCAGTAGTGCAGTGACTAATATGGTTAATAATAACTATGCACACAGACAAAATAATCAGCAATTAAGGTTATCTTGCACCGGGTGGTCGATCTAGGACAACTTAATGGGATTTTTGTTTTCCACATGTGGCTTCAGCCGTCTTCCAGAATATTAATTCCCTTTAGAAAAAGAGTCCATCAAGAACAGAAGCAAAGGCACTCCATTACATCTCTTCTTGCTGATGGTGTCCCTTCTAAAACATTTTTGGCAAGTGGTCGTTTTATTGAAAAGTAAGTGGATTTTTGGTTTAGTTGTTTTATTTTAGTTGAATATAGTGTGTTACAATAGCCCTTCAAGGGATAAACGGGAGGACTCCTTTTTACCCCAGTCTGGGTACGAACCTGCCCTTAACATGTTCCACCCTTCCCATAACACCCTGCTTCCCAGCACCGTAACCGGGCTGTTCTGTATCATTATTTTCCTAATTGAACTGAATAATGATGACAAAACCAGGGACTGCACTTTGGTTCCTTGATGGAACCCATTTTTACGCTGAAATATTGGTTCCAATACAGTTTAATTCTTCTTTAAAGTCAGAAGTGCTTTTTCAAGCATGAACAAAGTTGAGATTTATCACAGCGCCTGCCACACAAAGGCTGATACTTCATGTCTAGGAGTGGACTAGCAGGATGGACTGAGGTTTTGGTTCAGGAAACGTCGTCCTATCTCACACCAGTTTGTTGGGTTTTGCTGTTGTTTGGTTGCTTTTTGTGTTTGTTGGTGGGTTTTTTTGTTGGTTGTTTGTTTTGGGGGGTTTTATTCCTTTTTTTGTTTTTTCACCCCCATAAATTTTGTTAGGAAAAAAATTTTTAGGAAAAAGAGTGAAGACTTCTCTCAGCTTCCTAACCTCACCCATGTACTTGGGACAGGTTCTGCTATGAGGAGGGAGAAAGTGGGACATATACTCCCCTGATTTACCATCTACATGGTCAGATCAGATGCAATCTTCCTCCAAATGCCATCACAAATAACTGTTCTTTTAGGGAATGACAGGCTTAACTTTAAACACATGAATTATCCCACCCCTGCTCAGTAAAATCTCATAAGCAGGTGCTCAGATCCTGAAGAAGTTGAGTCTTTGCCTGAATCAAGCATGAATATGCATAATGGTTGAACAATTTGGCTTCAGTATGGGATTATGCAAATTGGAGATTACACGCACAAATGAATTGCCACTCCTTGATTCACAATTAATCACTTCAACCGTTTCTCCATCTGCTTTTGTTCCACTTTTATTGTTCTTTTTCATTTCTCTAGTATATCAATCTGCACTTTTCTGCAGGGAAACGGTTGCATTAACTCAGCCTTGTAAATAGAAAGCATCTCTTTTTCCACTACAAATTCTAAACTTTTGGAAATGTGAGATCCTATTTCTCAAGGAAAAGCTTTTTCTCTGAAATTAGCAGAGAATTTCGTCTCCTCTCTAGGTCGGGGAACCTCTCAGAGGAGGCCGATGCAGCAGCAGAGGTGATCAAGCAGAGGTACTTCAGCTCAGGCAACAGAAGAGGCTTCATGCCAAATGCAACACGCAATTAGCACTGAAAGTCAGAAAAGCTGGCTGCATCAGAAAAATGTCATTTAAACCTCAGCAGGCACCTGTCAGGCCAAAGTACTGCTCTGAGATTTACGATCTGTAAACCACCCGGGGGATTGGGTGATCTGTATTTCAAATTGCGGCGTGTTGAAACACTCTCTCCTCTTTTTCTCCTTACTCTTCTTCGGCTGGCTTCACCTACGTGATCTTTCTAATTTGCCTTGAGTTCTTCTCGTGCTTAAGTTCACTTGGCCCTTGCAGCTGAGGCTCTCAACATCAGCCAGGAAGGTTCAGACTTTACTAGGATGAGTCACTAATAATAATGATGGTAGGAGGGAGAGAAGAGTGGGATCTTGGCTGGAAAACGAGGGTTTGGGGATAATAACTGAGTGCAGTTAAGGCTCAAGTGGTTCAGCAGCTGGCTCAGCACACTCATTATGGCAAAGAGGCTGCTGCTCTGCTGTAACTAGCACCGTAATTTATCAGTAGGTGCCCGGTATTTAGTGCACATCTTTTCATCCATATGGAATAACTGCGCATTTGTTCAGGGGTTGCTTTCTTAAAGTAGGTGTTTTTTTTTTTTTTTTTTTTTTTTTTTTTTTTTTTTTTTTTAATAAAGTATGGGTTGCTTTCAGTTAGCAAAATACAGGTTGCTTTGAGTTGTTAAAGTATGGGCCTTTCTGGCTGCTGTGGAAGGCATGAGAAGTTTCTTTTGTGTTTGAGCAAAGGAAGAGCAGTTATGGTAACGCCAAAACTTAGACCGCTGGCTCTGCCAGCTTGTTGCAGGTTCAAATGCGGTGCAGATTTCTGTCAGGAAAAGCTGCACCTTTAATGCTCGGACAGGTCCATTTGAGGGTGCTGCTTTTTGCCTAAGGCCATGTTCCCCCAAATCCTGAGTCGCAGTGGCACCTGAGATGGGCACCTGTCCTACCAGGGGAGCTGTCAGGCTGCTGCCAGGTGGATGTCTCTGCTGCACGAAGGTTGGAGACCCCCAAGGCCACGTATTACAAAGCCGTGTTGGAAAATGAGAAGTCAGGGTTTGGTTTTGTTTTTTTTTTTCTACTTAGGGGAGAGTTAAATGGCTTCTCTCCTTCCAGATGGTGAATAAGTTTTCGATAAAGCTTTCCATAAGAGCTTTCACCTGCTTTTGAAGTAAAAAAGAAATCAATAATACTTTCTGGCTACTGTCTATATTAACAGTGGGAAAAATTGTACTTAATGGTGTATCAATTACCACAATTAACTGGCTAATAGCCTGACATACCCTTCTGTGCTCAGGAGGTTTGGCTATTGGCTACTTTCAGTAGATTTTCTGAGACATCTGAGGTGGCCTTTCCTATAAAGGGAGGAGGTGGGATTTTACTGGACATCCCCTCTGATTCTTCGAGTTACGCCAAGGAAAACCGGTATCTAATGAAGATCATTACCACTGTCTTGGCTAGACTTTTGTTATCAGGAGGATAAATATTTGTGGGGTTAACAATTTGTTCTGAAGGAATCAGTCAAGAGTGCTGAATAAAAGATATGTTCTTCCATTTTTTTGGAGTGCTTTTGCATTACCACAGCAAGCGCCTTGGAGAGTTATAGTTTACCTGCCCTCCATGATAAATGTTTCTGTGTCAGACTTGCAGGTGTCAAACATCTTTGGAATATCTCTTGGTGAGAAGTTGCTGCAGCCTCCTCTCTCCTTCTGCAACCGAGAGGTGGTCAGCCTGCTCCTGTCTCCATGACAACAAAGATTTTAGAAATCACCTCAGTGCCAGTTTCAGATCAGGCTTCATCCTAAACAAGATAGAGACAATGGCAGAAAATGTGTGTAACCCAACTCAAGTGGTATGTCAACTAAAGAGGCTTAAGCAAGCTGTGTTGAAAACTCTATTTCTTGAAAGTGCCTTCCAAATAAGTCCAACTGGGATGCCCATGACTTGCACTTCAGCAGATATCCTTGAAGGGAATTAGGGATTGCAGGTGTGGGGTTGCATTGCTATTGTAATATGTTATAATTCCAGAGTGGAATGTTCCATGGGATATATAAAATCTGGATTTACTAGTTTTTCTCCACTTTCTGATCCTATAGGCACTCTGCTTTCAGAATGGAAGGCTCTGGTTGCTCATGGGTAAATAGTACTTCTGAAAAGAAAATATCTTTCCAAGAGAATGCCTCCTGTTCTGTTGTGAGCCCTAACAACGTGGTGGCTGACCTTCCATACGGTTGTAGCAGTCTTACGGGAGGTCTGAAAATCAATTGCAGATCTGAGAAGTAAGGGTACAGACTTAGAAGTGAAAGCAGAGTCAAAAATGCCCAAGTGATGGTACTGATGGTATCCCTTGTCCTGGGGCAGTAGATGTCTGCAGCATCAGCGAACACCTGGAGTAGCTCCTCCAAAGTTGCAAGAGCAGCGAGAGGTTGGGCTGTGACTCCTGCCGTGAAATGAATTTTGTGGCATGAGAAGCAAAAGAGAATGCCGAAAGACAAATGAACTCAAACGCAGCCATGACTTTGAAAATAAATGAAAATAAATTTATTTGAAAGGGGGGTGTGGGGTGTGGTGTTAAAATGAATTAAACATAAAAACCCGCCAATTCATGGAAGAATTGACAAAATGCTTTATATCCTGTCGCCATCTGCTGGCTTCGAGCTGCAGCGGGAGAACACGGGCGGGAGAAGATCGCGTAGTAACTGGGGGGCACTGGGGGAAAAGGGAGGGCAGCTACAGAGCGTGGGACTCCCTGGGCCACCAAACCCCAGGTCTTTGTCAAAGAGCTGTGAACTGCTTTCCATCCCCACCTTTGTCCTCCCCGTCGTACAGGGAGGGGGCATCTGCACAAAAAGAAGGTGTGGGGCTGATTTTTCTCTAACGGGGGGGCAACTGTCACCAACGGGGTGTCCCCTGGCCAGGGGGACTGGAGGGGGGATGAGTTTTCATGTCAGAAGCGGGGATCTCTGCACTCATGGGTCCCAGGCACCATGGGCACACCGAGTGGGACATCCCTGCTGTCCCTGCTGCGTCCGCTTCTAGAGTTTCTACTTCTAGCACTGAAACTGGGAAACAGGAATCAAAAGTTTTTTTGGACCAAATAGGGTTTTCTCCTTTTTTTTTTTTTTTTTTTTTTTTTTTTTTTTTTTTTTTTTTTTTTTTTTTTTTTTTTTTTTTTTTAAGTGGAATCTATAAAAACTTTGTGCTTCCTTTGCCCCAAAACATAAGAAAAGAAGAAATACAGATCCATGCTCAGAGAGGTGGTGGTGAGGCATTGACTTCACCCACAGCCCCGTATGGAGGTCCTGGATGGTTCCTCTCCTGTCTATCAGGAATTGAGTCCACATTCTCCACAAAAGTACATGAGCCATCAGTCTACACGGTACTTGTGTGAGCAGAAATATTCTTATTCAGTCATTAAATCCTTCTAATACATTAAAATAAGCAAACAAGCACTGGAAGTCCCTTCATGGAGCAACATTTAAGCCCTCAGCTCGGTGAGCAGTCTTGCTCACTTTCTTTGTCCCTGTGATTCCTTCTTAAATATTTCACACAGTCTGAAGCAACCTCAACAAAAGTGACCGTTCATCTTGAAAAGCCCTTTTAGCTAATAATTAGCTCTCTGATTAGAGCTAAGCTCATTTTCAAGTCTAGTGTCTACTTACTATAAGGCTTGGATTTGTCCCGGTCTCTGGGACATCCTAAGGATGTTCTCTCCACATTTTTTTTTTTTTTCCCCCCAAGAAATTATTGTGGCATATTTTGGTCTTATTTAAGATCAGATAAAACAAAACAAAGCAAAACCTCCCATATCAACAAAAAAAAAAGAGAGAGGTATGTCATGCAATTTTAGCTGCCTGCAAGTTAGACATCTATTTTAAATGATCCTTTCCTTTCAAGAGAATGGAACAAAACAGACACTGCCCAAAGACGATTCTTCCCATCTATTTTAAGCATTTATCCTAAACTGGAATAAACTGCCTCATGTGGATGTTCATCTCTTTCCGTTAACTTCAGAAGGAGCTGTTGGTTAAACCAGACCAGAATTTCTGGCAACCGACATCAGGTTTGAAGAAGCCCCTCAATTTTATCATTCATTGAAAAGATTTCAGAGTGTAATTGTATCTTGATGAAAGGTTGATTATATATGCGTGTAGTTCTAGATGGATGAATAAACTGTTGATTGGTTAAGAATAACAGTGTGTCCTGGTGTGAGGAGAGATGATTGAAAGTAGACCTGAAATCAACCTCATCTTCAAATTAGTAAACTAGTATAGGCTCAATAAAATGAAATAATTTCAATTGCATTCTCTATTGATACCGTCTCTAAAACATAACAAACGGAACACCTAGTTTTTAGACAAAGTTTCAGCTTTTTAAAATCGAAATAAAACCATGTCTGATTTGTAAAATTTCCCTTTCTCCATCCCTTCTTTTCTCCAGGGTCAGTCTCCCTATTTATGTTCCTCCCTACCTGTTCTAGGCTGTGGGCCAAAGCAAAGCTCTATTTGTTTTAGGTATCCACTGAATTTTCAGATTAGTGATTTACAGGGTCAGAAGCATCCCGGGCGCTTGCTCTCTGCAGAGATAAACCTCACACTCTGTCAAAGTCCACAGAACTATGTACTCTTACACAGATCTGTATTAATCCTGAGAAAGTTCAGTCTTAATATATATCCATTTAGCAAGAATTCACTTCACTGGGGATCCATCCCTTATTCCTAAGAATATAGTTTTCTACCACTGATGGGTAAAGGATTATCACTATATTAATTTTCTGTATGTGTGACCAGATCGTTTGTCTGGATCATTTCTCTTTTCATGGGTTGGATCAAATAATCAGTTTATTTGGGGAATAGGAGAATGAGTACACAGACTCTTTATATCAGCTTCCCCTTCAAAAACGTGTCTGGGCTGGCTCTTCTGTTTCCAGGCCAGCCTGCAGGACAAAGGGATGCTGTAAGGTTTTGCTCCAGGACAGCGTTAGGATAAAACGGTCTCCTTCTGCCTCCCAAGCATCACTTTAGTCTGAAAATAACATTCAGAGATGCAGGCTATTCCACTAGGGAAGGTAATTTAAAGCCGACAGGTTCATTCAACCTAAATATATAATTAGGTCCTCAAGGGATCTTCTGATTTTGATTGATTAAAGGCTCTATCCCTTTTATGGGTCTCCAGCTTAGGGTAGCTATGGAAACATTTGGAAAAAAAAAGGGTCCTGGTGAATAGGTGGGCTCTGTAATGTCGTTTTCTGCATAAAGCACAAATTGCCCCACTTTCAGCGGTCTGTCTTTTGAGGGGGATGGTTTGATGTACTCATATATAGGGGACTAAACCCTGCGTGAGTTAGGAGGTGAGCTGCCTGCCCATTTGTGGGATCCCGAATCCTTTCGCTACATCAGTACCAGCTTCAGGTGAGACGGCAGAATTTTGTCTCTCTGTGGCTGAGGGTGCTGTTGTGCCCTTCCCTAAAGAGACTGCAAGAAAAATTAATCTAAATATTGCAAGATATTTAAGGTTTTTTGAGGCACAAAGGAGGTACCATGCACCAGCTGCTTGGCGATATCCGTCCATGCAGATTTAAAGTGAATGAGTGTGGAATAGCTGGTCCCTGAGTAAAAGCACTTATATTTGAAAGGGGAAAATTGTGGGACTATGTATAGTGTACAAAGCCTGGATTAAAGTCGCTGACATACCTTTCCTCCTAATATTCTGTCTGAAATGCTACCCTGCCCCTTTGATGTTTTTTCACCTTGTTAAATGTTTTCAAGCCTTTCCCTCCAGGAGCTCAGGGGTCAGGACCTGTGTCCATGCCCCTGTGATAACGGTGCTAACATGGCGGGTGGGTAGTATGATAAAGGTAGACCCGAGCATCCTCCTGCTATTAAGATATTTCTTGAAAAGGTCATTCAAACACTAACCCTGAAATTATAGCCATCCCCAGATCTCCGAAGGGGAGAGGAATAAACCCAGCAGACAAGGGATTTCCATCATTCAGTAACAAATGTGGTCTCTCTTCTGACCCCAGAATGGCCTAAGTATCAAATATGGTTTGTGACCTGAAAGCAAAAACTTGATTGCAAAACAAAAAAAAAAAAAAAAAAAAAAAAAAAAGCAAATAGTCACACCAGCACGTATTCATACAAAATGAATTTTGTTGGGGTGAGAAGCAGTTTTGCCTTCAGGTTTATTTATTTATTTATTTTTATTTTATCAGAAGAAGGTCCCATAATGATTATCCCATAATCCTCTAAATTATACTACTTAATAGGGCACTGGGAGAACGGAGGCAAACAGAGCCACTTAGCCTGGAAAAGGTTATCACTCTCACTGTTCGGCCTTTATAACTATTTTGATATTTGCAATTAGAAACTCAGCGCTGATTATGTCCTATGTTCTAACTAGAAAATGTCAAGGTCTGATCTGGGAATTGAACATGTGCTTAATTACTTTAATTTTTAATTATTTTTTTTTTTATTACACTGGTGCCTAAATCTTCGCTTTTGTAAACAATCACAACCCTGATCTAACGAAACAGTTAAGCTTCTGCCTTTGTTTAAGTACAGAAAGTGTCCTGCTGAATTCTTTTCAAGTTAAGCACAGACTGAATCAAGACATAGATCATTTAATTAATAGCACATCCCCCCCCAGATGTGACTGCTGGAGCACACAGCATTTTGCTTCTGCTTTCAGCCTTTTTGTAAGGCTAACTCCATTAATACTTTCACATCGATGAGCTTGCTGGTCTACCCAGCGAGGCTGCCTGCCTCGAGTCAAGGCTGCTGTCAGCATCTCCCATCCAATTCAGAACAATTGCTCTCAAGTTGCATTTATCTTTGAAAATTATGCTTCTAATTCAGACATGAAGAAGGTTTTTTTTTTTTTTTTTTTTTTTCTTTTCTTCCTTCTTATCAAAAGGTTTATTAAAAGAACCCTAAACAACCCAACTGTGTTCTTCCCACAAACCTTGACTTGTTACCAACCATTATTGAGATGAATTCTAGTGGAAGCCACAGTTAATTCTTTAATTGGTAAATGTGGAATAGGAAAGGACATTTTGGAAGACCTTTGTGAAATTCAGGGGGGCTCTTCGCTATCATATGGCAACACACGCCAAGGTCAGCAGCAGCGGGGCAAACGTGATAGAAATCCATTAGTGCCTCACCTGGGATACAGTGGTGCCAGAAGCGAACAGAGGTGCAGTTTATAATGTAATAATCCCACTGCTGGGCCAGAGCAGTCTGTCTCCCGTTTATCAAGGACTTTAATAGTCACCAGAAACTGTTGGTTTCTCTCTTTGTCCATCCAGGAGTCTGTCCTTCCGCACTGAAGCTGGGTGAAACCATTTTTTTTCTATGGGTGGAGGCACTGCACAAACCCCCTGTTCTTCGCTCGGCGAGCTCCACCAGCTTGAGCGTCTGGTAGGGTTGTCTCCCCACTGATTCTTCTGTCTTCAAATTACAGGCTCTGACATCGAGATGGATTTAATATAGTCCAAAGCCTGAATTTTAAAAGCCCTTTGAATTCCATGAGGCGGAACTCCCTTTGTTGTGACAAGACTTTTAGAAGTCCTTGCTGCTGTGGTTATGTCAGATCATCTGTTTTAATTTACGCACTGAATGCCTACTACAAGCATTGTAGTTTTATTAGAGATTCCTTTGCTCTTTTCACTTCTCTCTTCCTCCCAGAATCCCTTCTCTTTTCTCCCCTGCACCTGTCATATGTCACATTTTTTTAAACGCTGTTAAATATTGCCTGTGTTTAGGGCTCATGCCCTGCGGCTGCTTTGTGGTGCCTGGCACCCAGACGGGGCTGTGGGAGGTGCTGAGTCACCACTCAACGTCTGGCCCCACAGCTGTGGTGGGACCTCACACGTACATTTTCCATAAGACCCTCCCATGGCTTCCCAAGGACTGGATACGTGTCCTCTGCAACCTGTGCTCAAGGAGCGGGCTTGGTTAGACACCTCCTTTGGCACACCTCACCCCAGAGCCCAGCAGACGTGGGGGGGGCATGACGAGGAACCAGCTGGGTGGATGTTGGCAGTAGATGAAGCGCTGTACACAGTCCTTCTTCTTTCTCATGGCAGTCCAACAGAGCTCGAGTGCTGGAGGGCCCCCGTGGCCTGCTCTGCAGATATTGGGACACTGAGGACAGGGATGGGATGGGATGGGATGGGATGGGATGGGATGGGATGGGATGGCATGGCATGGCATGGCATAGCATGGGATAGCATGGGATGGCATGAGATAGGATGGCATGGGATGGTAATGGTTAGGATGGGACAGCACAACATGGCATGGCATCGATGCTCGAGATATGTGGGATGGTGGTGAAGGCTGCCAGCAGGAGAAATGTGTGTATGCAGAAGAGGAAAGGGAAGAGGGTGTTGACAACATCATCTCTGGGGAGGTAGGAGGGGAGGGAGGATTAGTAGGTATCCCTTCACTTGTTATTTATATTTTGAAAAAAAAAATAAAAATTCATTTGGCTGTGAGCACTGTGAAATGCTCTGGCAGGACACCCTTGCCCTGATGGAGAAGTTTCTTATGTATGTGTTCAGGCACACGGACATTTGTGAGTGTGGGATTTTTGAAGAAAGAGCCACTCTGGCTCGTTATGTTTCTTTACATTTCCCTTCCTTCACCCCCATTCTGAACTGGACTGTTTTAGAGTCAAGCTTGGTTCTCTGCACCATGCTGCGGCAAGAGGGATATCAAATATTTAATAGAGTTTCAGGTATTTCTCCCACCTTATCAGGCATTAAAAGATGTTCTGTCACTTGAAAAATGCCAACAGTGTGACATGTCCTTCCTGCTCGAGGTCTCTGCTGGCAAGGGAGATGCCTCTTATGACAAGGGGCACAAGGCTGCCTGGAAGTGTCGTATAGTATATTGGTTATTTATTAGCTCTGAGAAGATATAAGTTTTAAATAATGTACAAATTTCCCTTGCAGGTCTGATAACATATGCATAGGCTCTCAAAAAAGGTATTTAAAAAGTTTTGGACTCCCAGTAGTAATTGGCAAACAATTTCTAAGTTTTCCTGGTGCGAGTTTCATCAATCAGATGTACCTGTAAAGAATTAAGATGCTTCTCCAATGATCCATAACCATAATAAATGACACGTAGATTTGCCTGTTCCCTGCCATTTCTGTGTAATGCATGGTTGGTCTGAAAGGCATTTTACAGAGAGCTTCAATAGTAAGAGAGGATTATATAGGGTGTAAGGACCAGACTGACTCTAATCCCCGGCATTCATTCTTTCTCCACTTGTCTAAACCAGGTGAAGTCGTGATCTGTTGCAATCAGAGGAAAGTCACATTTCCTCAGTCAGTCCAGCATTTCATTTCAGTGCAAAGAAACTGAGTTACACAGAGGGAAAATTGCAAATAAAAAATAAATTAAAAAAAATCAGTTCACGGTGTCAGCAAAACACGTCTGGAAATACAAGCGTGCAGCAGGAGAGGCTTTTCCGGATTGCTGCATCCTGCTCTACAGCCTGCAAATTCGCAACATTGATAAATGGGGAAGAGCCCTACAGGAAGCTTGAATATGTATATCTGGTGGAAAACTCGTGGAGTTAAAGCTGTTTCGGTGGAAAAAACAGTCAAAGAAACGGATGCTCTACAAGTGGAACAAAAGGTACTAATGGGCTACTCAATCCAAAAACGAAAGGTGTGAGGTACTCCAGTGGATATAGCTTAGAGCTAGAGAAGATTTCAGGCTAGAAATAAGGCAAACGTTGTTAATAATGAAGGTAATTAACCGCTGGAGCAGTCCCTCAGAGGATGTTGTGGTTCCTCCATCGTCGGCAATTTTAAATCAGGACTGGATAATTATTTTGTAAATGCTGTGCTTTAATTCAAAATGGAATGACTTCAGGGAAGTCCTGCAGCCTGTGTTACACAAAAGCCGAGACTGTACGGTCCCGATGGCCCCTTTGGCTCCGCATCAGCGATCTGTGGGAAGCTGAACACAGAGGTAGGGTGACATCTCACATCTTTCTGTCTGTCCCAGCACTACACCTTGTGGCTTTATTTAGCAGAGTCACCTCTTCCACTTGTTTCTGCCAAAGAAACATACTCGCGCTAAAAATTATTTGACCAACTGCATAATTTCTTTATTTTTTCCATCACATTCGAGGCTTCTGTAACAACAAAACTTTTATTCCAAAGGAACAGAATTAGATATCTAATGATAGAGAATTGCTGCACAATGCCGCATAACTTAATTTAATTTTAGGTCTGTTTTTTTCTCTTTCTACACGACGGGAAGAAATCAAAGACTCTTCTGTCAGTCAGGCTGTCATATCTGTAAGAAGATGAGAGCAACATCCTTCCTTAGTGATGTTATGGGAATAATAGAAAAAAAGGATTGGAAAAAGACATCAAGAAATCATGTGGCCACTCCCTTTAGACCTTACTGCCTGAGCAGGGCCTGGCAGGGTGGAGTATGGCTTTTAACACCTGCGATTCTGGTCTCAACCTGGAAATAAAATGCATCCTGTTCCAACTGGGACATCCAGGAGGTGATGGCAACTGCTCAGTTGGTTATGCTTTGGGTGCTTTCTGTGTAGGAGCCAAGCAGCCACAAGAGCACTCTTCATTGCGTGTAACTCCATCAGCCCCAGCAAGCTGTTCTGGCAGCTAGGGAAATGCTGCAGGAAAAGCTTGGCTCAACTCACTGCCCTGCAGCCAAATGCAAAGGAAAGTTTTAGGCCAAAAACTTTCACCCGATAAATGAGGCATTCTCCCTCACTATCAAGACTTTTAAAGAATCAATCTCATTTTGTGAAGTCTAAATCTCCCAGGAATCCCTAATGATCAGCTCTCCTAATTAAATTTTGTGGGTTAAAACACTAGCCAGGAAGCTTGCCGACAAAAATGTATGTGAAAAATAATGGGTATGGGGAACAGCAAATGCAAATAAAGCCTTTTGACTATGGAATATGGCAAGTTGATACCCAAACATCTGGTTTTGTCATATCCATTTAAAGCTTCTTTTGGTCCCTCACTTCACCCTCTTGGTCTACCCCAGGAGACAGAAGACAACGTCAAAGCTTTGGTGTAACTGTCCCTGTAAGTGACAGTGGCTGTGATGGAGGACTGTGCGTCACTGACCTTGTACAGAGGCTGCTTCCAGTCAGACCCTCATGAATCACGACTGAGACCAGACCAAGGGTCACCATTTCCTAAACAATGATTTAAAATAATTTTGATTTCTCAACTCAAGCATACAACCCCCAAAATATCCCTGTGCTTCCTAAATTCACCTGGCATTCCTGTTGGTCTTTAGAAAACCCTCCAGTCACAGCAGATCTGCCTCAGTGCAATACCCAGATGGCTCCAGCCTGAGCCTGTCAGAACCAGAAACCCAGCAGAATGGCCTGAATCCCATGTGTTGAAATAGTGCCTCGGTGCAGAACAGAAAACAAGATTCGTGGGAGAGGAAGAGGAGAAGGAAAAGCCAAAGAGAAGTGAGAAGGAGAGGGGAGTTGCTGAGGAGAGGGGCTCTGAGGAGGAGGACAGCGGCGGGGGGACCCGCCTGAAAAACCCGCGGCAAAACCGCAAGACGTGAAGGCAGAAGCCCAGGGAAGAGGGAGAGGCCCTCCCCGAGCCGGAGGAGTCAGGTGCTGCTGCCGAGGGCAGCGGGGACTGAGGGCGGGCGTTGAGCGGAGTGATGGCGCCCAGCGGCCCTCACGGCCGGGAGCGGCCCCCAGGGAGCGGGGAACAGGGCGCGGAGGAAGGCTGAGGTGCAGCAGGCGGCACGGGCAGGGTGGGC